>NC_134910.1:27495453-27540453 GCF_041734735.1 Babylonia areolata | reverse complement strand
TTTGTTGCCGTGGGTTCTTTTACGTGCGCTAAGTGCATGCTGCACACGGGACCTCGGTTTATCGTCTCATCCGAATGACTAGCGTCCAGACCACCACTCAGGTCTAGTGGAGGGGGAGAAAATATCGGCGGTTGAGCCGTGATTCGAACCAGCGCGCTCAGATTCTCTCGCTCCCTAGGCGGACGCGTTACCTCCAGGCCATCACTCCACTAATGTAAGCATGGTATCAAGGCAATGTTGGCGTGTGTCTAGAGTTACTGACTTACTGCAGCAGAGAAGTGGAATATATCTATATATATATATATATACACATATATATATGTGTGTATATGTGTATGTATATATACATGTGTACATATATATATGTATATATATTTATATATATTTTTTAATTACTCTTTTTATCACAACAGACTTCTATGTATGAATTTCGGGCTGCTCTCCCCGGGGAGAGCGCGTCGCTACACTCGCAGCACCATCCAATTTTTTTTTGTATTTTTTCTTGTGTGCAGTTTTATTTGTTTTCCTATGGATTTGTCTATACAGTTTTGCCAAGGACAACCCTTTTGTTGCCGTAGGTTCTTTTGCATGCGCTAAGCGCATGCTGCACACACGGGACCTCGGTTTATCGTCTCATCCAAATGACTAGCATCCAGACCACAACTTAAGGTCGAGTGGAGGGGGAGAAAATACTGGTGACTACTGGTGTGATTCAAACCAGCGTGCTCAGATTCTCTCGCTTCCTAGGTGGACGTGTTACCTCTAGGCCATCACTCCACACTATATATATATATATGGCGGGGGAGGGGGCTTGAGGGGGTGGGGGGGGCGGGTTGGGGGTGTGGTCCATCTAGATTTGTGATCATGATGCTGTCGTTTTGGTTTGGGGAAAATGTACCCGCTAGATGTAGTTTTTAAGTATGTATAGCTGTGGTTTGTTTCACAGAAATATTCCAAGCAGAATTAATTCCATGTGATTTTTTTTTTTTTTTAATATTTTTTATTTCTTACTGTTTTTATCAGAATATATTTCCTCCATCAAAAAACAACAACCAAAATCAATGTGCTTTTTGTGTTTGAAATTTAGTTTCATTGCAGTAGTTGGTGGTTTTTTTTCTGTTTTATAATGTCCACAATGTTGTTTTTTTATTAACTGTGTAGTATGTGCATTCAACTTGAAACAGAATTTAATGACTTATTGGCAAAAATCCCTAAAGGTCACATGAGTTGTAACTTGTGTCTCAGATTGGTGAAAATTATGTTGTAGAAAGGGGTGAGTAATGTGTACACCTTGCATGCTGGGTGATTTTGTGTAGGTTTTCATTGCAGAGGGACAATATCCAGCTAGTTCGTCATCTGTCTGACTGTGTGAGTGGAGGTAGTGATATCTATTATCTCCATTTATGATTTGCTTTAAAAAAAAAAATTTTTTTAAAATCTTGCAGATGTTATTTTATTCTTCTGTGCTGTGATATTCACTGTCTCCATTCGTGAATTTTTTTTTTTTTTTTTTTTTTTTTTTAATCTTGCAGATGTTATTTCACTCTTCGACGCTGTGATATCTGCTGTCTCTATTCGTGATTTTTTTAATTTTCTAATCTTGCTGGTGTTGTCATTTCACACTACTAAAGTACAGATTTTAAAAAAAATATATTAATCACCTGTTGGTTTTAGTTATGGTGATGATGAGAATAATGAATAAATGTTTGTAAAGTGTCAGTGTGTGTGTGTGTGTGTGTGTGTTTGTGTGTGTGGTGTATCTGTGAGTGTGTTCCTGAGTGTACATGTATATATTTGTGTGTGTGTGTGTGTGTGTGTGTGTGTGTGTGTCCAATCTGTGTGTGTGTGTGAATCCCTGAGTGTGTATGTCACTATGTGTGTGTTGACCTTGTTGTGTTTTTTTTTCTCTTCCAGTCTCTATACAAATGCATTAATTTACATTTCAACTTCACTAAAACTGGTGTGTGCATAAATACAAACAAAACCCAAAGCACAGACACTCTCTCTCTCTCTCTCTCTCTCTCCAATACATGCAAGCATTCTTACTGCTGCAGCCCACAAACTGTACGACAAATTTCCTTTTTATTTACAAAAAAAGCACATCCAGTTGTTTTTTTACATCCAAATAAAGAAGAAAAAAAACTGAAAAATAAATCATCAAACCACAGCAGCAGCAACAAAGATAAAAAATAAAATAAAATAAAAAGACGATAAAACCAAAGTTACAGACTAACTAAAAACAGTTACAGTTTCTAGCACCCTTAGGACTTCCACAGTCGATATATATCAAATCACTCACATGTCATAAATAACAAAATCATATGTTCTAGAGAGGTGGATTTGTGGCGTTTTGGGTTGAAACGCTTAATTTTTTTTTTTTTTTTTTTTTTTTTTTTTATCCCACTCAATTATGTGAACAAATATTTGAAAGTTTATGAAAAAAAAAACGAGTTCTCCAAAAGTTTCAGACATTCACTCAGATTCCTGCATGAAGTACAGAACGTTATGAGAATGATTATAGATCAGAATCAATATCAGAGCTAAACACACACACACACAATGACACAATTAAATCAAAGAAAGAGCACACACACACACACACACACACACACACAGGCAGCCAGTGACAAAGAAGGGGAGAGACCCCCTACCCCCCCCCCCCCCCCCCCCCAAAAAAAAAAACAACAACCCCAAACATACCGGACACTATGGCCAAGACTATTGGACCACTAACCAATACCAATGACAGCAGAGATCTCTAGCTAGATCTATCTAGCTGCAGCAACAACTCACATTAAATCCATATATCTTTTAACTAATGCAGTACACACATATACACACACACCAACCAACACAAACACACACACACACGTATATACGCCGCCCTCCCCACCCCACATGACCACACACATGAACACACACACACACACACACACTGCCATCCCCACCCCAAATGACCACACACATGAACATACACACACACACACACACACACACACTGCCCTCCCCACCCCACATGACCACACACATGAACATACACACGCACACACACAGCCCTCCCCACCCCACATGACCACACACATGAACATACACACACACACACACACTGCCCTCCCCACCCCACATGACCACACACATGAACACACACACACACACACTGCCCTCCCCACCCCACATGACCACACACATGAACATACACACACACACACACACACACACACACACACACACACACACACACACTGCCCTCCCCACCCCACATGACCACACACATGTACACACACACACACACACACACACACACACACTGCCCTCCCCACCCCACATGACCACACACATGAACATACACACACACACACACACACACTGCCCTCCCCACCCCACATGACCACACACATGAACATACACACACACACACACACACACACACACACACACACACACTGCCCTCCCCACCCCACATGACCACACACATGAACATACACACACACACACACACTGCCCTCCCCACCCCACATGACCACACACATGAACATACACACACACACACACACACACTGCCCTCCCCACCCCACATGACCACACACATACATACACACACACACACACACACTGCCCTCCCCACCCCACATGACCACACACATGAACACACACACACACACTGCCCTCCCCACCCCACATGACCACACACATGAACATACACACACACACACTGCCCTCTCCACCCCACATGACCACACACATGAACATACACACACACACACTGCCCTCTCCACCCCACATGACCACACACATGAACATACACACACACACACACACGTATATACGCTGCCCTCCCCACCCCACATGACCACACACATGAACATATGCACACACACACACACACACACACACACACACACACACACATATGCAAGCCGCCCTCCCCACCCCACATGACCACACACATGAACATATGCACACACACACACACACGTATATACGCTGCCCTCCCCACCCCACATGACCACACACACACACACACATAACCCCCACCCTCCCCAACACACACACACATACAACACACACACACACCCCAAATACACACATTTAACATAACCACCTCCCCTCTATTCCCCCCAAAACCACACACAACACCCATACACAATCTTACAACAAACAAAAAAGAAAGAAAGAAAGAAAAAAAAAAAGCTGAGTTAACACGAGTTAATGCAAGCTCTCTGTACTCTCTACACTTATGAACTTCCCTTACTTTCCCCCTTCAGACCAAAACACTCTCTTGACAAACTTTGCTTATTTTCCCAATCAGACTGACCACTCTCCTGACAAAGTTCAGAAAAAAATGTGCAGCACCTGTGTGATTCACAAATCACAGTGAATCCTGTTGTCTCCTGGTGTCAAAAGAAATCATCTGTCATTTCCAGCCAAATCCATTCAAAGCCAAGGATTTAATAATAATAATAATAATTATAACAATAATAATAATATGGTGATAATAATATTGCAGACTGATGCTCACACCCCCCAGATATACACAAAATCAGATAACACCTGTACAAAGCACACACACACACACACACACACACACACACACAACCCCAGCACAAGTTCAAGAAAGCACGTCAGTCAAGAAGACGGTAGGCAGAACAGAGAAGGTGTGTGTTTTGGAAGACTTTGATCAGACTAAAAAACAGATTAGGAACTGATCCTCCAATCATCCCACTGTCCTTGAAACTGCTACATCATCACCACTCCATCCCCGCTGACGTTTTTCTTTCGCTACTACGGTTGGTGTGCTGATTCCCACTGCTTGGCATTTTCTTCAGTGCTGGTGTACGTATTTCATTGTTTCCACAATGCTGATATTATATATATACATCACAGTCAGTGGAAACAGTGATACTATGTTCACAAACAAAGCTACTTCTTTCCTTTAATCATGTTATTTCATAGACGGGGGAATAAAAAAACAACCCACCCTTACACATACTCACACTCACTCTCTCTCACACACATATATACATGCACTCACTCGAAAACAATAAAACACAAACACATAATTACACATACAAACACACATTCTTACACATACTTCTGACACCGTCTACACTGACAAGACAAACTAAAGAACAAACACACATTTCTCTTTTTTTTCTCCAGGATACACACTTTACCAACTATTACCTGTCATAAAACCCAAATGATCATACTACTGTCTGTTTTAAATAACTTAATCACCTAACCTCTAAAAACAATGATAATAAAAACACCTGTTCTTATAAAACGTAAAAAAACCAACAACAACAAAATAAAACCAAAAAAACAACAGACAGTCTGGAATCTTGACCACTAAACAAACAAAACTGAATGGCTATCATTCTAAAGAGTGACAATCTTGCAGAGAGAGCACACACACAAAGTTTTCTGACCTCTGGTTTCATGCAGAAAAGTTTGCGCAATAACGATTCTTTGCTGCAGGTTTCCCCAAACTGGTACTGTTTAGCTGCAGGCTTCCCCAAACAGGTATTGTTTTGCTGCAGGCTTCCCCAAACTGGTACTGTTTAGCTATAGGCTTCCCCAAACAGGTATTGTTTAGCTGTAGGCTTCCCCAAACAGGTATTGTTTTGCTGCAGGCTTCCCCAAACTGGTACTGTTTAGCTATAGGCTTCCCCAAACAGGTATTGTTTTGCTGTAGGCTTCCCCAAACTGGTACTGTTTAGCTGCTGGCTTCCCCCAAAAGGTATTGTTTAGCTGCAGGCTTCCCCAAACAGGTACTGTTTAGCTGTAGGCTTCCCCAAACTGGTACTGTTTAGCTGCAGGCTTCCCCAAACAGGTATTGTTTAGCTGCTGGTTTCCCCCAAATGGTATTGTTTAGCTGTAGGCTTCCCCAAACAGGTATTGTTTAGCTGCTGGCTTCCCCAAAAAGGTATTGTTTAGCTGCAGGCTTCCACAAACAAGTTTGTAATGATTCTTACTGGTCTCACAAAGGAAAGATTGCACAACATCGATTCTCATTTCATAAACAGGTTTGTAATCGTTCTTAGCGGTATCACAAATATAAGTTTGCACAATTACGAATTCTTAACATCATTCCTAAACAGGTTCGTAATTATTCTTACCAGTCTCACAAAGAAAGTCTGCGCATCATTAGGTTTGTAATGATTCTTACTAGTCTCAGGAAGAGAAGACTGCACAGTGATGACGCTTACGCTGGTCTTGCAAGAGAAGATTTCAAAATGACCCTTTCAATCTAGTGCTCACACCACCCACCAAAATGTCTCCATCATTCTGAAGGCATTCCTTTTATTTTCTCTCCCTCCTCCACTCCCCTTCACCCACTTTTCCTCCCTCCTCCAGCATGCGGTCCCCCCCCCCCAAAAAAAAACTGGTACTGTTTACCTACAGGGTTCCCCATACAGGTACTGTTTAGCTGTAGGCTTCCCCAAGCTGGTAACGTTTAGCTGCAAACTTCCCCAGACTGGTACTGCTTGTCTGTAGGCTTCCCTAAACAGGTAATGTTCAGCTACAGGCTTCCCCAAACAAGTATTGTTTAGCTGCAGGTATTGTTTAGCTGTAGGCTTCCCCAAACAGGTACTGTTTAGCTGTAGGCTTCCCTAAACAGGTAATGTTCAGCTACAGGCTTCCCCAAACAAGTATTGTTTAGCTGCAGGTATTGTTTAGCAGCAGGCTTCCCCAAACAGGTATTGTTTAGCTGTAGGCTTCCCCAAACTGGTACTGTTTAGCTATAGGCTTCCCCAAACAGGTACTGTTTAGCTGCAGGCTTCCCCAAACTGGTACTGTTTAGCTATAGGCTTCCCGAAACAGGTATTGTTTTGCTGCAGGCTTCCCCAAACTGGTACTGTTTAGCTGGCTTCCCCAAACAGGTATTGTTTAGCTGTAGGCTTCCCCAAACAGGTATTATTTTGCT
Organism: Babylonia areolata; assembly: GCF_041734735.1. Classification (NCBI taxonomy): domain Eukaryota; kingdom Metazoa; phylum Mollusca; class Gastropoda; order Neogastropoda; family Buccinidae; genus Babylonia; species Babylonia areolata. The sequence goes on along the minus strand of NC_134910.1, from coordinate 27,533,525 downwards.
GCAGGCTTCCCCAAACTGGTACTGTTTAGCTATAGGCTTCCCCAAACAGGTATTGTTTTGCTGTAGGCTTCCCCAAACTGGTACTGTTTAGCTGCTGGCTTCCCCAAAAAGGTATTGTTTAGCTGCAGGCTTCCCCAAACAGGTACTGTTTAGCTGTAGGCTTCCCCAAACTGGTATTGTTTAGCTGTAGGCTTCCCCAAACAGGTATTGTTTAACTATGGGGTTCTTCAAACTGGTAACGTTTAGTTGTAGGCTTCCCCAAACTGGTAATGTTTAGCTATAGGCTTCCCCAAACAGGTACTGTTTAGCTGTAGGCTTCCCCAAACTGGTAATGTTTAGCTATAGGCTTCCCCAAACAGGTATTGTTTGGCTGTACGCTTCCCCAAACAGGTATTGTTTAGCTGCTGGCTTCCCTAAAAAGGTATTGTTTAGCTGTAGGCTTCCCGAAACAGGTACTGTTTAGCTGTAGGCTTCCCCAAACAGGTACTGTTTAGCTATAGGCTTCCCCAAACAGGTACTGTTTAGCTGCAGGCTTCCCCAAACATGTATTGTTTAGCTGCAGGCTTCCCCAAACAGGTATTATTTAGCTGCAGGCTTTCCCAAACAGGTATTGTTTAGCTGCAGGCTTCCCCAAACAGGTATTGTTTGGCTGTAGGCTTCCCTAAACTGGTATTATTGATCTGTAGGCTCCCCCAGACAGTTAATGTTTAACGGTTGACTTCAAACTCTGCCATGTATCAAAATAATCGGATATCCTAATTCTCTGAAATGGATAAACGATTAAAAAAAAAAAAAAAGCAAAAAAAAAAAACCCACCACAAAACAGTACTACACTCCAACTTCACCATTCCATGTCAAGAAAACATTTTTTTTTTAAAAGCAACGAAAATCAACCAAACTTTAAAACAAAAGGACCAAGTAATATCCACATTTGCACCAAACGCATTCAACCAAATCAGACAATAAGAAAATAATAATAACGAATAAAGGTAAAATAATTATCTAGAAAAAAAAACAAAAAAACAACAACCCAAAACAACCAATAATAGGACAGAGTGATATCATATCCAGTTCTTTTGCCACCTTAGGGATAGACAGAGTAAACGGACAACTGTTCTGCAACTTTACATCAATCAATGCGGGGTATCACTACCAGTATCGCCTTCCTTGCCTCACTCTCTCTCTCTCTCTCTACCTCTCTCTCTGTGTACAGCTCAGTCTCTTGTGCTGTTCACTGAATCAGACTCTGCCTCTCCGTGCTCACCCCTTCCTCCTCTTCCTCCTCCTCTTCCTCCTCCTCTCCTCTTCCTCCGTCCTTGATGGTGAGAGGTCCCTTGGTGACGGAGGCAGAGTTCTTGTTGGGGTCGACGCCTGAGCCGTCTTCATCCTGCTCGGAGCACTGCAAGGATACACAGAGTCGTTGCATTGTTGGTGAAGTGTGTGTGTTGTGTGTGTGTTGTGTGTGTGTGTGTGTTGTGTGTGTGTGTGTGTGTGTGTGTGTTGTGTATAGATATTTGTGTGTGTGTGTGTGTGTGTGTGTGTGTGTGTGTGTGTGTTTGTATAGATATTTGTGTGTGTGTGTGTGTTTGTATAGATATATGTGTGTGTGTGTGTGTGTTGTGTGTATATGTTGTGTGTGTGTGTGTGTGTGTGTGTGTGTGTGTGGTGTGTATATATATATATACATGTGTGTATGTGTGTGTGAACCAGTTTCTAACTGTTGGTTTTTGTATTTTTTTGTTTTGTCTTCAGTTTTTTTTTAATTGTTATTCCTGACAGTTATTATCAGCATTTAAAGTTTGTTATTACTGTTAATATCATCATTATTATCATTCTGTTGTTGTTTGTGAGTGTGTATGTACAGGTATATGTATGTATGTGTTTATGTATGTGTGCATGTGTAGGAATGTATCCATGCATATCTGTGTAAAATATATGTATATGTGTGTGTGTCTGTGTGTGCATACACACACACACACACACACACACACACACAGACGTTCACACACTGTACACACAAGAACCAAACCCATCTCACCAAAAAAAATGACGACAACAAACAACAACAAAAAAGTTGGGGGTTTTTGTTTTGTTTTTTTTGCGTCTGTAGTACAACCAGCCTTCATAGTCTCCAAACAGACCACCGCCAACACATATATACATACACACACGCATCCACGCCCCTCCCCCCACCACCCCACACCCCCTCCCCACACACCGACCTGACAACAGTGAGCACCGAGCCACATGAGGCGCAGCTCTCCGCGGCAAGCGGCGATGAGCACCGTGGTCAGCAGGGTGCAAGGCACCAGGTACAGCAGGGCCGGCTGGCCGGACTTCATCACGTACAGGGCCAGGCCCGTGGCCACCAGGCCCACCGTGTACGCTGCACATCATCAACATCAACATCAACATCAGCATCACGTACAGGGCCAGGCCTGTGGCCACCAGGCCCACCGTGTATGCTGCACATCATCAACATCAACATCACCTACAGGGCCAAGCCTGTGGCCACCAGCCCCACCGTGTACGCTGCGCATCATCAACATCAACATCACGTATAGGGTCAGGCCTGTGGCCACCAGCCCCACCGTGTACGCTGCACATCATCAACATCAACATAACGTATAGAGTCAGGCCTGTGGCCACCAAGCCCACCATGTATGCTGCAATCAACATCAACAATACGTATAGGGTCAGGCCTGTGGCCACCAAGCCCACCATGTATGCTGCAATCAACATCAACATCAACATCACGTATAGGGTCAGGCCTGTGGCCACCAGCCCCACCGTGTATGCTGCAATCAACATCAACAACATAACATCAACATCAATGGAGTCTCCCGTCGGACCGATGGACGAGCAGGCAGGCAGGCTTATCTGTCGGTGTGTGTCCTCATATGGGAGAAGAGGCCGATTCTGGATGCGCAGCACTTCCCACAGGTGCAGCAAGGGAAAACGTCTCCAGAAGTTGAGCCCTGCTTCCTTCGCTCACGCTTCTTAATGGCCAGTGTTCTCTTGTTTTCAAACGTCTTTATGCCACTAGAGCACAGCATCCTCCAGCGAGAGCGGTCAAGGGCATCAGTTTCCCAGGAAGCGATTTCTATGTCACAGGCTTTGAGGTTTGTCTTCAAGGTGTCCTTGAAGCACATGCAGTGTCTTCCAAGTTTGCGGTGGCCTTCCTTCAGCTGGCCATACTAAAGCATCTTCAGGATCCTGCTGTCTGTCAATATCACTCTGTAGCAATAACCGAGTGGGTAAAGCGTTGAGTGTTGGAGGACATTTTCAGACGGGCGCAATAGCCGAGTGGTTAAAGCGTTGGACTGTCAATCTGAGGGTCCCGGGTTCGAATCACGGTGACGGCGCACACACACACAGTCACTCTCTCTCTCAAACACACACACACACAGTCACTCTCTCTCTCAAACACACCCACACCCACACAGTCACTCTCTCTCTCAAACACACACACACACACACAGTCACTCTCTCTCTCAAACACACCCACACCCACACACTCTCTCTCTCAAACACCCACACCCACACAGTCACTCTCTCTCTCAAACACACCCACACCCACACACTCTCTCTCTCAAACACCCACACCCACACAGCACTCTCTCTCTCAAACACACACACAGTCACTCTCTCTCTCAAACACACCCACACCCAAACAGTCACTCTCTCTCTCAAACACACACACAAACACATGTTCACTCTCTCTCTCAAACACACCCACACCCACACAGTCACTCTCTCTCTCAAACACACACACACACACACACAGTCACTCTCTCAAACACACACACAGTCACTCTCTCTCTCAAACACACCCACACCCACACAGTCACTCTCTCTCTCAAACACACACACAGTCACTCTCTCTCTCAAACACACACACACCCACACAGTCACTCTCTCTCTCAAACACACACACAAACACATGTTCACTCTCTCTCTCAAACACACCCACACCCACACAGTCACTCTCTCTCTCAAACACACACACAGTCACTCTCTCTCAAACACACACACAGTCACTCTCTCTCTCAAACACACACACAGTCACTCTCTCTCAAACACACACACAGTCACTCTCTCTCTCAAACACACACACACACACACACACACAGTCACTCTCTCTCTCAAACACACACACACCCACACAGTCACTCTCTCTCTCAAACACACACACAAACACATGTTCACTCTCTCTCTCAAACACACCCACCCACACAGTCACTCTCTCTCTCAAACACACACACACACACAGTCACTCTCTCTCTCAAACACACACACACACACACACAGTCACTCTCTCTCTCAAACACACACACACACACAGTCATTCTCTCTCTCAAACACACACACACACACACAGTCACTCTCTCTCTCAAACACACACACACACACACATTCACTCTCTCTCTCAAACACACACACACACACACCCACACCCACACAGTCACTCTCTCTCTCTCTCTCAAACACACACACACACACACAAACACACACGACACATACAAACCCAGGCATTCCCTCACCAACAGAGGTAGCAGTGAAGTAGAGCAGTCTCCAGCGGCCCTGAGAAACATGCTGGGTCCTGAGATCAAAGGCACAGTTGTAGGTGATCAGCAGCCCTGCACACAACCACCATGTGTGCGTTTTGCATTTTGGTATTTTTGTATTTTGTATTTCTTTTAACCACAACAGATTTCTCTGTGTGAAATTCGGGGCTGCTCTCCCCAGGGAGAGCGCGTCGCTACACTACAGTGCCACCCTTTTTTTTTGGTTGTATTTTTTTCTGTGTGCAGTTTTATTTGTTTTTTCCTATCGAAGTGGATTCTTTTTACAGAATTTTGCCAGGACCAACCCTTTTGTTGCCGTGGGTTCTTTTATGTGCGCTAAGTGCATGCTGCACACAGGACCTTGGTTTATCACCTCATCCGAATGACTAGCGTCCAGTCCACCACTCCAGGTCTAGTGGAGGGGGAGAAAATATCGGTGGCTGAGCCGTGATTCGAACCAGCATGCTCTGATTCTCTCGCTTCCTAGGCGGACGCGTTACCTCTAGGCCATCACTCCACATACTGACGGCAACACCACCCCCCAACATACACACACACACACACACACAACACACAGACAGGCCAGAGGGACAGACAGACAGACAGACCAGAACAGAACAGACATGGTCATCATCACCACCACACGTTTTACAACTACCACTGGCAAAAGGGGGTCTGGGACCATCAACACCAAGATGCAGGTGTACCAAGCCTGTGTGCTCAGCGCTCTGCTCTACGGCAGCGAGACACGTACCCTCTCCTCTGGCCAAGAACGCAGACCGCAACATCGCACCTGCGCAACCTCAGGCGAATTCTGAGCATCATGTGACAAGACCGTGAACCAAACAAGAAAGTCCTCGACCAGGCAGGCATCTCCAGCATGTTTGCACTCGGCCACGTCAGACGAATGGATGACAGGCGAATCCCCAAGGACATCCTTTATGGTGAGCTCGCCACTGGCTCCAGACCTGCAGGAAGACCTGTCCTACGCTACAGGGACGTCTGCAAACGAGACATGAGGGCAGGCGACATGGACCCAGCGTGTTGGGAGGCGGTGGCTGAAGATCGCAACAGCTGGAGAAGGACCATGAAGGCATGTGTCCAGAGGTGTGAGGAGAAGAGAGAACAGCACTGGGAACAGGGAAGAGAGCGCAGACGGCAGAGGGCAGAATCCGTACCCTCTGAGCCAGGCTTGACTTTCACCTGCGACAACTGCAACAGAGCCTGCCGATCCAGAATCGAACTGTACAGCCACAAGCAGGCGCTGCAACTCAACAACTTGACTGAACCAGGCGCAGAGTTCCATTGTCTCCCCGAGACAGACGGACGCCAACAACAACAACTGACCTGTCCACACACCAGAGCAGCTCACGGTCTCTCTCCGACAGGACAGCACACAAACTAAACAGCCACACGCCACAAACACTGCTGCACTGAGTTCCCCACCCCCCCCTCCTCCCCCCCCCCCCCCACCACCTCCTCCCACATACATGCACACACACACCACCACAAACACACACACATACACACACATACATGCACACACACACCACCACAAACACACACACATACACACACATACATGCACACACACACCACCACAAACACACACACATACACACACATTCATGCACACACACACCACCACAAACACACACACATACATGCACACACACACCACCACAAACACACACACATACACACACATACATGCACACACACACCACCACAAACACACACACATACACACACATACATGCACACACACACCACCACAAACACACACACATACACACACATACATGCACACACACCACCACAAACACACATACACACACATATATGCACACACACACCACCACAAACACACACACATACACACACATACATGCACACACACACCACCACAAACACACACACATACATGCACACACACACCACCACAAACACACACACATACATGCACACACACACTACAACAAACACTCACAAACACAAACAACAACAACCCATTATGTGTGACAGATGCAAAACAATTCCTTCATACACACCACATACACACACAAACAACATATACACACAATAACAACATCAACAACACACACACACTCATTCACACCAACAACAAAAACACACACAGACACACACACACACACACACACACAACACACACACACACACACACACACACAAACTGACCAGGAACGATGACGTCCCCATAACCCAGCAGAGAGTACTTGTCAGTGAAGCACTGCGACATGGCCCAGGTCACCAGGTACGGCATCTTGAACACCGTGGGCATCTGTCACACAGCACACAACACCACAGATACCACAACACCCTGTCCAAGTTTTTCGTAGGAACAATCTGGAAACTTGGTAGGGACATTCTGAATTTGGTAGCAACACACCAGACCCTGAGCCACATCAGCAAACGTACGTTTTATTCACAAGGCATACAAACACTTGATTTAGCTACATTCCCGACGGGCGCAATAGCCGAGTGGTTAAAGCGTTGGACTGTCAATCTGAGGGTCCCGGGTTCGAATCACGGTGACGGCGCCTGGTGGGTAAAGGGTGGAGATTTTTTTACGATCTCCCAGGTCAACATATGTGCAGACCTGCTAGTGCCTGAACCCCCTTCGTGTGTATATGCAAGTAGAAGATCAAATACGCACATTAAAGATCCTGTAATCCATGTCAGCGTTCGGTGGGTTATGGAAACAAGAACATACCCAGCATGCACACCCCCGAAAACGGAGTATGGCTGCCTACATGGCGGGGTAAAAACGGTCATACACGTAAAAGCCCACTCGTGTGCATACGAGTGAACGCAGAAGAAGAAGAAGAAGAAGCTACATTCTCTCTTGTTCGGGAAAACGATCAAGCTGATTGGTCCACTCAATGCTGTTTCAATGTAAACACACACTCGATTAGCTGAGCATGAAATGAAATGAAATGAAATTATGGTGCTTAGAGCCTCGCCGACCACTATGGCCATCTCAAGGCTATCGCCGCGTTAATAACTACTACAAGGATTAAAAAACAAACAATTAAAACGAGTCACCACTTCAAACTTTCCACTCCAAAGTTTAAAAAAAAACTTCCATAGTTTAAAACCTTCAAATCTGGTTAAAAATGTTCACTTCTTTTAAGAAGTCTATCAGCGCCCACGGAGGGACATCACGAAACAAGGTCTTCAAAGAAACCGCCATGTAATGTCTGTGTCTAACGTCATGCAGATCCCAACAGTTAAGGAGCACGTGTTTCACGGTGAGAGGCTCATCACAGGGAATACATCGAGGGGCCTCTTCCCCCTTCAACAAGTAAGAATGAGTAAAAAAAAAAGTGTGCCCCGCACGCAGTCTACACAGCACAGACTCCTCCTTTCTGTTCTTCACCCCCGAAGGGAGGGTGTAGCTAAGCATCATCACGTCAGACCAAGGTTAGTATAGCGACTGCCCTGGCATCATGATCAATAGGTCTAGAGCGTCTGGGTAATGTAATGACAGGAAAGCGTGTCACCATGCTATGCAGTCAAAAATGAACTCATCGGAACAAGTCTTGACGTTGCTGTGACATCAAAGTAGAGTGATGGCCTAGAGGTAACGCGTCCGCCTAGGAAGCGAAAGAATCTGAGCGCGCTGGTTCGAATCACGGCTCAGCCGATATTTTCTCCCCCTCCACTAGACCCTGAGTGGTGGTCTGGACGCTAGTCATTCGGATGGGACAATAAACTGAGGTCCTGTGTGCAGCATGCACTTAGCGCATGTAAAAGAACCCACGGCAACAAAAGGGTTGTTCCTGGCAAAATTCTGTAAAAAAAAAATCCACTTCGATAGGAAAAACAAATAAAACTGCACGCAGGAAAAAATACAAAAAAAAAAGGATGGCGCTGCAGTATAGCGACGCGCTCTCCCTGGGGAAAGCAGCCCGAATTTCACACAGAATACGGCAAAATCATTACAGTTGCCATCTCTGCACCATCCTCCACTCTTTTCTTTCTCCTCACAACAAGTTTTAAATATTAAGGGTCTCACGGCCATTAGGGCAGCGAATTCATAACCCACTGTGTGCAGGGCTCAACAAAGGAAGGCAATACCCACTGTGTGTACGGCTCAACAAAGGAAGGCAATACCCACTGTGTGCAGGGCTCAGCAAAGGAAGGAAATACCCACTGTGCGTAGGGCTCGGCAAAGGAAGGAAATACCCACTGCGTGTAGGGCTCAGCAAAGGAAAGAAATACCCACTGTGTGTAGGGCTCGGTAAAGGAAGGCAATACCCACTGTGTGTAGGGCTCAGCAAAGGAAAGAAATACCCACTGTGTGTAGGGCTCGGCAAAGGAAGGCAATACCCACTGTGTGTACGGCTCAACAAAGGAAGGCAATACCCACTGTGTGTACGGCTCAACAAAGGAAGGCAATACCCACTGTGTGTACGGCTCAACAAAGGAAGACAATACCCACTGTGTGTACGGCTCAACAAAGGAAGACAATACCCACTGTGTGTACGGCTCGACAAAGGAAGGCAGTACCCACTGTGTGTAGGGCTTGGTAAAGGAAGGCAGTACCCACTGTGTGTAGGGCTCAACAAAGGAAGGCAATACCCACTGTGTGCAGGGCTCGGCAAAGGAAGGCAATACCCACTGTGTGTAGGGCTCGGCAAAGGAAGGCAATACCCACTGTGTGTAGGGCTCAACAAAGGAAGGCAATACCCACTGTGTGCAGGGCTCGGCAAAGGAAGACAATACCCACTGTGTGTAGGGCTCGGCAAAGGAAGGCAATACCCACTGTGTGTAGGGCTCGGCAAAGGCAGGCAATACCCACTGTGTGTAGGGCTCGGCAAAGGAAGGCAATACCCACTGTGTGTAGGGCTCGGTAAAGGAAGGCAATACCCACTGTGTGTAGGGCTCGGTAAAGGAAGGCAATACCCACTGTGTGTAGGGCTTGGTAAAGGAAGGAAATAACCACTGTGTGTAGGGCTCGGCAAAGGAAGGCAATACCCACTGTGTGTAGGGCTCAGCAAAGGAAGGCAATACCCACTGTGTGTAGGGCTCGGCAAAGGAAGGCAATACCCACTGTGTGTAGGGCTCAGCAAAGGAAGGCAATACCCACTGTGTGTAGGGCTCGGCAAAGGAAGGAAATACCCACTGTGTGTAGGGCTCGGTAAAGGAAGGCAATACCCACTGTGTGTAGGGCTCGGTAAAGGAAGGCAATACCCACTGTGTGTAGGGCTCAACAAAGGAAGGCAGTACCCACTGTGTGTAGGGCTCGGCAAAGGAAGGCAATACCCGCTGTGTGTAGGGCTCAGCAAAGGAAGGCAATACCCACTGTGTGCAGGGCTCAGCAAAGGAAGACAATACACACTGTGTGTAGGGTTCAGTAAAGGAAGGAAATACCCACTGTGTGTAGGGCTCAGCAAAGGAAGGAAATACCCACTGTGTGTAGGGCTCGGCAAAGGAAGGCAGTACCCACTGTGTGTAGGGCTCGGCAAAGGAAGGCAATACCCACTGTGTGTAGGGCTCGGTAAAGGAAGGCAATACCCACTGTGTGTAGGGCTCGTTAAAGGAAGGCAATACCCACTGTGTGTACGGCTCAACAAAGGAAGGCAATACCCACTGTGTGTACGGCTCAACAAAGGAAGGCAATACCCACTGTGTGCAGGGCTCGGCAAAGGAAGGCAATACCCACTGTGTGTACGGCTCAACAAAGGAAGGCAATACCCACTGTGTGTAGGGCTCGGCAAAGGAAGGCAATACCCACTGTGTGTAGGGCTCGGCAAAGGAAGGAAATACCCACTGTGTGTACGGCTCAACAAAGGAAGGCAATACCCACTGTGTGCAGGGCTCGGCAAAGGAAGGCAATACCCACTGTGTGTACGGCTCAACAAAGGAAGGCAATACCCACTGTGTGTAGGGCTCGGCAAAGGAAGACAATACCCACTGTGTGCAGGGCTTGGTAAAGGAAGGAAATACCCACTGTGTGCAGGGCTTGGTAAAGGAAGGAAATACCCACTGTGTGTAGGGCTCAGCAAAGGAAGACAATACCCACTGTGTGTAGGGCTCAGCAAAGGAAGGCAATACCCACTGTGTGTAGGGCTCGGCAAAGGAAGGAAATACCCACTGTGTGTAGGGCTTGGTAAAGGAAGGCAATACCCACTGTGTGTAGGGCTCGGTAAAGGAAGGAAATACCCACTCTGTGTAAGACTCAGCAAAGGAAGGCAATACCCACTGTGTGCAGGGCTCAGCAAAGGAAGGCAATACCCAATCCTCTCCTTCTGAAGTATGTATCGACCTTCCACAACCCACATCGTGCAACCCATTCACACCTGGGTCGAGTGAGGAAAATCACGAGTCAAATACCTTCCCCAAGAACATGTTCACACCGCCGAAAACGGAGCCTCAAACCCTGGTCACCGGTGAACACTGGACCAGAAGTCCCAGGCCTGAACTGATCCTCCCACAGCGCCTTGTACCTACACATCACCGCCATAATGTGGAGCAGTGGCCCAGTGGTAAAAGCACCTGGCTTGGAAGCCAGTGTCCATGCCGTTCCAAGTCCCAGACACAAAAACCAGGATTTTAACTCATTTGGCCTCTCATACCCTGCTCTCATGGTGACCTCAGTTTCAATCCCCCCCTCTACTTTCACGCTTGGGCTGATTCTTGACCTCAGTTTGACCCCCCCCCCCCCACCCCCCCATCCTCCCGCCCCCCTCACCCCCTCCACTTTCCTGCTTGGGATAATTCTTGACCTCAGTTTTGACCCCCCCCCCCCTCCCTCCACTTTCATGCTTGGGGTGATTCATGTCAAGGTCTTCAGTGTCAGCAGATTCATGGAGGACTGTTGTTGGAGGGACGTGGTGGTGGTCTCCACTCTTGGGGGATGGGGAGGGGGGGGGAGGTCGGGGACGCTCACTCAGTCCGGCTCCACAACCAAGCCATTACTGTCGCCACCAGCAGGCTTAGTAAGTGGTGTCCCAAGTACGTCAAATCAGAGCAGGCACTACTGAACACTGCTCAAGTGCCTCAGCAGCAGTGCAGGGTCTCCTCTGCTGTGTGAGGCCTCCTGGCAAACTGACAACAACAGCTTTTTCCGTGGACTGCAGACGTCTTGAGACTGTTACAGACGAGAACCGAGGTGTGGCTGTGTATGGGGGAGTTGGAATAAGCGGTGTGGGAGTAATGCCACTAAAAACAGTGCTGATGATGGGATAGCAACAGCAACAAAAAAAACAAAAACAAGAGAGGCAAGGCCTTCAAGACTCACTTGTGACTGAGAGTAAAACACACAAGCTTTTTATGTATTGAGTATAATTTCAAAATGTAATGTTTAAGGTGAGAAAGATCAGTTTAAAGCAAATTAAGTCCCTTAGCATAATTACAGAGTAATTTCCCTTTTTTACTATCTGCATCAAAACGTTTGCAAAATAAATAAAACTTCCACGCTTAGCAAAAGAAGTTCCTGTTTGAACAAAAAATGATAATAATGACTCCTCTTGTTGTTGGGTCAGAATATCAGATCAAAGTGCCAAGTTTAGAGAATACAAAAAATATAAATATAACAGTAAATGCAGTTTGCGTATAATTAGGCTTCATTATTTATTTTTTTGTGCCCATCCCAGAGGTGCAATATTGTTTTAAACAAGATGACTGGAAAGAACTGAATTTGCCCTATTTTTATGCCTAATTTGGTGTCAACTGACAAAGTATTTGCAGAGAAAATGTCAATGTTAAAGTTTACCACGGACACACAGACACACACACACACAGACAACCGAACACCGGGTTAAAACATAGACTCACTTTGTTTACACAAGTGAGTCAAAAAAACAGAATGTGCCCACTGCAGTACATGCAAAATATCCGTATTGATTGCGAGTGAAGCTGACCAGGTGTTAGGGATTATATCAGCTACTGGACGGGGGTTGCAAAGCGTTCCACCCTGAACAACCAACACAGCTCCTCACCTGTTCCCCTGTCTGGCTGTCTCCACCCGTGGCCACCTTGATCATCACACTTTCACCGTTCTGCACACACACACACACACACACATATATATAATCAATGATCTTCTTCTTCTTCTTCGGCGTTCGTGGGCTGCAACTCCCACCTTCACTCGTATATACGCGAGTGGGCTTTTACGTGTATGACCGTTTTTACCCCGCCATGTAGGCAGCCATACTCCGCTTTCGGGGGTGTGCATGCTGGGTATGTTCTTGTTTCCATAACCCACCGAACGCTGACATGGATTACAGGATCTTTAACGTGCATATTTGATTTTCTGCTTGCGTATACACACGAAGGGGGTGCAGGCACTAGCAGGTCTGCACATATGTTGACCTGGGAGATCGTAAAAATCTCCACCCTTTACCCACCAGGCGCCGTCACCATGACTCGAACCCGGGACCACCAGATTGAAAGTCTAACGTTTTAACCATTCGGCTACTGCGCCCTGTCTTATCAATGATCAAACACAAACGTAACTATGGACTCTAACCACACACACCTGCTCTTTTTTTCCTCCCCCATATCTCCTTCTAAAGAAGTCGACCAATATCAGTAATAGTGTTTATAAATAAGATACATAAAAAAAAATGTTGCTGCCCTACGTATGTGCAGACCTGCCAGTGCCTGAACCCCCTTCGTGTGTATACCCACGCAAAAGATCATATACGCACGTTAAAGATCCTGTAATCCATGTCAGCGTTTGGTGGGTTATGGAAACAAGAACATACCCAGCATGCACACCCCCGAAAACGGAGTATGGCTGCCTACATGGCAGGGTAAATAAACAAAACAGTCACACACGTAAAATGTTGAATGTTACATGTTTGTCTGAGTGTGTATGTGTGCGTGCCTTAAATATGATGGAACGACACAGGAAATGAATGATGAGCGCCCAATGGCAGCCGTCAGTCGGCTCTACCCAGGCAGGCAGCCTGCTGTGTAAAAGACCCTGTGTTTGTAAAGCGCTTCGAGCTTGGTCTCCGACCGAGGATAGGTGCTATATAAGTATCCACATCAATCAATCAAACCAGAAGACTTAACAGGCAGGAAATATGCAATACAATAAAACAAAAATGAAATAATAACAATAATGATAATAATAATGAGCGTTATCACACAGCTTACCCTGAGGTAGAGCTCTAAGAGCATTTAACAGCCAACACGTGTGACATGAATAAGGTACAGGAATATAAATTTAAAAAAACACCATTACTGAAGATAAAAAAAACTCCCTAAAAATACAGTTTTAAAACAGTGTATCATCGCTCATATCATACACAATTCTCCCAACTCACCCTCTCACATAAGCACACACCTACACACACACACAACCACACCTACACACACACACACAACCACACCTACACACACACACACACACACAACCACACCTACACACACACACACACACACACACCACACCTACACACACACAACCACGCCTACACACACACACACACACACAACCACACCTACACACACACACACACACACACAACCACACCTACACACACACACACACACACAACCACACCTACACACACACACACGCACACAACCACACCTACACACACGCACACACAACCACACCTACACACACAGAGACAGACAGTCCCCACACGCTCAGTACAAACAAAAATACACTCATTGGAAAGAAGAAAGATTCATCTTTATTTTGACATAAAGCCTGCTGGTACCTATGACATGAATATATATATATATACATATATATTCATGTGTGTGTGTATATGTACGTATACATATGTAAGTATGTGTGCATGCATGTATATATGCACATGTCACTTAGTTTGAAGTATGTAGATTTTAGCCAGCGTGATGTGAGATAGTCTGAAATATGTATTTTGGCAAACGTGATGTGAGACTGTGTCTATTTATTTATTTTATTCTATTATATCTTATTTCATTTTTATTCTTTTTTTTTATGCATATGTCACTTAGTCTTAAATTTGTGCATCTTATTGTAAAGCACGGTAATCTCCATTTGAGATGGGGGTACGGCGCCATATAAGCCTGCATAGTATTAGTATTATTAAAGTAGAGGGCAAAAAAATCAGAAACAAATAGAGTGACAAGAGAGAAGAATAAGAAAAAAAAAGAAGAAAATTTCTTTCACTGAATTTCCAGAAGGTGGGGATAGACTTTACAAGTGAAAGAACTCCTATCATCCCCATAGGGGTAACTGAACAGCCAAATCTCAGCATCAAATGTTGTACCATGATACACTTTACAAGTGAAAGAGCTCCTATCATCCCCATAGGGGTAACTGAACAGCCAAATCTCAGCATCAAATGTTGTACCATGATACACTTTACCAGTGAAAGAGCTCCTATCATCCCAATAGGGGTAACTGAACAGCCAAATCTCAGCATCAAATGTTGTACCATGATACACTTTACAAGTGAAAGAGCTACTATCATCCCCATAGAGGTAACTGAACAGCCAAATCTCAGCATCAAATGTTGTACCATGATACACTTTACCAGTGAAACAGCTCCTATCATCCCCATAGGGGTAACTGAACAGCCAAATCTCAGCATCAAATGTTGCACCATGATACACTTTACCAGTGAAAGAGCTCCTGTCATCCCAATAGAGGTAACTGAACAGCCAAATGTCAGCATCAAATGTTGTACCATGATACACTTTACAAGTGAAAGAGCTCCTATCATCCCAATAGGGGTAACTGAACAGCCAAATCTCAGCATCAAATGTTGTACCATGATACACTTTACCAGTGAAAGAGCTCCTATCATCCCCATAGAGGTAACTGAACAGCCAAATCTCAGCATCAAATGTTGTACCATGATACATTTTACAAGTGAAAGAGCTCCTATCATCCCCACAGAGGTAACTGAACAGCCAAATCTCAGCATCAAATGTTGTACCATGATACACTTTACCAGTGAAAGAGCTCCTATCATCCCCATAGGGGTAACTGAACAGCCAAATCTCAGCATCAAATGTTGTACCATGATACACTTTACCAGTGAAAGAGCTCCTATCATCCGCATAGGGGTAACTGAACAGCCAAATCTCAGCATCAAATGTTGTACCATGATACATTTTACAAGTGAAAGAGCTCCTATCATCCCCACAGAGGTAACTGAACAGCAAAATCTCAGCATCAAATGCTGTACCATGATCAACGTAAGGACAGACTAGTTTTCTTTTCTTTCTTTCTTTTTTTTTTTTGGTATTTTGTTATTTAAAAAAAAATTTTTTAGCAGAAGGTGGATTCGGTCAAAGCCAAGCAGACAGACATAAAAACTGAAGAGCAGAGACATGCCAAAAAAAATAAATAAATAAAAAAGGTGAACTGACCTTGGTAAACAGCGGTGTTATAAACACAAAGAAAATGTCGTAAATGAACAGGAGACCAAGGAGCACAGTGCAGGCCTGAAAAAAAAAAGAAAGAAAAAAAAAAGGTGAAATACAAATACAAACACACACACACACTCAAACACATACATGCACACAAACCCGCATGCACTCTCACACACACACACTCACACACACACACACACACACACAGAGTTTCAGTTTCAGTTTCAAGAAAGTGTCATAACACGCAGACTGGTCTATATAAAATAATATATACAACACCACAATTGCTTTTTTTTTCTTTTTTTTTTTTTTTTTTTTTAAGAGGGTTGGGTGGGGAAGCAGAAGCCTGATCTTAGCACAGACCCAATGCGTGTGTCACACTACACACACACACACAGACACACACACACACTACACACACACACACACACACACACACACACACACTCACTCACTCACACACACACACACACACACACACACACACACACACACACACACACACACACACACACACACACACACACACACTTCAAGTGGAAAGATATCAAACTGAAGGCCACCACTCCAATATAAAAGCTACCACACAGAGCTGGCAAGAAGCACTGTACACACAACACAGATGAGGAAAACTGCACACAGACACAGAGCACTACACAGACAATACAGACCAGGTAAACTGCACAGACACAGAGCACTACACAGCACACAGACACAGAACACGACACAAGACAATACAGACCAGGTAAACTGCACACAGACACAGAACAAGACACAGACAATACAGACCAGGTAAACTGCACAGATACAGAGCACTACACAGCACACAGACACAGAACACGACAGCGGACACAGACAATACAGACCAGGTAAACTGCACACAGACACAGAACACTACACAGACAATACAGACCAGGTAAACTGCACAGACACAGAACACGACACAGACAATAGAGACAAGGAAAACTGCACACAGACATAGAAAACTACACAGACAATACAGACATGGAAAACTGCACACAGACACATAGAACACTACACAGACAATACAGACAAGGTAAAGTGCACACAGACACAGAACACTACAGAGATTACACAGATGAGGAAAACTGCAAATAGAGCACTACACAGACAATACAGACAAGGTAAACTGCACACAGACACAGAACACTACACAGACAATACAGACATGGAAAACTGCACACAGACACAGAACACTACAGAGATTACACAGATGAGGAAAACTGCAAACAGAGCACTACAGAGACAACACAGACAATGAAAACTGCACACAGACACATAGAACACTACACAGACAATACAGACAAGGTAAACTGCACACAGACACAGAACACTACACAGACCATACAGACATGGAAAACTGCACACAGAACACGACACAGACAATACAGACGAGGAAAACTGCCCACAGACACAGAGCACAACAGAGATTACACAGACAAGGAAAACTTCAAACAGAGCACTACACAGACGAGATAAACTGCACTCAGACACAGAGCACAACAGAGATTAAACAGACGAGGAAAACTGCAAACAGAGCACTACAGAGATTACACAGACAAGGAAAACTGCACACAGAACACTACAGAGACAACTGCACACAGAACACTAAAGAGACGAGGAAAACGGCACACAGACACACAGAGCACTACACAGACAATACAGACATGGAAAACTGCACACAGACACACACAGCACTACACAGACAATACAGACAAGGAAAACTGCACACAGACACATAGAACACTACACAGACAATACAGACAAGGTAAACTGCACACAGACACACAGAGCACTACACAGACAATACAGACGAGGAAAACTGCCCACAGACACAGAGCACAACAGAGATTACACAGACAAGGAAAACTTCAAACAGAGCACTACACAGACGAGATAAACTGCACTCAGACACAGAGCACAACAGAGATTACACAGACGAGGAAAACTGCACACAGAACACTACAGAGACAACTGCACACAGAACACTAAAGAGACGAGGAAAACTGCAGACACACAGAACACTACACAGACAACGAAAACTGCACACAGACACACAGAGCACTACACAGACAACACAGACAAGGAAAACTGCACACAGACACAGCGCTGTCTCACCCTCAGGCTGGGCATCAGCAAGGCTCGCATGACGTACAGGCAGAAGCAGAACCCGATGATGTCCTGCAGGATCCAGGCGAAGCTGCAACAAATCAAACCACTCACTCACCACAACAGCCCAGTGCTTTAAGCCATGGACTCTCAATCTAAGGGGTCCCAGGTCTGAAATCTCAGTAACGGCATCTGGTGGGTAAAGGGTGCAGACCTGCTAGTGCATGGACCCCCTTTCAAGAGTTTACGCACTCAGAAGACCAAACACGCACGTTGAGGATCGTGGAAACAAGAACGTACCCAGTATGCACACCTCCCAAAATGGAGTATGGCTGCCTTCATGACGGGGTAATTAAACAAAACAGACACACGTGTAAAATGCTATATATCTATGTGTGTGTGTATGTGTGCATGACTGAAACTTGATGAAACAGGAAACGAATGATGAGCGCCCAGATGGCAACTGTCAGTTGGCTCTACCCAGATGGGCAGCCTGCTGCGCAAAATGACTGTTCGTAAAGCACATAGAGCTTGGTCTCTGACCGAGGATAGGTGCAAAAGGTGCTATATAAGTATCCATAGCATCATTCACTCATATCAAACAACAACAAAAGAAAACAACCCCCCATTCAATTCACAGTTCACACAGGTCCCTGGCAAACTGGAGTGGGGCGATACGGTGATATTCAAGGTGTTCTGGTTGTATGATAGATTCTCAACAATGTGTAACACATCACTTGCTGAAGTCATGTACTGGCCTGCAGCTGGAAACTTACGTAAATAAATTCTTCCGCTGGTAATATAAGGAACACATCTACTGCAAGCACACACACAAACCACACACACATCCTATTTAATCGTATCTCACTCTCTTTATCTATCTTTTTCTTTTTAAATGAACCATGCATCATTAATGCAGGAGAAGATCCGAAACGAAGATCTGTGGGAGCAAGCGGGACAGGAACCCCCCCTGTCATCTGCATCACCATTTCAGTGGGCATTACTCCCACACCAGTCATTCCGAGTCCTCCATACACAGCCACACCCAGGCTGGTCTGTCCCAGAATTGACAGCCCGCCGCCCCCCATACCCCCACGCCCCCCCACTCCTATTTCCCCCCCGGTCCCCTTCATGACCGTTTTAATGGTATGAGTGTCGCCCCCACGATCAGCATCTAAAGACGCATCGCCGCGGTCCCTATCGGGAGAAATCATGAGCTCCGGGCCTGGGAGAGTCTCTTGCCGAGTCTCGATCCCAGCATCATGATTCCTGCCATCGTGGGATGGCGTACGAGGCATGGTAACTGCACTTAGGCACCCAGCGACAATCCGATCCCCAACAGAGAAAGGACAGACAGGATCGACTTAGAGGTAGAGAAAAACGAACGATTCGAGGGGGCCGAGTCGAATATAGTACACAGAATGTAAGAATACAATAAACTCAAGCCGCACGCAGCAAAATAAGGCCAAATGAAAACACTTAATAGCCAAAAAAAAGCGCAAGACGAGACAGAGCGTAAACCTGACAAGATGGCGTAGAGAGCCTTGGCCAAAGGAATGATTCAGCGCTTGTAGCTTTTAGAGGCGTTTGACTGGCTAAGAGCGGACCAGGCAAGACGGGTCATCTTTTCACTGTTGACCGCGCGAAATTTGGCCAAGCAGAGCAAACCCATTGGCCTAGTTTGCATCAGTCTGACATGGTACAGTACATGACACCAAAAGGAGGAGTTTGTATTATACTCCATGTTTGGTGATACATATACTTACCATGTCAAACTGATGCAAACTAGGCCTATCGGTTTGCTCTGCTTGGCCAAATTTCGCGCGGCTAACAGTGAAAAGACGCCCCTCTTTGCCTGGCCCGCTCTTAGCCAATCAAACGCCTCTAAAAGCTATAAGCGCTGAATCATTCCTTTGGCCAAGGCTGACACCAAACCCCTTCTTACCTCTGGTGGCGGAAGACGACCCAGACGGCGACGAAGCCAGCACACAGCAGGACCAGGAAGAGGCTGCGGACCTGGGGGGGCCGTGCCATGCAGGGCACCCTCCTCACCGGCACCCGGCCAGGGCAGGGCACCAGGCGGCGCCACAGGGGCAGGAAGGCTTGGAACAGACCGTTGACGCCCGCCACGCAGAATATTGCGATGATCACGTACACTGCAACACGCATGCATGGTGGTGGTGTTGGTTTTTTGGTGTTCATTCTCCGTATTTGGGGGTTGTAATGCTGATTACGTTCCTGTTTCCGTAACCCACCTAACACTGACATGGGACACAGGATCTGTAATGTGCGTGTCTGACCTTTTTGCATGTGTATTTTTGTATTTGTATTTGTATCTGTATTTCTCACAACAGATTTCACTGTGTGAAATTCGGGCTGCTCTCCCCAGGGAGAGTGCATCGCTATACTACAGCACCACCCATTTTTTTCTTTTTTTCCTAGGTGCAGTTTTACTTGTTTTTCCTATCAAAGTGGATTTTTCTACAGAATTTTGCCAGGAACAACCCTTTTGTTGCCATGGGTTCTTTTACATGCAGTAAGTGCATGCTGCACACGGGACCTCAGTTTATTGTCTCATCCGAATGACTAGTGTCCAGACCACCACTCAAGGTCTAGTGGAGGGGGGGAGAAAATATCGGCGGCTGAGCCGTGATTCGAACCAGCGCCCTCAGATTCTCTCGCTTCCTAGGCGGACGCGTTACCTCAAGGCCATCACTCCACTAGCACAAAGGAGAGGCACTAGCAGGTCTGCAAAACACAACTCCCCTCCATTCCGCACCCCTCACCCACACCCACAACTGCCTTCCAATTGCAC
Source organism: Babylonia areolata (assembly GCF_041734735.1). Lineage (NCBI taxonomy): Eukaryota > Metazoa > Mollusca > Gastropoda > Neogastropoda > Buccinidae > Babylonia > Babylonia areolata. Next base: position 27,512,660 of record NC_134910.1, on the reverse strand, counting down.
CCCACCCCCTCAACAACACAGACACAACACAGACACACACACACACACACACACACTGACTCACCCAAGTAGTCGTAGAAGAAGTAGAGGAGGGTGAGGCTGACACAGAAGAACACCACCAGGAGCACGCTCATGATGATCCCCATTCCCAGGGACAGGCTCTCCTCTTTCTTCTCCTCCTCCTCTTCCTCCTCCTCCTCCTCCTTTTGGCCCTCCTCACGAGATGCTCGCCTCCGCTTCCTGAACCGACCAACCATGTCAATCCAATGTCACTGTCCATCAATAGAAATTAGCACCAATGGTAAAGAAACAAATGTAAAAAAAAACAAAAAACAAAAAACAAAAAAAAACCCACATGTGTGCACATGTACAAAGCACAAACATGAATACACACACAGAGACACCCATCACATACACACACACATACACAAGCACACACACACACACACACACACACAGAGGTACTAACAGTGACACACACAAAAGCATACACAGAAACACATCACACACACACACACACACACACACACACACACACAGCTGCTGTTTTCCTGATGTAGGAAATTGTGTCAACTGACCCTTTACTAGGTCAGATAATTCATTAACTTGTCACATTTGTAATCCAGTAACTCTTCAGGAAATCACACACCCTTGCTGATACGAGTCTGAAAATGTCACCAAACTCAACTACTTCTGGTCAAAATCAAAAACTCTCTCTCTCTCTCTCTCTCTCTCTCTCACACACACACACACACACATGTATTCATACACTTTTTCATGTCCATTCACAGGCACTTGCCCACTTATACGTCACTCATTAATCCAATTTTCTTTGTTTGCTATCAGCCTTAATGGACAGACATTTAAAATACAGAATGAACTAAATTCAAGCAGTCTACAGCATCCATATCAACTATAACTACTAGTTGTCCAAGACGGCATACTCTGCATACTAGCTCTGCAAGTTAAGTTCGTGCATTTTCTGATCACTGTAATGTAATGTAATGGCATGCCATGTAATGTAATGTCACGTCACTTCATAAACAAATGTATCTATGTGAATGTGTTTGAACATACATATACATGTAGAAATGTGTGTGTGTGTGTGTGTGTGTCTGCGTGTGTGAGTGTGTGTGACCATATGTGTCATGGAAATCATAAAAAAGATGTGTAAAATATTTCTCTATTTTGTTTGGTTTTTTTGTGCATGGTTTTATGTAACTTTACATGCATGTCTTATAAACCTTGTTCGGGTTTAACTGACATTAAAACTGATTCTGATTCTGTTTCAACAACAAAAACTAACAGAATGAGGTAATAATGCATATAACATGGCATGCTTTAAAAGATACACACACACATACACACATATTTATATATATACCTATATTTATATATACATTTGTATACATATCTGAATAATCATTGCATGGGCTGTGCATGGCTTTTACACTGATAGCATCAGTGTCATTGAAGTCTTGTCAACTGAGATTTCATGGTTAACATATACTAACGACGATCCTCTGAAATGATTATACACTGCATGTGCATGTACTTGTGCATGTACATACTTACACATTCACGTATAAACATAATTATGGATCAACATGTGTTAACGTCTTGTTTCATAAACTGTAAAGGACAATACCATCAAAATACCATTAAAAAAAAAACAAAAAAAAACAGAAAGAATTTTTAATAGAATAAATAAACTTTTTTTTTTTTTTTTTTTTTTAAACTGAAGAGAAGGAAGAACTAAACACAGACTTGTTGTAGTGGGCGGAGGCGGAGAGGTACGCCCCTGTCACCACACACAGCGTGGCCAGTGCGAACATGATGATGATGTTGGGGTCAAAACGGGGAGGGTTGGGGGCGTACAGCCACACCCTCACCTCCGTCCCCACACCCTGCACACACACACACACACACACACACACACACACGCATGCATACACACACACACACACACATCAACAGTCATCATCATCATTACCACTACCATCATCCTTATTACCATCATCATCATCATCACTATCGTCACCATCATCATGATTATCACCACAATCATCACCATCATCATCATTATCACCATCGTCACCACCTTCATCACCATCACTAACACTGCGCCAACATCATCACCACCACAATCATCGTCAACATCATTACCACCACCATCATCATCACCTTCATCATCAATATCATCATCACCTTTATCATCATTATCACTATCATCATCATCACTATAATCATCATCACCTAACAGGCCTCAGCCTGTATATTCATCAGATCTCAGCATTGAGTATCATATCATGCTAATGAAGATTATATTTCCTTCTTTTTTTTTTCTCTCACAATAAAAGAAAAAAAAATTCTATGCATATTTTCTCACACGTCTTTGCTGGGGGGGAGGGGGGGGATGGTGCGGGGTGTTGGGGAGGGGGGGTGGGGGGCTGACAACATGGAGGAAACCTCTGTGATTGATTGGCTGACAAACTGGGTGGAGGGTGGGGGGGGTGGTATGTAATATTTGTGCTTGGCTGAGAGTTGCACAAAATCTTAGGAGCATTTCATTCTAACAAGACTCTACACATCCTCCTTTCAACAGTATAAATCTTCTTCTTCTTTTGCGTTCGTGGGCAGCAACTCCTACGTTCACTCGTATGTACACGAGTGGGCTTTTACGTGATCTGCACTAGTGGGTCACGGTTAAGTATGTGTAATTAAATGGGCTTTTACGTGTATGACCATTTTTACCCCGCCAAGTAGGCAGCCATACTCCGCCTTTTTCGGGGGGGGGGGTGTATGCTGGGTATGTTCCTGTTTCCATAACCCACCGAATGCTGACATGGATTACAGATCTTTAACGTACACACGAAGGGGGTTCAGGCACTAACAGGTCTGCACAGATGTCGACCTGGGAGACTGGAAAAAATCTCCACCCTTTACCCACCAGGCGCCGTCACCGAGATTCAAACCCGGGACCCTCAGATTGAAAGTCCAATGCTTTAACCACTCGGCTATTGCGCCCGTCCAACAGTACAAATGACACATTTCAATAGCCGTCAGTCTCAAGACGACGGGAGAGATGGAGGGAGAAAGGAAGCGGAGGAACTGACCACCAAAGTGTGGAAGTCATCAGGGAAGATGATGGCCACAGTGATGTTGACAGCATTGTACTCGCTGCGGTTTCCGCCCGGGGGTGTCTGCACAAGAGAAAACAGTCCGCCTGACTCTTTTCACTCTCATACCTTCTCTGTCTCTCTCTTTCTGTCTGTCTGTCTGTCTCTCTCTCTCACACACACATACATACACATATATCACACACACACACACACTACACACACACATATATTATGTGTATACAACTGAATCTGTTTATCTCCATGATCCAAATTGACAAGGACTGACCTATGGTAACGTTTCCTTCAGACTGTCCACAAACAAACACACACACACACACACACACACACACAAACATACACACACACCACACACATCCATACACACACACATTCACTCACAAACGTACACAAACACACATCCACACACACACACACATCCACACACACACACACATCCACACACACCATCCTTATACACACACTCGCTCGCACACTCGCTCACACACACACACACACACACATTCACACACACACGCAACATACAAAACCACACAAACACTACACAAATCCACACACACAAACACTACACACACAAACACTACACACACATCCAGAACCACACACACACACACACACACACACATCCAGAACAACACACACACACACACACACACACACACAAACACACACACACTGACTGACCCGTGAGGTCTCATCCCTGTCGTCCACGACCAGAGCACCCACACCCCCGGCCTCCTGAATGATGGCTGCTTTCTCCACAAACGTGCAATTGCCCCGGGCGACGGCTACAACCATGCCGCTGATGTTGGCATAAACATTGGAACAGCCGTTGTAGTGGCTGTAGTCCGCAAGGGGGAACGAGGGCTGTGCAAAATGGGGGCAGGGAGGGGTTAGGAGTATCGGCATCATCATCTATGCCAACATTGTTATCATTGTCAAAATTCTTCTTTCTTTTCTTTTTTTTTTAACTCACTCAGTACAGCCAGTCCTCTCTTCTCCTCTACACAGACCCCTCGGATGTCCAGTGGGTGTCTCAATGATCCAACCTTTAGCTTCCGTCGTCAGAATTGTGGTATTCTTTGTCAACATTCACCTCTTCAGTGTAAGAGCCTTCCGCTTGTAATATTTTGATGGTGGTAATTGGGGAGAAACGCTGTTAACGTCGTCTCTTTCGCCGTTCGTATGGAGAGAGTTAAGGAGGGGCCTCATGATGCCACTATCATAATCTTTATTATATCTTTGGGAGGGGTTTTTGTGTGTGTGTGTGTGTCGTGGTTATGTGCACCTTATTGTTTGACATGTCACTAGCACTGTCACTCTTCTTTGGCCGGAGGCAAAAAGAATTGTCCTGTTGACAATTACACAGACATTCAAACTCAAACCAAACGCATACTCAAACACACACACACACACACAGAGATAGATATATACAAGTATACACACACACACACACACACATATATATATATATAATATATATATATATATATATATATATACATACATATATTTATCTATCTCTTTATGTGTGAGTGTATGTGTGTGTATGTGTCAGTGTGTGTTACTGTAATATTCTTTTACAAAAATACATTCTTACATAATTCAAACTTCCTGCTGACAATAACACTGACATTTAAACTGTAACCAAATTTAGTTTATAACCCTGTGATGCTGTCTAGTCTTAGAAAGTTTTTTTTTATTTAATTAAAACACACACTACAGTAGCACAGCAAATGCTATACTGGTCAGTTTCTGTAAATCATTACAATAAGAATTTCATAATCACAAGCTGATGACAAAGATAACAATGACACCATCACCACAACTACCATCAACACCACCAACACTATCACAACAGACTTTTACTGTTTCAAGACGTAATCATGACAAGTGTTGGTTATGAGGATGATTACAATAATCATGATGGATGTCAGTAACTGGTGTTTGAGTGTGTGTGTGTGTGTGTGTGTGTGTGTGTGTGTGTGTGTAATTGTGTATCTAGCCATTCTAGGCTGGTGTGTGATAGTGTGTATGTGTATGTGTTATGCTTTGTGTGTGGAGGAAAAAGACAGAGACTTTGAATGTAAAATGTTAAAAAAATAAATCAAAATATAAAAACCCAGACAAAGTAAACTTTTTATCCCTTCCTCAAGTTCCTGGTAACCTGGTGTACAGCTAATGAGCTAAATGGAAAGAAAAGGGCTCATTTATAGTTCCCACCTGCCCAATGTAGGTGGTTGGCAGTGGGTTGAAATAAGAGTTGTAGGTCAAACAGAAGGCCTCATCTTGATTGTGTCTGCTGCTGTTGCTTCCCCGGAAATCTGCTCGGATCAAACCTATTTCTCCAGCACTTGCCTGTTTGAACAATGATTAACACACACGTACTGTATCAATACACACAACTGACTCAAGAGACTGTGAGAGACTCAGAATGGGAAAATGAGACAAGGGGATTACAAGGAGGTGGTGGTAGTGATAGCAGACAAACAGAAACAGGAAAACAAACAGAGAGAGCTCAAGCAACAACTCTGGGTATCTGGAGCGAGCGAGAGAGGGAAAGAGAGAGAGAGAGAGGTGGGTCGGAGAGAGTGAGGGAGAGACACAGGAAGACAGAGCTGTATAAATGAAAAATAATTATAAAAAGCGAAACAAAATCAAAGATGGGAGAATACTCATCGATTTTTGAATCAACAGCCAATCAACAGCCAAGCTTACTTTAAAAAACACAAAGACCGTTGCCCAGAACAGCAGATGTAACGCCATTGTTGACTGTCCTGCCCACTGCCTTCCATCGGGAAAGAGCGTCCAAGGGAAACAACTTTATTTTGGTTCCGATTTTTATTTTTTATTTTTTTTAAACTGTTTTATTTGGAACATGTCACAATACAACACAGTTATAGATGAACAAGACAACAAAAAGATCTTATATAAAGTGATTGCTAATTTTTTTTATAGTTGTTATTTGTTCGTCTGTTGTTTTTAATATGATTAACTGTATGTTTTCACGTCAGTTGATAAATCATAATTATGCTTTTTGAAAAGTGAGTATAAACTTCGCTTTCTGCTTTTAATATATTTAATAGTATTCCACTAAAATGCATACAAACATACATACATATACACATACATGCATGCGTACATATAATAAACATGTTTGTGTGTGAGTGTGTGTGTGACAGTGCCTCTGTGTGTGTGTATGTGTGTGTGTGTGTGTGTGTGTGTGTGATTGAGTGTGTGCCGTGTGTGTGTAATTCTTTTTTTTTTTTTTTAAGTGTCTAAGCGTCGTTATTGAAAGTTTCAAGGGCCTTGTCTTCTATACATCTCTCTGAGGAGATAAATCATTATTATGCAAATCAGTCGTCGTTGCAACTAGCCACTGGGTTATAGGCCCAGTCTCAGTGTTTCTCATCAGTCAACTGAGTTGCCCGAAGGGCCATTGCACTGAGAGGCGGTGCTCATGCAGTGTTCACCCACTGGGCAGACGCAGCAATCTTTAAAATTGTGGCCCCTCCTCAGGTCAACTCTCTGAAACAGGAGGATGGAAAAGGTGCTGTCCCGTCCGTATAAACCGGCACACACACACACACACGCTTTCGATGTCGATATGCACACACAACATACTTACAGAAATCATGCTTAAAACAAAGGGATAGTTTGCCTCCGCTACCTGTGCTCTGATTTGGGGCATTTGTATGCTTATCAGTAAGAATAAACAGGTAAACCTATACATTTTTGGAAAGTAGAGTGAATGAAGAATCAGATAAAAGTAAGAAAAAGGCTGTACCTTGTAAGTAGTTGGAGATATTCCACAGGATATAAACAACAAATTTTGCAAACTTGTTTTCCAAAAACGTCAACCACAATGTTTATAGGTATTTTCACATCTTTTATAGAGTCAAAATCTCAAAATTGGCATTAAACTGTGCAGAAAATGTTCTGGCTGCAGAATCATGAAATGAATATAACTGAAACAATGAAATTATAAGCACTGTATTATTTGTTTGAGACACACCCACTGACGCCACGCACGCGCACATCTACAATACTTTATGCAATCACAGGCAAAAACAGAAATAAATGTTTTCTTTTAGCTCATGTTGCTTTCAAAAGCAGCAAGAATGCTTTAAATCAAAATAATTTCCAGTTTTCTAGCTTGATTTGGTCAAGAAATCACAATAGACCCATGCCTAACCCACTTTACCACCCTCCCCACCCCCATCACCCACCCCCCAGTTTTTGTGGCTGGAGACACAAAACTGAATGAACAACAAGCAAGCCAGCATGCCCAAGTGTCAAAATAACAAAGCCGTTTTCACCAGAATCCCTGTCAGCAAATGAATCATCACTAGTGACAAGGTCACTCATTTCCTGAGCTTTTTCAACTTCAGTGTCACTCATTGTTTACAAAAAATACGAAGATCTGGACTTATAAACTCGGTCAAAGTTTGTGCAAACACAAGCAGGGAGGCAGTAACACCAGAACGAGGCAGTTTTACGAAGGCTGCCGAGCATAGCCGTACGATATCGGACCTTATGTAAACAGAGCCACGATCGTGGCCCATCGCACTTTACCGGGAAAGCCACGATCGTGGCTCATCGCGCTCTCCGGGTTAACACAGTTACACTGGCAGGAAATTGCTTAAAGGACTCCCGAAAAGAGAAGTCGTTAAACTAACAATCACTTTAAACCGGCTTTCATTTCTTATAACATACCTTTCCTCTAATACGTGATTTAACAGGATCACTTTTTTGCACTAATATTCACATGCATTCTCTTTTCTTAATCCACTGCTTCTTTCCTTTCCGTCTAATAACACTTATAGTGAATAAACGTTAAACTGAAGATCCCTCTCTCTCTCTCTCTCTCTCTCTCTCTCTCACACACACACACACACACACACACACACACACACACATCAACACTGTCATCATCATAATCACCACTATCATCATCATTATTACCATTATCATATCACTATCATCACCACTGATCACCCGTAATTATAACCTCCACGATTATCATCACCATCATTGTCACCACCACCATCATCGCCTTCATCATTATCATCACCTCAGTTTATCACTGATCATCATCATTACTGCATCAACATCATCACCACCACGATCATCATCATCATCATCAACATTATCACCACCATCATCATCGCCTTCAACGTTACCATCGACCTTCATCATCATCATCATCATCATCACTGCAACAACATCATCACCACCACGATCCATCATCATCATCATCACCATTATCACCATTATCATCATCACCTTCATCAACGTCAACATCACCTTCAGTTCACGGCATCATCATCATCATCACCATCATCATCATCACTGCATCAACATTATAACCACCACGACCATTAGTCATCATCACTATCATTGTTACCATCATCATCACTGCATCAACATTATAACCACCACGATCATCATCATCATCATCACTATCATTGTTACCATCATCATCACTGCATCAACATTATAACCACCACGATCATCATCATCATCATCACTATCATTGTTACCATCATCATCATCACTGCATCAACATTATAACCACTGGCCAAGATCATCATCATCATCACTATCATTGTTACCATCATCATCATAACTGCATCAACATTATAACCACCACGACCATCATCATCATCATCATCATCACTATCATTGTTACCATCATCATCATCACTGCATCAACATTATAACCACCACGATCATCATCATCATCATCACTATCATTGTTACCATCATCATCACTGCATCAACATTATAACCACCACGATCATCATCATCATCATCACTATCATTGTTACCATCATCATCATCATCACTGCATCAACATTATAACCACTGGCCAAGATCATCATCATCATCACTATCATTGTTACCATCATCATCACTGCATCAACATTATAACCACCACGATCATCATCATCATCATCACTATCATTGTTACCATCATCATCATCATCACTGCATCAACATTATAACCACCACAACCATTAGTCATCATCACTATCATTGTTACCATCATCATCATCACCTGCATCATCATCAGTCGTCACCTTCACAATCATCATGACCACCACGATCATCATTATCACCGCCGCCACCACCACAATTGTCATCAAATAACAGGTTCAGCCTGTACTATATATATTCTGACTATGTTGTTTTTACTTTCTCATCAAATCTCAGCATTGGTTACCATTATCATGTTGATGATAATTGTATTTTCTTTTTTTTTTTCACAATAAAAGTAAATTTTTTATAAATCATCTTGATGATAGTTATATTTCCTTTTCTCTTTTTTTTTTCTTTGTTTTTTCAGTATCCCGGCCGGATAGTAGTAAAATTTCTATGAATGATTTTAACACTTTTTTTGCGGGGGATGTGTGTGTGTGTGTGTGTGTGTGTGTGTGTGTGTGTGTGTGTGTGTGTGCCACTCTGTATGTGTGTGTGTGTATGAGTGTGTGTGTATGTGTGTGTGTGTGGCTGACAACGTGAAGGAGTATCAGTATCAGAATCAGTAGCTCAAGGAGGCGTCACTGCGTTCAGTTCGGTCAAATCCATATACGCTACACTACATCTGCCAAGCAGATGCCTGACCAGCAGCAGAGTAATCCCGGCAACGCGCTGAGTCAAAACTGAAGGAACTGATGAAGGAAACATATGAAGAAAACATCTGATTGGCTGGCAAAGTGGGTCACGGTGTTGCGGGCCGGGGAGGGGGAAGGGTGGGGGGACGGACTGAGAAGTACACAGTCAGTCAAGGAAAAGTCAGTGAATCTTTAAACAACGTCGTTTCACACACTGACTCACAAATGTTTCCACTCCGTGAGACACACACACACACACACACACACACACACACACTGGCACACACACACACACACACACACACACACACACACACACACACACACACACACACACACACACACAGTGTACACTAACGAACTCGCTTGTATGAGTGTGTTCAGTTACTGACTTTAATAATTGTTAGTGTTAGTGCGCGCGGCCGCGCCGGCAGGCAGTGTGTGCGAGCGTGCTAGTAGCCTAGATGTGTGCTCGTGTGCCGTGCGTGTGTGTGTGTGTGCGGGGGCCGGGGGGGGGGGGGGGGGAGTTCGGTGTTGGTGTGTCGGTGTGTGCGTGTGCATGTAAGTCAGTGTGTCGTGAGCGTGCGTTCGCAACTGAAGTGCGAGCGTGATTATGGATGGCATTGCAGCGTGTCCGCACAGTGTTCGTGTTACTGGTGTTAGTGTGTGTTTGTGTGTGTATGTACGTGTGTGTGTATATATGTTTGTGTGTGTGCGCCGACGTGCGCCGGTGCATGTGTGTGTCAGTGTGGGGATGAGGATGGGGAATCACAGGGGTGGAGGGGGAGGGGGAGGGTGGGGAGTGGGGGATGGGGGGGGGGGGGGGGGGGGTCGGGAATGGTGCACGGACATAACACAGTTCTCATACTGAATGTAGGTAGGTATACCTATATTATATCTACAACGGGGGGGAAAAAAATAAGCCGCTGATCGGAACTGCTCCGTGTCAGCCCGGCCTGTACATCCGTCCCGGTGGCTTGATTGTGTCCCCCGCCTCAATTATTGAACACGCTCTGCCGACTGACCAGATGAAACACACGGAGGTTACTATGGCAACTGATAGGGCTGAGCGGCATGTCACCGCGCTGGCTCAGTCGTTCGGCTCAGCACTGATTTGCGATGCGGCGTCCCTTATTTGCTCTGTCTCTGTCTCCCTGATTCGCCTCAGTGATGGAGTCTCCCGTCGGTCCCGGACGGATGAGTAGGCAGGCAGGTTTATCTGTCGGTGTGTGTCCTCATATGGGAGAAGAGGCCGATTCTGGATGCACAGCACTTCCCACAGGTGTTGCAAGGGAAAACGTCTCCAGAAGTTGAGCCCTGCTTCCTTCGCTCATGCTTCTCCTTAATGGCCAGCGTTCCCTTGTTTTCAAACGCTTCCCAGGAAGCGATGTCTACTGATGTCACAGGCTTTGAGGTTTGTCTTCAAGGTGTCCTTGAAGCGCTTGCAGGGTCTTCCAAGTTCACTATCACTAAATGAATTACATGGTGATCCTAATTCACCGGCCTATTCCCAGTTCGCCTGTCTGTTAAGATTGTGTGTTCCCTGTCTCTCAAGTTGTCTCTGTCTTTCCGTCAAAGTTTCAGTTTCAGTTTCACTTTCTCAAGGAGGCGTCACTGCGTTCGGACAAATCCATACACGCTACACCACATCTGTTGAGCAGATGCCTGACCAGCAGCATAACCCAACGCGCTTAGTCAGGCCTTGAGTGCATGCTTACATATTTGTGTACCTATGAAAGTGGATTTCATTTTACGTAATTTCGCCAGAGGACAACACTCTCGTTGCCATGGGTTCTTTTTCAGTGCGCCAAGTGCGTGCTGCACACGGGACCTCGGTTTATCGTCTCATCCGAAAGACTAGACGCTCAGTTTGATTTTCCAGTCAAACTTAGGAGAAAGGGCGAGAGCGGGATTCGAACCCACACCCTCACGGACTCTCTGTATTGGCAGCTGAGCGTCTTAACCATTCTGCCACCTTCCTCATCAAAACAAAAACAAAAACAACAAAACGACAACACACACACATACACACACACAAACCCAACTACAACAAACTTAAGGGAATGGAGATCAGTTGAAAAAGGCACTGCTTACGCACAGTGCCAGCTGAGTGACTCTGAGTAGACTCTGTGTGTGTGTGTGTGTGTGTGTGTGTGTGTGTGTGTGTGTGTGTGTGTGTGTGTGCGCGCGCGTGTGTGTGTGTGTGTGTGTGTGTGTGTGTGTGTGTGTGTGTGTGCGCGCGCGCGTGTGTGTCAGTGTGTGTGTGCGCGCGCGCGTGCGTGTGTGCCTGTGCGTGTGTGTCAGTTTGTCACGGTGAGTGCGCGTGCACCTGTTGTGTGAAATTACATCATCAGAAGGAGTAACGGGAGTCAGTGGAACGGCTTTGAATCAGTCCCACAATATCAGCAGTGTCGCAACTCCAGATCTATACAGTCGCCCAGTGTAGGTTTACATTTCTACTGGATTACTATCTTCGCCATTACGAAACCACCTTCCGCTTTCATAGTAGGACCGGCATTCAACCCCAAATCCGAAACATTTTCTAATTCTGTCCGCGCAATTGCAAAACCACCTTCCGCACGCTTTCCACACACGGACGGGACCAACATTATTTGGGTCTCACAACTGACCAGTGTTGTGCCCGTTGCCATGGATGTGACGTCACGAGCACAGTCACAAAGTGCGCGTGTGTGGCTGGTTGCTTCCACATACAGCGACAAGCAACCGAAATTGTTGAAACGGGAATCGTCAATTCACAACAACTGCAATTACCAGCAGATTGAGGCAGGAAAACTTAATCTTCGTCTGTGCTTTCGGGAATTAGAAAGTGGTTTTTGAACTCGGGACTAAAAGTGCCGGCGACATCGCATGTAAGGTAGGTAATCAACTCCTATGTACCGTGTCGTGTCGTGTTCGTGCAAGCGCGTTGTCGAAACTTCGAGTCCAGTGCCATAGGCATGAATTGAGCAGAGTGTGTAAGTGTGGGTTCTTGACCTTGATCTATATAAATACAGCTCTTTTGTAAATTTGAGTTCTAGTGGAGCTTGTAACGGAGTCTGCGTGGATCGTAATAATTATGTCACTGAGGGCGTTGATCCAGTTCGATACAGTTCACTGGACAGGGGGGGGGGGGATGGGGGGCAAAAATTGCTTCAGTGGGTGGCACTGAGCACAGCCGGTTTATGAGCTGGGTAAATTCTCTCCTTACCTGTGAATTCTGACGTGCATAGTTTGCTTACATGGCAAGTTTATGTTCTCCTACCTTACTTACTTATATAATCCTCTTTATGCACAGTGGGACATAATCCTCTACTGTATTTCTCCAATGCTGCCCCTGTCTTGTGCTGTCATAGCTAGCTTTACCCAGGTATAGCCGTTCTCCTGTCTTGTGCTGTCTTAGCTAGCTTTCCCCAGGTATAGCCGTTCTCCTGTCTTGTGCTGTCATAGCTAGCTTCGCCCAGGTATAGCCATTCTCCTGTCTTGTGCTGTCATAGCTAGCTTCCCCCAGGTATAGCCGTTCTCCTGTCCTGTGCTGTCTTAGCTAGCTTCCCCCAGGTATAGCCGTTCTCCTGTCTTGTGCTGTCATAGCTAGCTTCCCCCAGGTATAGCCGTTCTCCTGTCTTGTGCTGTCATAGCTAGCTTCCCCCAGGTATAGCCGTTCTCCTGTCTTGTGCTGTCATAGCTAGCCTCACCCAGGTATAGCTGTTCTGTCTTGTGCTGTCTTAGCTAGCCTCACCCAGCTATAGCCGTTCTCGAGTCTTGTGCTGTCATAGCTAGCTTCACCCAGGTATAGCCATTCTCCTGTCTTGTGCTGTCTTAGCTAGCCTCCCCCAGGTATAGCTGTTCTCCTGTCTTGTACTGTCATAGCTAGCTTTACCCAGGTATAGCCTTTCTCCTGTCTTGTGCTGTCTTAGCTAGCCTCCCCCAGGTATAGCCATTCTCCTGTCTTGTGCTGTCTTAGCTAGCCTCCCCCAGGTATAGCCATTCTCCTGTCTTGTGCTGTCTTAGCTAGCCTCCCCCAGGTATAGCCATTCTCCTGTCTTGTGCTGTCTTAGCTAGCCTCCTCCAGGTATAGCCATTCTCCTGTCTTGTGCTGTCTTAGCTAGCCTCACCCAGGTATAGCCGTTCTCCTGTCTTGTGCTGTCATAGCTAGCTTTACCCAGGTATAGCCGTTCTCCTGTCTTGTGCTGTCTTAGCTAGCTTCACCCAGGTATAGCCGTTCTCCTGTCTTGTGCTGTCATAGCTAGCTTCGCCCAGGTATAGCCATTCTCCTGTCTTGTGCTGTCTTAGCTAGCTTCCCCCAGGTATAGCCATTCTCCTGTCTTGTGCCGTCTTAGTTAGCCTCACCCAGGTATAGTCATTCTCCTGTCTTGTGCTGTCTTAGCTAGCTTCACCCAGGTATAACCATTCTCCTGTCTTGTGCTGTCATAGCTAGCTTCCCCCAGGTATAGCCGTTCTCGAGTCTTGTGCTGTCTTAGCTAGCCTCACCCAGCTATAGCCATTCTCCTGTCTTGTGCTGTCATAGCTAGCCTCACCCAGGTATAGCTGTTCTGTCTTGTGCTGTCTTAGCTAGCCTCACCCAGCTATAGCCGTTCTCGAGTCTTGTGCTGTCATAGCTAGCTTCACCCAGGTATAGCCATTCTCCTGTCTTGTGCTGTCATAGCTAGCTTCACCCAGGTATAGCCGTTCTCCTGTCTTGTGCTGTCATAGCTAGCTTCCCCCAGGTGTAGCCGTTCTCCTGTCTTGTGCTGTCTTAGCTAGTTTCCCCCAGGTATAGCCGTTCTCCTGTCTTGTGCTGTCATAGCTAGCCTCCCCCAGGTATAGCCGTTCTCCTGTCTTGTGCTGTCTTAGCTAGCTTCCCCCAGGTATAGCCGTTCTCCTGTCTTGTGCTGTCTTAGCTAGTTTCCCCCAGGTATAGCCGTTCTCCTGTCTTGTGCTGTCATAGCTAGCTTCCCCCAGGTATAACCGTTCTCCTGTCCTGTGCTGTCTTAGCTAGCTTCCCCCAGGTATAACCGTTCTCCTGTCCTGTGCTGTCTTAGCTAGTTTCCCCCAGGTATAGCCGTTCTCCTGTCTTGTGCTGTCATAGCTAGCTTCCCCCAGGTATAGCCGTTCTCCTGTCTTGTGCTGTCTTAGCTAGCTTCCCCCAGGTATAGCCATTCTCCTGTCTTGTGCTGTCTTAGCTAGTTTCCCCCAGGTATAGCCGTTCTCCTGTCTTGTGCTGTCATAGCTAGCTTCCCCCAGGTATAGCCGTTCTCCTGTCTTGTGCTGTCATAGCTAGCTTCACCCAGGTATAGCCGTTCTCCTGTCTTGTGCTGTCTTAGCTAGCCTCACCCAGGTATAGCCGTTCTCCTGTCTTGTGCTGTCTTAGCTAGCTTCCCCCAGCTATAGCCTTTCTCCGTCAGTTCATTTTCAGCCATTCTGCGTCATCAGTCCTTCGGTCCTCCTTGCAATTTTTCTGTCTGTTGGTCCCGGTGAAGGGCTTCCAATTCTCTTCTACGTTCAGTTGGTTCTGTTTTGAACTGTTGGCCGCCGTTCTTTCTCTGTTTCTGGACCTTGCGACTGGAATGAACTTCCTTTTTCGCTTCGTCAAGTCTCCACACTCAGCTCTTTCAAGTCTGGCCTTAAAACCCACCTCTTCCCAAAATAGCCTCCCTTGCCTGCCCTTCCTTGTCTTTAGTTTCTACAGTATTAGAGTTATGCATGCGTGTGAATGACTGGTGCGAAAGCGCTTTGATTTGTCTCTGCACAAGATCCAGCGCTATATAAATACCATTATTATTATTATTATTATTTTGAACTGCATTAGTTGTTTTTTTTGCCCTTTAGATATGTCTTCAAGTTTCCTGCTTCTTGTGGTTGAGCTCTGCTGTCAAAGTGGCTTCAGCGATGGCACGTTTGAATGTTTCGGCACCGTTAGATAGATAAGACGTGTACATCACAGTGGAGTGGTGGTGGCCGGCCGAGTGGTGATCGCACTCAAGTAGGAAGTGAGTGTCCACAGGTTCGAGTCCGTTATACCAAACCAGGATTTTTACCCCCCCCCCCCCACCCCCACCCCTCTCTGTTTGACTTAAAGTGGTGGTTTGGATGCTAATTTTTCGAATGAGATGACAAACTGAAATGGAATGTGCAGCATGCACCTAGGACATGTAAAAGAGCCCAAGGCAACTAAAGGGGTTTCATTGGCAAAATTGTGCTGAAAATTCCATTTTGATAGTCAAACAAGTACACTTGGAAACAGAAAAAAAAGCAAAAAAAGGTTGGTACAGGACTGTAATGATGTGCTTTTTCTGGGTAGAGTAAACAGACAAATCTGTTATGCCAAAAAGGTATATACTTACTGGTGGCTGTCACAATAGGTATATGTACGTATGGAGCTGACCTTTTTTCAACAGTGCATCCTTTCTATTTGTATTGTATTCTTTTTTATCACAACAGATTTCTCTGTGTGAAATTTGGGCTGCTCTCCCCAGGGAGAGCATGTCGCTATATTACAGTGCCACCTTTTTTTTTTTTTTTTTTTCCTGCGTGCAGTTTTGTTTGTTTTTCCTATCAAAGTGGATTTGTTCTACAGAATTTTGCCAGGAACAAGCCTTTTGTTGCCATGGGTTCTTTTACGTGGTCTAAGTGCATGCTGCACACGGGACCTTGGTTTATCGTCTCATCTGAATGACTAGTGTCCAGACCACCACTCGAGGTCTAGTGGAGGGGGGGGAAATATCGGCGGCTGAGCCGTTATTTGAACCAGCACGCTCAGATTCTCTCACTTCCTAGGCGGACGTGTTACCTCTAGGCCATCACTCCACTGTACAGTGTACTGCTATGTGATGCTCATCAAAAGAAAGTTCAAAGTTTGTTCTTTTTAACAGTGATTTCTGTTTGTGTTGTTTTTTTTCTTTTGGGGTGGTGGTGGTGGTGTTAACTGTATGTTTAAAAAAAAAAAAAAAATTCTATCGGTTCATAATGATTCACCCCCCCCAAAAAGTAATACAATACAGTATGGTCCAGTATGATGCAGTACAGTGCAGTACAGTACAATGCATTGCAGTTTCAGTTTCAGTAGCTCAAGGAGGCGTCACTGCGTTCGGACAAATCCATATACGCTACACCACATCTGCCAAGCAGATGCCTGACCAGCAGCGTAACCCAACACGCTTAGTCAGGCCTTGAAAAAAAAAAAAAATTGGAATAAATAATAGATAAGCTTACACAAATAAATAAATAAATAATAACTATAATGTAAAAATAAATAAATAAATAAATAAATAAGATAATGATGATAAATAAGCAAATAGATGTAAAACATGAAGACACACATTCACATATACACCCACACATGCATAACAGATATGCACCGAACATGCAGTTTCACAGATATGAAAGCACAGTCAAATACATATAAACGTACATGAGCTCCAACACACACACACACACCACACACATTACCCTG
>NC_134910.1:27445453-27485453 GCF_041734735.1 Babylonia areolata | reverse complement strand
TGACGGCTGGGAGGACGCGGGTTCGAATCCCAGCGGAGGTGGGTTTTTTGGCCCGTGGCCGGCTCCTACCCAGAGTTGAGTGTGCTGTGGGCTTAAATGGGGAGACTGGGACCACACAGTCGAGTGTCATCCACTTCAAGGATGCGTCTTTGGGTGTGTTGCTCTAATTACCTGACCAACACTGCAAGTGTCTGTATCTCTCGGGCCTGGTTAACGCCGGGATATCATTATGACAGGAAGTGTAGAGTACAGCCTTGTCTCACTGTCCCAAACCAAAATGGACCTCCATAGCAACATCGTCATCATCATCGTCATCCTCCTTCTCCTTCATCATCATCAATATAAACAAAATAGTCTCAAAGTCTGTGACCTTTCATGCCCTGCTCTCATGGTGACCTCAGTTTCGATACCCCTCCACTTCCGTGCTTGGGGTGAGTCCTGTCAATGTCGTCAGTGTCGGCAGATTCATAGGGGGGCTGTTGTTTGAGGGACGTGGTGGTGGTCTCCACTCTGGGAGAGACGCTCACTCAGTCTGGCTCCGCGACTAAGCCATTATTGTCGTTAGTAGGGGGCTTAGTAGGTGGTGTCCTAAGTGCGTTAAAACAGAACAGGCACCACTGAACACCACCGAAGTGACTCAGCAGCAGTGCAGGGTCTCCTCTGATGTGTGGCCTCCAGGCGACCTAACATTGATGGTTCCCTGTGGACTGCCGACGCTGGAACTGCGACGGACGAACCCGGGTGTGGCCGTGTATGGGGGAATCTAAATGAGCGGCGTGGGAGTAATGCGCAGATGATGGGGCAGCAAAAAAAAAACCCACAAAAAAAACAAAAAAACTTTCCCCTGTACCTACCTGTCATATTTTTGTTGTTGTTGTTGTTGATTTTTTTCAGGCCAAATTTTCAACGGAGAATATGGCAGCGACTTGGAAAATAAACTGGAGTCAGAGTTTGATTCCGTGAAGGAACGCAAAGAGAGGATCTTGGTGGCGAAATACAAGTGGAGCAACGCCAAAATCCTTCTGCAGCATGCCGTGAAGCAGCTGGGGGTGGCCAGTACCAAGTGGATGGAGATCTTAAAGGTCGAAAAGAGGTGAGCGTTCGAGTCTCAGAAGGCGAAGGAGAAGTTTCAGTTTCAGTTTCGACAGCGTGAGGAGGCGTCATAGCATTCGGTTAACTCAACATACGCTACACCGCATCTGTAAGACATCGTAAAGGTGAAAAAGACGTAAGTGTTTGAGTGTCAGAACGTGAAGGAGAAGTTTCAGTTTCAGTTATTCAACTTGAGGAAGCGTCACAGCAATCAGACAAAATCTACATATGCTACACCACATCTGCTAGGCAAATGCCTGACAGTGGCATAGCCCATTGCACTTTGCCATTACGCTTGAGTGCGTGCATATGTAGTTGTGTAACGGTCAGAGTGGGTTTTTGTCTGCAGAATTTTGCCAGAGGACATCACTTTCGTTGCCAAGAGTTCAGCTTTTTTTCAGTGCGCTGAAACTGAAAGCGTCGGAGAAGAACCATTCTAACTTCGTCGTCTTATTTTATTTATGTATTTATTTATTTATCTTATTGTTATTATCATTATTATTATTATATTATTATTATTATTATTATTTATTCATTTATTTATTTATTTTATTTTATTTATTTATTTTTTTAAATTATATTATTATTATTTAGTTAGCTAGTTATTTAGTTATTTATTTATATGTTTATTTATTTTTTTATTTTATTTTATTTTATTTTATTTTGTACGCTTATAGTTGACTTCATCAAGTTTTTGCGCCTTATACATATTATTATTGTTAGTGGTAGTTTTTTTTTTTCTTTTCTTTTTCTCAAGGCCTGACTAAGCACATTGGGTTACGCTGCTGGTCAGGCATCTGCTTGGCAGATGTGGTGTAGCGTATATGGATTTGTCCCAACGCAGTGACGCCTCCTTGAGCTACTGAAACTGAAACTGAACTCATATTTGTGTACCTATCAAAGTGAATTTCATTTACAGAGATTTGCCAGAGGACAGCACTTTTGTTGCTGTGGGTTCTTTTTTTTTTTTTTTTTTTTGTAAGTATGTGCTGCACACGGCACCTTGGTTTATTTCTGTCTTTCTTCTTTTCTTTTTTTTCTTTTTTTTTTTTTATCACAACAGATTTCCCTGTGTGAAATTCAGGCTGCTCTCCTCCCTTGGGAGAGCGCGTCGCTACACTACAGCGCCACCCATTTTTTTGTATTTTTTCCTGCGTGCAGTTTTGTTTGTTTTTCCTATCACGGTGGATTTTTCTACAGAAATTTGCCAGGAACAACCTTTCGTTGCCATGGGTTCTTTTACGTGCGCTAAGTGCATGCTGTACACGAGACCTCGGTTTATCGTCTCATCCGAAAGACTAGCGCCCAGACCACCACTCAAGGTCTAGTGGAGGGGGAGAAAATATCGGCGGCTGAGCCGTGATTTGAACCAGCGCGCTCAGATTCTCTCGCTTCCTAATGACCAGACGCTCAGTTTGATTTTCCAGTCAAACTTGGGAGAAAGGGCGAGAGCGGGATTCGAACCCACACCCACTGTCAGATAAGCGTCTTAACCATTCTACCGCGTTGCTGCCTTGGGCTTGGAACAGGCATGGACAAGAGTTAGAGGCATATTGGTATGGTTTTGTTGTTGTTGTGGTTGTTTTTGGTAATAAGTCAATTTGCTTGGTCAAATCCAAACCTGAGTGTAGAACAGGCTGAGATGGGAATACCGGCATTCACCACAAGGTCAAGTGTCGTCCTCTTCACAAAATAATTTGTGTGTCTTTGGGAGGAGTTTTGCGAAAATTTTACCAATCAGCTCTGCAGGTGTTCGTCTCCCAGGCCTGGTTAGTGTGTGGCTGCGTTATGAAAGAAAATGTACATTACAACCAGCGTCTTAAACCTGGCAGGTTTCCCAAGCAAAAAAAGCTTTCATGTTCATTCATTGTAAATACTTTTTTTTTCCTCCAAATATTTTGTTTTTGTTTGTGTGTTATTGTTTTATTAAAGGGATAATGGAAAACGCATTTTTCTTTTCTCTCGCTGGTCAGTAACGTACAAGGCAAATACTTCCTGGCCACCGAGACGCGCAACAACATCATAGCAGCTGCTCAGAACATCACCGCTGCCCAGGGCTACCTCAACAACATCAAGTTTCCCTACTGTGAGAAGGAAGAGATCAAAACGCTGAACCGGGCGTGCGAACATGTTTTCTCAGACATGCAGAGCAACAGTCGTCACCAGCATGCCCATCAGTGTTTCCACGTCACGTATCGTCGGGCAGCCGCTCTTCTGCAGTGGTTTGAGAGTGTGAGTGTTTCGTCTGTCCTGGGTTTTTTTTCTTCTTCTGCGTTCACTCGTATGCACACGAGTGGGCTTTTACGTGTATGACCGTTTTTAACCCCGCCATGTAGGCAGCCATACTCCGTTTTCGGGGGTGTGCATGCTGGGTATGTTCTTGTTTCCATAACCTACCGAACGCTGACATGGATTACAGGATTTTTAACGTGCGTATTTGATCTTCTGCTTGCATATACACACGAAGGGGGTTCAGGCACTAGCAGGTCTGCACATATGTTGACCTGGGAGATCGTAAAAATCTCCACCCTTTACCCACCAGGTGCCGTCACCGTGATTCGAACCCGAGACCTTCAGATTGACAGTCCAACGCTTTAACCACTCGGCTATTGCGCCCGTCAAAGTGAGTCTATGTTTTAACCCGGTGTTCGGTTGTCTGTGTGTGTGTGTGTCTGTGTCTGTGTCTGTGTGTCTGTGTGTCCGTGGTAAACTTTAACATTGACATTTTCTCTGCAAATACTTTGTCAGTTGACACCAAATTAGGCATAAAAATAGGAAAAATTCAGTTCTTTCCAGTCATCTTGTTTAAAACAATATTGCACCTCTGGGATGGGCACAAAAAAAAGAAAAGAAAATGAAGCCTAATTATATGCAAACTGCATTTACTGTTATATTTATATTTTTTGTATTCTCTAAACTTGGCACTTTGATCTGGTATTCTGACCCAACAACAAGAGCAGTCATTATTAGCATTTTTTGTTCAAACAGGAACTTCTTTTGCTAAGCATGGAAGTTTTATTTATTTTGCAAACATTTTGGTGCAGAGTATAAAAGGGAAATTACTCTGTAATTAATGCTAGGGGAGTTAATTTGCTTTAAACTGATCTTTCTCATCTTAAACATTACATTTTGAAATTATAATCAATATATAAAAAGCTTGGATTTTTTTTTTAAAGTGTATCACAAGTGAGTCTTGAAGGCCTTGCCTCTCTTGTTTCTTCTGTGTTCGTGGGCTGCAACTCCCACGTTCACTGATATTTACACGAGTGGGCTTTTACATGTATGACCGTTTTTGCATTTGTATTTATTTATTTTTTTTTTTTTTATCACAACAGATTTCTCTGTGTGAAATTCGGGCTGCTCTCCCCAGGGAGAACGCTTTTCTATGCTACAGCGCCTCCTATTTTTTTGTATTTTTTCCTGCGTGCGGTTTTATTTGTTTTTCCTATCCTAAGTGGATTTTTCTTCAGAATTTTGCCAGGAACAACCCTTTTGTTGCCGTGGGTTCTTTTACGTGCGCTAAATGCATGCTGCACACGGGACCTCGGTTTATCGTCTCATCCGAATGACTAGCGCCCAGACCACCACTCAAGGTCTAGTGGAGGGGGAGAAAATATCAGCGGCTGAGCCGTGATTTGAACCAGCACACTCAGATTCTCTCTCTTTGTTGTTGTTGTTGTTGTTTGTTTGATCAGTGGAAATATGAGCAGAATGCCAAATATTTTGCTTTCCTGAGATATATGTGTGGGTTAAGGGTGGGTGTTTTTCTTGATCAGCAGAGATGTCAGTATCAGTATCAATAGCTCAAGGAGGCGTCACTTCGTTTGGTCAAATCCATATACGCTGCACCACATCTATGCCTGACCAGCAGCAAAACCCTTGAGAAAAAAATAAAATAAAATAGAAATAAATAAATAAAAAATAATAGATAAATACATATAAATACAACTACTAATGATAATATTTATAAGGCGCAAAATCTTGATGAAGTCAACTCTAAGTACACAAAAAAAAGAAGAAAAAAAAAAGACAACAATGATGATAAATAAGCAAACAAATGTAAAACATGCAGACACACATTCAGAGATAATGAAAGTATTTTGTGAAGTAAAGTGTCCCGCTTTACACCCTCTTGCTTAGTACTTCAGCCTTTGGGCGACCGAAGCTTGGTCGACTTTATGTTTTTTGCCTTTTGCAACTCTGTTGCTGGCTTTGATGGAGTCTCCCGTCAAACCGACGGATGAGTAGGCAGGCAGGCTTATCTGTCGGTGTGTGTCCTCATATGGGAGAAGAGGCCGATTCTGGATGCGCAGCACTTCCCACAGGTGTTGCAAGGGAAAACGTCTCCAGAAGTTGAGCCCTGCTTCCTTCGCTCATGCTTCTCCTTAATGGCCAGCGTTCTCTTGTTTTCAAATGTCTTTATGCCACTAGAGCACAGCATCCTCCAGTGAGAGCGGTCATGGGCATCAGTTTCCCAGGAAGCGATGTCTGTGTCACAGGCTTTGAGGTTTGTCTTCAAGGTGTCCTTGAAGCGCTTGCAGGGTCTTCCAAGTTCATGGTGGCCTTCCTTCAGCTGGCCACACAAAAGCATCTTTGGGATCCTGCTGTCTGTCATGCGGACAACGTGTCCTGTCTAGCGTAGCTGGCTATAGCAAGTCAAAAACTGCACAGTCAGGGACCCTGTTTAAACCTTTATTTGGCGAAAAACAAATGAATGAACTGAACCAGAATAAGAGCTGAAAAACTTATTTGGGCATTAATTAACTCACGGCAAGTTTTCTCCCTTGCTTTTCCCCACAGATGGCCCATTTGTAAGGGTTTGGAAAAAAAATTACAATTTTTCCATCATGTAGAAAATGATGCCAATTTTTCACCCTGAATCACCATACCCACGCTCGTTTTCTGCACTTTATTCACTTTCTTCTTCGTCATCATCCACCTCTTCAATGTCCTATTCTACAGTTTGTACCATTTCAAGTACTTCAGCAACACTAAAACATTGCCGTCGCTGCCTTGTTCACTCCACAACATTTTGAGAACCTGCTTCAGATGCCACTTTGCTAACAAGCTGGCACGCGAGCAGGCGACCGGTCAGCGACTTTGTCAGCGTGTGTGCGAGACAGGCCACACATGACAGGCTGGCCAATCATACCATTTGTTTGTAGAGTGACCCAGAATAGCGCACTCTGCTTGGCTAATCACAAAATCATGTGTACAGAGCATGATGGATTTTTATTTTGGGGGAAATGCTATTCCATTCCGTCATCCGAATCCAAATACATTTTATGCAGGAATGCTCATCCGGAGAGAGTTAAGTCTGACTCTTGTGAAAATCCCCTCAAATACCAAACAATATCTTCCCTACAGGTGATCAACAACACAATAGCCAAGGACCTGGAGGCTGCCAAAAAGGAACTGGCCCCCGTGGAAAAAAGCCTTCGAGAGGAAAGACTGCGGCTCATCAAAGAGAAGCTTGGCTCTGACGCTGACAGCATCGTTCTGCCAGAATCGGGTAAGCTGGTTATTCAGTGCTTATTTTTTCCTCCTTTAAGTTTGATTTAAATTTTTATGTTTGTTTTGCTGGATTTTTTTGCCTTTACAGTGTTTTGTAAAGAATTAATGATATATACTTAGGGAAGAAGAAGACAAAATTGACCGCAGGATTTTTCAAAACAAAAAACTAAAGTTTATGAAAACCTTTTTGGTGGTAGATGAATCCTCATTGTTTAGTGCGATTTGTTGGTGTTTTGTTGTTGTTGTTGTTGTTGTTGTGTGTGTGTGTGGGTGTGTGTGTGAGAGAGAGAATGTATTGCACAGAATGGTGATCAGCAATTGTTTAGTGTGCATGGTCCATCAAAACAGAAAGTAGTGAGATGTCATCACCCATTTCTCACAAAGGCTTTCCAATCTCACACTGTCCTCTTGTCGTCACTTGACAACGGGCCCATGGTTTGAAACATCATTGCCCACTAAACAAAGAGGATTCATCTACCACCAAAAAGGTTTTTATTTTTTTATAAACTTTAGTTGTTTGATATATACTTAGTTTCACACCTGAATGCATAACAAAAAGGAAGTGATAAGATGAAAAGTGGAGAGAAAAAAAGAAAAGAAAAAAGAAAGATCAATGGAAACTGTTCTTAGAATATTGTTTCATACAACACTAATTGATATGAGGATTGAGTGTGTTCAATTCATGTGCCTGGGCCAAGAACAACAAGGTAATATAATAATATTAATACAAGTATACTGTGGAAACAAACAAGCAGATAGAAAATAAAAGAGAACATACCGACATATTCCAAGAACAATGGAAAAAAACCCAAAAAAACAATGAAAAAAAGATCAATGAAAACTGTTCTTAGAACAACAAGGTAATATAATAATATTAATATAAGTATACTGTGGAAACGAACAAGTAGATAGAAAATAAAAGAGAACATACCGACATATTCCAAGAATATAAAGACGCCAGTTAAAAGTCAAACAGCAGTGCAGGGTACATTGGGAA
This sequence comes from Babylonia areolata, assembly GCF_041734735.1. Taxonomy (NCBI): domain Eukaryota; kingdom Metazoa; phylum Mollusca; class Gastropoda; order Neogastropoda; family Buccinidae; genus Babylonia; species Babylonia areolata. Next base: position 27,477,850 of record NC_134910.1, on the reverse strand, counting down.
AACACCAGAATGAATGAAATATCATCAGAAGTATTAACTCTCTCCATACGAACGGCGAAAGAGACGACGTAAACAGCGCTTCACCCCAATTACCATCATCAAAATATTGCAAGCGGAAGGCTCTTACACTGAAGAGGTGAATGTTGACAAAGAATACCACAATTCTGACGACGGAAGCTAAAGGTTGGGTCATTCAGACACCCACTGGACATCCGAGGGGTCTGTGTAGAGGAGAAGAGAGGACTGGCCATACTGAGTGAGTTAATTCATTCTGTGGCGTTCACATTATTTCGCACACAGTTAAGGAAGAAGAAAAAAAATGGACAATACGTGAGATGAAAACAATGTGTGTAAAAATATTGTTCAAGAATACTTGTATTATTTCCAAGAACACAATATTAGGGTGAGAAAGAAGCAATGATCAAAACATCACAATATTGGATTCACTGTGTGAAGGGAAGCAACTCATAATGTTATTCCAATGTTCATAATCAGACAGCTGATCGCTCTGTGCTGTAATCTGATTTATATTACGGATGTGTGTTAACTCAATCTTGATAATTCCCCCCCCCCCCCAAGGCCAGTTTCAATTTCAGTTTCAGTAGCTCAAGGAGTTGTCACTGCGTTTGGACAAATCCATATACGCTACACCACATCTGCCAAGCAGATGCCTGACCAGCAGCGTAACCCAACGCGCTTAGTCAGGCCTTGAGAAAATAAAATAAAATAAAAATAAAATGAAATAAAATAGAATAAATGAAAATAAAAATAAATGAAAATATATAAATAAAAAATAAAATAAAATAATGATAATAATAATAATAATAAAGAATAAAATAAAATAAAATAACAAAACAAAACAAAAATATATATTATGATGTGTGTTAACTCAATCTTGATACCCCACCCGACCCCCCCACCCCCAAGGCCAAATTGATTAAGCGCTTCCAGATTTCCACTTGAGAAAAAAAAAAAAAAGAATAAATGTTTATATGTGAAGGGAATGAAATTAGTGCAAATAGATTTTTATTTTTTTTTTTTTTTTAAAGGTAGCATGCACATTCTTTCAAAGAAAATATGAACTCGGCTCAGTTTTTGTTATGCATTCACTGTTGCCTATATCCCCCTCTCTGTCTCTGTCTCTGTCTCTGTCTCTCTGCTCCACACCCCTCACTGTCCCTGTTTGCTTCATCTCCCCACAAGTGAATCATGTGTGTTCCTGTATATCATATGTGTGTGTGTGTGTGTGTCTGTGTGTGTGTGTGTGTGTGTGTCTGTATGAATCAGCAAAGGAGGTTCAGGATCATACAGAGAGGAAAAAGTGTGTGAAGAAAAACTATTTATGAATGGAGAACTATTTCTGTATATATATTGTTTACAAATATCAAGGCTTTTAATATTTTCCCCCGAATTTTTGTTGATAGTTAATAATTATGTGTGTATATCTTCCTCAAAAAAAAAAAAAATCTTGATGGTAAATACATTAAAATATCTCCCTCACTATAGGAAAAAAGAATGGTTGATTTTGTTGTTGTGTGTGTGTGTGTGTGTAGTTTTTTTTTAAATGACAGCCAGTGTCACCATTTATAACAAGCAGTCTATGCCTATCGATCACATGCATGGATTGAAGTTTATCTACATTTGTTGCACTTTTTGTTCTTGCAGATTTCCAAGGTATGCATAGCTCAGTTATGTCTCTTTTGCACTCTTTTCTTTCTTTTTTTTTTGTTGATGTGTTCCTTATACTTTAATAAAGGAACATCTGCCTTTTTCACACATTTCTGACCAAGCAAAATCTGCGGAGTTGCTGCCCCTGAGCAGCAGTCAAAACTACAGGTTGAGCAGTGTAAAAAGCCTAAAATCAAAACTGGGAAAAAAAAGTTAAAAAAAAAAAAAAAAAATCAAACACTACATTCACAGGAAGTTCAGAGGAGTAATGTCCCCTGACGCTCTTGGGCTGTGAACTCCTGACTTATTCCACTGCCTGTGGCAACAGTCAAAACCAAAAGAAGCAGCCACCTTAAAATGCAAGTTTTCATTTACGAAACACGGCAGGAACTTTGCAGGACCTGACGATTTTGTCGGTTATGGTCAGAAATGTGTGAAATGTCTTCCCCCATCATTGCTTTACTTTTGGGGGTAAGAAAAAAACCCAACAACCTTCAATCTTCAATCTTCAAATTGGAAGGTCAGCCGTCATTACTGACTATTAATGACCTGTGTGCGCAGAGGAGTAATAAAAAAAACACAAAAAAAACAACAAAAAGCCTTAATCAGAACCTAAGTAGACCTATCTTCCTACCGGTTTCAGTAGCTCAAGGAGGCGTCACTGCATTCGGACAAATCCATATACGCTACACCACATCTGCCAAGCAGATGCCTGACCAGCAGCGTAACCCAACGCGCTTAGTCAGGCCTTGAGAAAAAAAAAAAGGTGAATAAGTAATAGATAAGCTTACATAAATAAATGAATAAACGAGGGGGGTTGACAATGAGAAAGAACATGTATACATATTCCCTCCCACCGTCACTCGCAGCGTCCCTCTGGAGGATCAAAAAAAAAAAAAAAGGGGGGGGGGGGGGGGGGGGGGGGGGGGGGGGGGGAGACTGTGATCTTGTTCAGCTCCCTCTTGAAAGCTGCCAAGGAAGGGAACCTCTGCTGTTGTTGCAGGCCGGGAGGTTTGGTGGTTCGGGGAAGGTCATAGGCTCAGTCTCCTATGAGAGATACAGAGATGAGATTATATATATATATATATATATATATATATATATATATATATATATATATATATATATATATATACACTGTATCTCTCACTCAGAGTTAAATGTGCTGTGAGCTCAGATAGTAAACTGCATGGGGATGATCACAGGGTTAGGTGTGATCTACATGACAGCTGCTTTTTATTTTGTGTGTGTGTGTGTGTGTGTTGTGTGTGTGTGTGTGTTTGTTGTGTCTGTGTGTGTTGTGTGTGTGTGTTGTGTGTGTGTGTGTGTGTGGTACAGGTCTGATGAAAACTCGGAAAGCATCACACATGTCCTTGGCCTGTTTGTTTTTGTTTTGTTTTGTTTTTTTTGGGGGGGCGATATTATTACTGCAAGGGAGTTATATTATTATCATTAGTTGTGTGTGTGTGTGTGTGTGTGTGTGTGTTGCTTTCTTTATGAAATATACTTTATTTTGTTCTGAGCATTCCTAACTTGACACTGTCATCATTTTATTGAGTCTGGAAATGCGCTGCTGTTGTTTGTATGCGAGTATTGATTTATATGCGTGAAAACGCTGGACGTTTTTGCGGGCAGAGTTTACAAAAAAAAAAAGAAGAAAAAGACAACAAAAGTTTGCTTTCAGCTGGATCATGTTATATGCTTTGAGTGGCATTTGTTTATACTGGAAATCGCAACATATGAATATTATGCATTGTTAATGTCATTACTATGAGTATGGAATTAAGCATTGTGTCAGATTGAAATGATCTCCACAGCAGCAGCAGAATCCTCACTCGGTCCCATCACCCACCATTATTTTACTTGCCAAAAACTTTCTGTACAAATGCAAATTCAATAACTCTCTCCATACGAACGGCGAAAGAGACGACGTTAACAGCGTTTCACCCCAATTACCACCATCAAAATATTGCAAGCGGAAGGCTCTTATACTGAAGAGGTGAATGTTGACAAAGAATACCACAATTCTGACGACGGAAGCTAAAGGTTGGGTCATTGAGACACCCACTGGACATCCGAGGGGTCTGTGTAGAGGAGAAGAGAGGACTGGCCGTACTGAATGAGATAAACAACCACCATAACTCAATGCATTTAAAACACAGCTCAGATACAGACACAAAATCGAAGAACACGCATCTTATATACTAATGAACCATCATGCTTTCCGTACAAAGTGGAACAGTTACCTTCCAAGTATGGAAACTGTTACCTAATCGCAATTTTGCATGTTCCATAGTTATCATTCTGTGTAACAGTCCTTGTTTTGTACTCGCAGGTCTTTATTTATTTTTTATATTTATTATTTATTTATTTTTTTGAATTTTTATTGTTGTTGTTGTCTTTACAGTGTGATTAACCGCAAGCTTTCTTTTCCAATAATGTAGAAGTGGTTTACTCATTGCTCCTTTATTTTGATATTATAATGCTACCACTCGCTTTCGCCTCATCCTTGATTCCATTGCTGTAATAGTTGACATAATTGATGCTGTTGCTATGTTTACAACTGGTCTCTTTATTATCAATGTCATCTTAAATCATCATGATTGCTGCAATCCAATAATGTGTAAACATTGATTGATGGAATGATTGGAGAAGTTTGGGGGTTTTTTGGGGTTGTTTTTTTTGTATTGTTGATGTTGTTGGGGGGTGGGGGCAGGAGGGGGAGGAAGGGAGGGGGGTGGGGGTGGGTGGGAAGGAAGCATTCGGATGGTGGTGGTCTTCTGTCTAGGGGAGGTCTCTTTATATAAGTTACCACCCTCACACCCTTTTTTTTTTTGTTGTTGTTGTTGTTGTAGTTTTGGATCATGTGATTGTTGTGTGCCCTTTGTTTGTATTTTGAAATGGTTTTCTTTGACTGGAAAAGGGTTGAGAGAGAGGAAGAAGGAACGTGTCCATGAAATACCACTTTTGTGACCAATTTGTATTTGTATTTCTTTTTATCACAGCAGATTTTTCTGTGTGAAATTCGGGCACCCATTTTTTTGTGTATTTTTCCTGCGTGCAGTTTTATTTGTTTTTCCTATCGAAGTGGATTTTTCTACATAATTTTGCCAGGAACAACACTTTTGTTGCTGTGGTTTCTTTTACGTGTGCTAAGTGCATGCTGCACACGGGACCTCGGTTTCTCGTCTCATCCGAATGACTAGCGTCCAGTCCACCATTCCAGGTCTAGTGGAGGGGGAGAAAATATCGGCGGCTGAGCCGTGATTCGAACCAGCGCGCTCAGATTCTCTCGCTTCCTAGGCGGACGTGTTACCTCCAGGCCACCACTCCACAATGACAGGCCTTGCACACAAGGACACACACTTTTTTTTTCATAAACTTTATTTGGTTTCTTTTCTTTGGGTTTTATTTTTACTTTTTCATCCCTATATTTCATGATCTGAGATTTATCTTTTTACTGTGAAAACACTGGCTTTTTCTTGTCTGTTGTTCATGTTCTGGGATTGTCTTTTTACTGTGAAAACACTTTTTCTTTTTTGTGGTTTATGTTCTAGGATTGTCTTTTTACTGTGAAAACACTTACTTTTTCTTTTCTGTGTTTCATGGTGAAAGAAACTCCATGGGGAATGTGCTTTCTCTTTCATTGGACCTGTCATCTGGAACAAACTCCCTTATTCTGTCCGACACACTCAGTCTTTGTCGTCATTCAAATCAGCTCTCACACCTTTTCCACAGCTGTTATGATTAGTTTTCCCACCCTGTATGTCTGTCTGCGATTGTTGGTGGGTGGAGAGAGGAATGGGGTTGTATCGGTATGAATGCCTGGTGTGTGTGTGTGTGTGTGTGACCTGTTTATTTTGCGATGCGTATAGGCAAATGAATGCTATGAAGTGTATCTGCATCAATGTATGTGTGTGTAATTGCATTTGTAAACACTCTGGGCTCTCCAGAGATAGGGCGTTCAGATATTCATTCTTCTTCTTCTTCTTCTTCTTATTATTATTATTATCATGTTCAGTGATTGTCTTTTTAGTGTGATAACACGACTTTCTCTTTCCTGTGGTTCATGTTCTGGGATTGTCTGTTTACTGTGAAAACACTGACTTTCCAGTATTACACGGTATGGGGTTGTCTTTTTACTGTGAAACCACTGACTTTCTCTTTCCTGTATCACATGGTATGGGGTTGTCTTTTTACTGTGAAACCACTGACTTTCTCTTTCCTGTATCACATGGTATGGGGTTGTCTGTTTACTGTAAAACCACCGACTTTCTCTTTCCTGTATCACATGGTATGGGGTTGTCTTTTTACTGTGAAACCACTGACTTTCTCTTTCCTGTATCACATGGTATGGGGTTGTCTGTTTACTGTGAAAACACAACCAAAGTGGGAAAGTTTTTGCACGCCCTGTATACGTTAATTCGTTCATTCATTCCTTCTTGAAGGGTGAGGTGGTTGAGTGGTAGAGCGCTGGATTCTCGCCAGAGTGTCCTGAGTTCGATCACCTTGTTTCGGGTTGATATTTTTCCGATCTCCCAGGTCTAACATTTGTGCAGACCTGCTATTGCCTGAACCCTCTATGTGTGTGTGTGTTCGCACTCAGAAGAAGATCAGATATGCACGTTAAAGATCGTGTAATCCATGTCAACATTCAGTGCGTTATGGAAACAAGAACATTATGCACATCAAAGATCTGTGTAATCTATGTCAGGCATTCGGTGAGTTGTGGAAACAAGAACATACCCTGTATACACACACCCCAAAATGGAGTATGGCTGTCTGCATGGTGGGGTAAATAAATAAATGGTCAAATACATAAAAAAACAACAACCCAGTTATATGTCTGTGTGAGTGTGCGTGTGTGTGCATGACTGAAACCTTGCTGAATGACAAAAGAAACTGAATAAAAAGATTACCGGGAAAACAGGTTAGATAAATACTTTTAAAAAAAATACTTCAGGTACTCTGTCATTGTCTATCAGATTTTGGTTCATGAAGGAATGTGCTACTCGGAAGTAGAATTCATTTTCTGTTATATATCAACTGGCTAAGATTTGTTGCATTTGCACATTTAAACTTTCTTTTTGCCTTACTCTTCATGTGATCATACTGTATATTTTTTTAGTGGAGAGTGTGTGTGGTTGGGGTTTAGCTAAACTGGACGATATGCTAATCTGGGCTACAAAATGCTGCCAGCACCATACATCCATGCATTGACTTGCAGGGTGAGCACGCTTTGCTGTGGTTTTGTTTCAGCAGACAGTGATTTCGACGAGCAAGCAGAGGACCCAGAATTGTTGGCTGTCTGCCAGGCGGAGAAAGTGGAGGGCTCTGACAATGTGAGTCCTCTTGAATTAAACGCACAGAATTTATCAAACCATGCAGTTGTGGCAGGCGAGAAAACGGTCGAGACTAAACCTGTAGGTGGTGACTGACTTGTCCTATGAAGAGAGTATCCCGACGTTTCGGGCCCTAGGCCCTTCTTCATGGGGGAGAAAAATAGAGAATGGAGAAGAAAAGAGAGGGCAAAACCAAGACAGAGGTAAAACTAAGAACTGTGAGGAGTAATCAGAGAGAAAAAAAAACACACAAAAAAAAAGAGAAAAAGGTGAGCAATATTTACAAAGGAAAAGAAGGGGGGATGGTTAAACACTGGAGGGGGGGAGGGGGGGGGTGGAGGTGGAGGTGGAAAAAGAGAGTTGTGGTTCGCCAAAAGATGAAAAGATGCAGTTGTGGTTTTTGTTTGTTTCCTCTGGCCTGGCTGACCAAAAAGAAGCCATTTCAGAGCTGTACACCCTTCAGTTCTTAAAGTCTTAACTCCCGAGAGCAAGGTTTCGGTTCTAGCTCCGCCCCTTTTCTCTGCATTCAAATTTTGTATTACGTGTAGCTGACACATTTTGTACTTTCCAAAGTCAATTCAGGTCTAGATTGGAAGCTGCTAGGCAAATCTCGCTCTCTGCCATAAATGAAGCCAAACCGTAGCTTTATTAGGCTTTTATTTTGAATAAACCTTCACCGACGTCACAGTGTCAGACTCTGGTGAGAAACTGGCTTGATTCAAATCGCCCGCCATTTATAGTCCGGTTCAGGCTTTAAAACATGTCAAAGAGAAAACGAAATAGTGTTATAAGGTCAACTAGAACGGAGTGTTGGTTTAGTGATAACGCGTCCTTCCAGGAAACGAGAGAATCTGAGCACGCTGTTTCGAACCCCACAGTCGCCAGTATTTTCTCCCCTTCCACTAGACCTTGAGAGGTGGTCTGGATGCTAGTCTTTTGGATGGGACGATGAACTGAGGTACCGTGTGCAGCATGCACTTAACGCACTTAAAAGAACCACTGTAACAAAAGGGTTGTTCATGACTAAATTGACTATATTCTGTAGAAAAATCCACTTTGATAAGAAAACCTGAAAAAGATTGCAGGCGGAAAACAGTACCAGAAAATGGGTGGCGCTCTCAGTGTAGCCAATGTGCTCTCCCTGGGGAGAGCAGCCGAAATTTCACACAGAGAAAGCAAAGTTGTTGTGACAAAAAGAGTAATACAATACAATTGCCGTCAAAAGAGGGCGCTAGCCAGGGGGACAAAGGGGACGTTACCTATTTCCGGGAGGTTATCGGCCGTAGTTCTCTCATTTTCTCCGCATAGGCGGATAGTAGTTTGCGCAGGACAGGAATGTCAGACCCCTGCCGGAATCTGCACTAGTTGGGTCACGGTAAGTATGTTATTTAAACGTAATTTTAGATAGAAAATTTCCTTTTAAAAGTTTACCCACGTCTCCTACTGTACGACTTGAAATGCAATTAATCAGATTAACACACTGATGCTGGGGGTAGACGAGAAAGGGGCGCGGTGCGGGCGATGGAGAAATAGGTCAGGAAGAGAGAGATGGGATGGGGGGTCGGGGGGGGGGGGGGGGGGGTTCTGGAAAAAAATAGGTCAGGGAGAGAGAGATGGTGGGGGGTAGGATGGAGATATAGGTCAGGGAGAGGGAGATGGGGGGTAGGATGGAGATCTAGGTCAGGGAGAGGGAGATGGTGGGTAGGATGGAGATATAGGTCAGGGAGAGGGAGATGGAGGGTAGGATGGAGATATAGGTCAAGGAGAGGGAGATGGGGGGGTAGGATGGAGATATAGGTTAAGGAAAGGGAGATGGGGGGGGGGGGTAGGATGGAGAAATAGGTTAAGGAGAGGGAGATGGGGGGGGGGAGGGTGGAGATATAGGTCAAGGAGAGGGAGATGGGGGGTAGGATGGAGATATAGGTCAAGGAGAGGGAGATGGGGGTTTAGGATGGAGATATAGGTCAAGGAAAGGGAGATGGGGGGGTAGGATGGAGAAATAGGTTAAGGAGAGGGAGATGGGGGGGTAGGATGGAGAAATAGGTCAAGGAGAGGGAGATGGGGGTAGGATGGAGATATAGGTCAAGGAGAGGGAGATGGGGGTAGGATGGAGATATAGGTCAAGGAGAGGGAGATGGGGGTAGGATGGAGATATAGGTCAAGGAGAGGGAGATGGGGGGTAGGATGGAGAAATAGGTTAGGAAAGGGAGATGGGGCGGTAGGATGGAGATATAGGTTAAGGAGAGGGAGATGGGGGGGGGTAGGATAGAGAAATAGGTCAGGGAGAGGGAGATGGGGGGGGTAGGATGGAGATATAGGTCAAGGAGAGGGAGATGGGGGTAGGATGGAGATATAGGTCAAGGAGAGGGAGATGGGGGTAGGATGGAGATATAGGTCAAGGAGAGGGAGATGGGGGGTAGGATGGAGATATAGGTCAAGGAAAGGGAGATGGGGGGTAGGATGGAGAAATAGGTTAAGGAAAGGGAGATGGGGCGGTAGGATGGAGATATAGATTAAGGAGAGGGAGATGGGGGGGTAGGATAGAGAAATAGGTCAGGGAGAGGGAGATGGGGGGTAGGATGGAGATATAGGTCAAGGAGAGGGAGATGGGGGGGGGTAGGATGGAGAAATAGGTTAAGGAGAGGGAGATGGGGGGGTAGGATGGAGAAATAGGTTAAGGAGAGGGAGATGGGGGGGTAGGATGGAGATATAGGTCAAGGAGAGGGAGATGGGGGGGGGGTTTAGGATGGAGATATAGGTCAAGGAGAGGGAGATGGGGGGTAGGATGGAGATATAGGTCAAGGAGAGAGAGATGGTGGGAGGTGGGTGGAGATATAGGTCAGGGAGAGGGAGATGGGGGGTAGGATAGAGATATAGGTCAGGGAGAGATAGGGGGGAGAAGGGGGATGGGAGAAAGGATAACTAGGACAGGGAGAGAGAGATGGGGGTTAGGATGCAGATATAGGTCAGGGAGAGTAGGATGGAGATATAGGTCATGGAGAGAGATATGGGGGGTAGGATGGAGATATAGGTCAGGGAGAGTAGGATGGAGATATAGGTCAGGGAGAGAGAGATGGGGGGTAGGATGGAGAAATAGGTCAGGGAGAGAGTGATTGTACGTGGGAAGATGGAGAAATAGGTCAGGGAGAGAGTGATTGTACGTGGGAAGATGGAGAAATAGGTCAGGGAGAGAGAGATTGGATGTGGGAAGATGGAGAAATAGGTCACAGAGAGAGTGATTGGACGTGGGAAGATGGAGAAATAGGTCAGGAAGAGAGTGACTGGATGTGGGAAGATGGAGAAATAGGTCAGGGAGAGAGTGATTGGATGTGGGAAGATGGAGAAATAGGTCAGGGAGAGAGTGACTGGATGTGGGAAGATGGAGAAATAGGTCAGGGAGAGAGTGATTGGATGTGGGAAGATGGAGAAATAGGTCAGGGAGAGAATGACTGGATGTGGGACGATGCAGAAATAGGTCAGGGAGAGAGTGATTGGACGTGGGAAGATGGAGAAATAGGTCAGGGAGAGAGTGACTGGATGTGGGAAGATGCAGAAATAGGTCACAGAGAGAGTGATTGGACGTGGGAAGATGGAGAAATAGGTCAGGGAGAGAGTGATTGGATGTGGGAAGATGGAGAAATAGGTCAGGGAGAGAGTGATTGGATGTGGGAAGATGGAGAAATAGGTCAGGGAGAGAGTGACTGGATGTGGGAAGATGGAGAAATAGGTCAGGGAGAGAGTGACTGGATGTGGGAAGATGGAGAAATAGGTCAGGGCGAGAGTGACTGGATGTGGGAAGATGGAGAAATAGGTCAGGGCGAGAGAGATGGTGGGTAGGATGGAGAAATAGGTCAGGGAGAGAGTGACTGGATGTGGGACGATGGAGAAATAGATCAGGGAGAGAGTGACTGGACGTGGGAAGATGGAGAAATAGGTCAGGGAGAGAGTGACTGGATGTGGGAAGATGGAGAAATAGGTCAGGGCGAGAGAGATGGTAGAGAAATTGGTTATGAAGAGAGGTTGTCATCATAATCATCATCATTGTTTGTCTTTGTCATTATAAATTTTGTTGCTGCTGTTGTTATTATCGTTAATATCATCATCATCATTTTTTTTATCAGTATTGTTGTAATCAGTAGCAGCAGCTGTGGCATCCATGATAGTGATATCATTACCATCATCATCATCATCATCATCATCTCTTTTTAAAAAAAATCTTTTTCATTATTATCAATATAAAAAAAAAATGTCATTGTCATTATCATTATGATCAATATTATCATTATTATTTCGATAATTAATATTGTTATCATTATCACATTATTAGTATTCATATTAGAGTAGTATTTGTTATCATTGATCATTATGTTTAAAATTATTATTATCATCATCATCATCATCATTGTCGTCATCATCATCATCATCATCATCGTCATCATCATCATCATCATCGTCGTCATCGTTGTCGTCGTCATTGTCGTCGTCATCATCATCGTCATCATCATCGTCATCATGCAGTACATGATGTTGGACTGTGTTGCGTGACAGACTCTGGGTGTGGACGACAGTTCGCCCAAAGCTCCGACCCCCCTGCCCCTCACCGAGCTGGCTCCTGCCCCATCCCAGGAAGATCTCTTTGGTGAGTGTGCACGTGGCTCAGTGGTCTCAGCTCTGGCCGGGGACGAGACCGTTGTCTTCTTATTCTTAATAATAATAATAATAATGGATACTTATATAGCACACTATCCAGAAATCTGCTCTAGGTGCTTTTTACAAAAAACGCTTTTGATAACATAAAACATTATATCTATGTTACATACACACACCAAAATGTGACCACACACACACACGCACGCACGCACGCACACGCACACGCACGCACGCACGCACACTGCATACATACATTTTAACGTACATGTGTATCTAACAGCTACCCTAACACATACGCACACATAGGCAGGCACAAACTTACATAAACGCACGCACACACAATACACATTCATATACATGCATGTAGTTATGTACACATACATAGGTATACACACATAGTCAAGCACACCTAACGAAAAGGAAGTGGACCTGCCACAATTACTGATTGCTTTGTTGTTGGTGTTTTTTTTTCAGTCTGTCTTATGTCCTACCCTGATGATATAATGATGAGGGGTATAGTAAATATTCTTCTTCTGTGTTTTACGTTGACATGGATACTTATAGATAGCTGCATATCTTCTGTCAGAGACGAAATTCTAAGCACTTTACGAACAGCATCATTTCCCACAATAGAGGCGAATGACAGCTGCCATTGGGCGCTCATCATTCGTTTCCTGTGTTATTCAGTCAGGTTTGAGTTGCGCACACACACACACACTCGCACTCTGGTAAGCAGTTCAGCTTGCATCATTGTTTGTTTCACTGCCAGCAGTTACGTACCTTCTTGCCCAAGTATTTCAAAGAGAATAATAATTCTGCAGATGATTTTTGTAAAGTTATTTCTGACGAGGTTCTTATGGTCGAACTTTCACAGGCATTAGTTCATAGCCCTATTTCTACATTCCTTTAATGCACTTCAGAATTGTGTTAATGGTTTCTGATTATTATAATTATTATTATTGAATTGTTACTGTTAAATGTAATTGCATGTTAGTTATACCCCATGGCACCCTCCCCCCCCCCCCTTTTTTTTTTAAATTATTTTTTTTTATAACGTCTAATATCACTGATAGTGGAAAGACGCTAAACAAAAGAACGAACACGCACTCTTGCACAGACATGTAACATTTTACGTTACAGCGGTTTTGTTTATTTACCCTGCCACGTAGGCAGCCATACTGGGTAGGTTCGTGTTTCCATAACCCACTGAACGCTGACATGGATGACAGGATCTTCAGCGTGTGTATTTGATCTTCTGCATGAGTATACACACAAAGGGGGTTCAGGCACTAGCAGGTCTGCACATACGTTCTTCTTCTTCTTCTTCGTTCGTGGGCTGCAACTCCCACGTTCACTCGTATGCACACAAGTGGGCTTTTACGTGTATGACCGTTTTTACCCCGCCATGTAGGCAGCCATACTCCGTTTTCAGGGGTGTGCATGCTGGGTATGTTCTTGTTTCCATAACCCACCGAACGCTGACATGGATTACAGGATCTTTAACGTGCGTATTTGATCTTCTGCTTGCATACACACACGAAGGGGGTTCAGGCACTAGCAGGTCTGCACATAGGTTGACCTTGAAGATCAGAAAAATCCTCCCATAACCCACCAGCTGCGGCAGGGATCGAACTCAGGCGGGGCAAGACTCCAGCACTCTTTGACCACTATTTGACCACTGCACACATTTTTGTGGACTGCAACTGTGGCATCCATTCTATCGGTGACAAGGCTTTCCACTTCCAAGGGGCGTAAGCTGGGGGTATATCTGTGTTTCCAGGTGGGATTTTCAATGCGTGTATTTGATCAGATATGTATATGTAAATACATGGAAGGGTTTAACTCTCTCCATACGAACGGCGAAAGAGACGACGTTAACAACGTTTCACCCCAATTACCATCATTAAAATATTACAAGCGGAAGGCTCTTATACTGAAGAGGTGAGTGTTGACAAAGAATACCGCAATTCTGACGACGGAAGCTAAAGGTTGGGTCATTGAGACACCCACTGGACATCCGAGGGGTCTGTGTAAAGGAGAAGAGAGGACCGGCCGTACTGAGTGAGTTAAGGTACCAGCAGACATGTTGCTATGGAAGAAAGGAAACTGGTCAGCAAATTTTTGAAAGACCAATTAATTGTCCTTCTTCTTCCTCTGCATTCACTCGTATGCACACGAGTGGGCTTTTACGTGTATGACCGTTTTTACCCCGCCATGTAGGCAGCCATACTCTGTTTTCGGGGGTGTGCATGATGGGTATGTTCTTGTTTCCATAACCCACCGAACGCTGACATGGATTACAGGATCTTTAACGTGCGTATTTGATCTTCTGCTTGCATATACACACGAAGGGGGTTCAGGCACTAGCAGGTCTGCACATATGTTGACCTGGGAGATCGTAAAAATCTCCACCCTTTACCCACCAGGTGCTGTCACCGTGATTCGAACCCGGGACCCTCAGATTGACAGTCCAACGCTTTAACCACTCAGCTATTGCGCCCGTCCAGTTAATTGTCCATTTATTGGAAACTGAACAAGTTTGTGACAGACATTATAACTTGTTTTCTGTACGTACAGGGTATGTTTTTTTCCCCCTAAATTTTGTTCCAAGGACATTTAATGAAAATCAACAAATTAAGCGTATGATTGGTATTGACTGGAAGATGGATAGATTGAAAATAATATGTAAGAAAGTCTTGGGGTCGTTCATTTCAGTTGGTTTTATACAGTGACAATATTGTTGGGAATCTGAATCTTTCAGCCTATTTCTGAGTCAGTCACGGGACATTTTTGTTTTCCATGTACCTTTAACTCACTCAGTACGGCCAGTCCTCTCTTCTCCTCTACACAGACTCCTCGGATGTCCAGTGGGTGTCTGAATGACCCAACCTTTAGCTTCCGTCGTCAGAATTGTGGTATTCTTTGTCAACATTCACCTCTTCAGTGTAAGAGCCTTCCGCTTGTAATATTTTGATGATGGTAATTGGGGTGAAACGCTGTTAACGTCGTCTCTTTCGCCGTTCGTATGGAGAGAGTTAACATTCTTGCAAATCTCCTGGAGATTGCACACTGCCTTTCTGGCAGCCTTATCTGCCCGCGCATTTGAAAAAAAAAAAAATCTGAAGGAGGGAAGACATTCAGCAGAAAGTAACACGGATTGATATTCATAAGAAATGATTGACTTGCTGTGAACGTGTTCTAAGATACTTGACAGTTTGTATTCCTTGACAGCTTGTGTAAGATCTTAAGAAATGAATGATAATACTCCATGATGATGACCAACCAGTGTATAATCCAGCTGCTTGGCTGTTTCTATCAGAGTATTTATGGTGTTTGTTTGTTTTTTGTTTTGTTTTTTTGTTCTTTGTTTGTTTTTTCTTCTTTATAAATGTCCATTAAGATGCTGTTGTTGTTGTAAAATGTCAACCTATCAAAATGGAATTTAAAAAATGTTTAAAAAAAACAAAACAAAAAAAACCCCAAAGTAACATGGATGCCTTTGATCGAGAAAAGCGTGTAACGTGTTGCATAGGTTAGCTTGGAATGCGTAACGGAAGCTGACAAGTGTTTAGACATCCTTCCTGCCCCCTGTGTTGTTTGCAAAATTTGAAAAACGAAAATCCGACTTTTTCTTGCTTTGTTTAATATATACTTGATGTAATAGTTCCAGAATGTTTGTGTATGCATGTGTGATAACACTATCATGTGTGTATGTGATATTATCCGATAGCATATACGAGCATGGGTATGCGTGCGTGCATGTGTTGCTCAGTTGGGCATATTCGCCATGTATAGTGACATAATTTATGTTTGAGTGTGTATGTGTGTGTGCATGTTGGCAGTGCGTGTGTACCATTGCACGCGATTTGTGTGCACACGCATATGTGTGTGTGTTCTTGAAGCATTCAGCTAACAAACACGCATGCGCTGTTCTCCAGGCAACATTGAGCAGCTGAAGCAGCAACACGAGAAGGAGATGGCGGAGTTCGAGAAAGCTCAAGAAACAAACAAGGCTCGCATGGAACAGGGTTTGCAGGAGAAGCTGGCCGCGAGACGCAACCGCCGTGCTCGTATGGGCGCCGACTGAGCTCTCTCTGCCCGGCAGACGTGGATGGTTTCTTGTTTGACGCTTCAACATAGCAGAGTTCCATCCTCCGCCGACTGAGCTCTCTCTGCCCGGCAGACGTGGATGGTTTCTTGTTTGACGCTTCAACATGGGGTTCTTCTATCCTCCCCCCTTTTTTTTTTTCTTTTTTTTTTCTGGGGAGGTGGGGTGGGTGTCTGTGTGTGTGGGGGGGGGGGGGGGGGAATTCTGTGCTTTTCACCGGCGGTTTCATTTTTTTCCTTCTCTCCCCTTTATGTCTCTGGGTTTATCTTCTTTTATATATATATATATATATATATATATATATATATATATATATATATATATTTTATATATATATTCAATTCTTTCATGTAGGTGTCCTCTGCCACTCTTATTCTGTTTCTTTTTTTTTCTTTCCTTTTTTTCTTTTTTTTTTTTTGTCCCTATGTTTATATGTAGGTATCCTCTGGCACTTTTATTCTTTTTTTTTTCTTTTCCTTCTTTTCATTGTCTCTTTTCTGCCCATTTCTCTGATTTTTTTCTCTTTTTGATGGTGGGTTTGTGTGTATGTGTGTGTGTGTGTGTGTGTGTGTGTATATTTATTTTTTGTTGTTGTTGTTGTTGTTTTTCCAAGTCTTTTCCTTTACTAATGTTCTCTTTTTTTTCTTCTTTTTTTTTTGGAATGAGTGTATAATTGTTAATGCTTGTACAAGTACTTGGAGAAAATCTTCCTCCGTCATTCTTCAATGTATGTTTGTGCTCTGTGTGTGTGTGTGTGTGTGTGTGTGTGTGTGTGTGTGTGTGTGTGTGTTTGTGCTCTGTGTGTGTGTGTGTGTGTGTGTGTGTGTGCTGTCCCTTGATGCCTCTTTTGGCCAAGGAACTGTGGGGAATCAAAACATGTTGGGTGGGTTTGTTTTTTTTCAGGGGGTGTAGGGGGGTGGGGGTGGTTTGTGACCGGGCAAGACAGGTCGTCTTTTCACTGTTAGCCGCACGAAATTTGTCCAAGCAGAGCAAACCGATAGGCCTAGTTTGCAATCAGTGTGACATGGTATCCAGTATATGAATCACCAAACATGGAGTATAATACAAACTCCTCCTTTTCCCTCAGTAGGCTGGTTTCACTTTCACTTTCACTTTGAAGGAGGTGCCAGAGTGTGTGAACTGATACAATTACGCTACACCATGTAATATTATGTAAATGGAGTCCAGACAGAGTGCTTCTGTGTAAGCCACGTTTATTCCGCCAAGTTCCGATTAACTGGAGTTATTTCCCTTAGCTCGTCTCGCTGCACAGAGCACTACAAACGCATGCATGCATCATACTACAACTCCCCCTTTTTTGTGTGTGTGTGGGGAACTGTTCATTTCCAGCTAGATACACAATGAACTAAAAATGAATTTAAAGCAGATCATGCAGTATGCACTACGAGTCTCACTGAGCTTCTTTTGTGAGAGTCTGCTTCATACTACACACCATATCTACTAAAAAATAAAAGAACCAATAATAATAATGATAATAAAAAAAAAACACAAAAAAAACCCCGGGGGAACAGATTCCTGACCTACGCATTAACCCGATATGCTGGTCAGACCTAAAGAGGCTTGTTGAGGTTTGTATACTACACTCATATGACATGAAAATACAAAATTAAACCCATAGATAAACACATTAAAAATAATAATGAAAATGAAAGATACGGAAGGCAAACGACTGGCATATAAAAATAAAATTTTAAAAGGTGGCAGTGTTCAACGAACTTGTGTGTGTGCGCACACACACGCACACACACACATGCATGCTCACACAAGTGTGCAAATGCACACACGTACGCATGCATGCACTCATGTGCGCGTGCACACACACACACACACACACACACACACTTCAAGCACACTCACACTTCTTTACTGTTTTGCTGCCTTTCCTGATGAGGCTCAATCATCAATGTGCACTGCAGTGCACTAGCCATAAAACAGTCCATTTGAAGAATGATCAGAATGAGAATAACTTCATTATCTCATTACGAGAAATTACATCAGGTGTAGCAAAACAAAAGTAGACAATTACTCGACACAAAAACATAAACGTGACAATTAGAAAATTAATAACATTTAAGATAAGACATTAAAATGAAACCACTGCAAAGGATATGGCAAGTGATTCTCAGATTGCGGCCAAGCGGCAAACGGTGAAGTCATAGCTCAGCTATCATCAGCTATCCCGGTCAAGTTCTTGTGTCACTTACTTTCTTTCATTAATTAAAAAAAGAAAAAAAAAAAAAAAGAATGAATACAATGTAGAGAAAGATTCCTCCGAATTTTCAAAGTGAAAAACTCCAACTAGCATAATAGACCAATATGTTTTATGTTCTGTATTGGTTTTATGTTCTTTTAATTGACTGTGTGGGTCAAGAGAATCAAGCATGTGTGTGCATGTGTGTGTGTGTGTGTGTGCAGAGTGACCTTTAGTTTCTCTTCTTGCAAGATGTGTACCTGTCTATCATTGTCTCTACAATCGGTTTATCATATGCTGCAATCTAATGACACACGGAATTTTAAAAGAGAGTTTTACGTAATTTGGCTTGTGCAGCTTGTGCTCAAAAGAGGCTCTTCTGATCTTTATGCAGGTTATTTCACATTATTTGTATTCAGTTCCAGATGTCCTGTTATAATGGGTATGTGTCAGTTGTTGTTCACTTCAGATTAGTGTATTGTTGGTGTATCAGTTATTTTATACCCTAAGAAATGTCTGGCAGTATTTTCATGTTTTGTCAAAGTTTGTTGTTGTGTGTATCTTCATGTTGATGCAGGCCCAGCTGCGCTGGGCAGGCCATGTAGTTCACATGCCAGACCACCGGCTCCCCAAGAAACTGCTGTATGGCGAACTCCAACATGGCAAGCGCTCCCATGGAGGCCAAAAGAAGCGCTTCAAAGACACTCTGAAAGCTTCTCTGAAGGCCTTCAACATCAGCCACGACACATGGGAGCTGAATGCAATGGACAGACCAAATTGGCGTTCAGCTGTCCACAAAGGCGCCAAATCCTATGAGGCCAACAGAATCGCTGCAGCAGAGCAACGCAGACAGGCCAGGAAAAGCAGTGCCTCCAAGTCCCCGACAGCCGCCACCATCCCCTGTCCACACTGCGTCAGAACCTTCCGGGCGCGGATTGGCCTTACCAGACATCTGCGCACCCACAGAGCCCAACCCACCCACCCCCAGGATGACTAGATGGTCCTCGTCGATCCTGACTGACGAACCGCACACATCTTCATCAAGCAATAGAGATTACAAATGGGAGAACTTAGTTATGATTTCACAGGTTACTTAACTTTACCTTTCTCACTCGTTGGTCGCCATAGGCAACTTTAGTCGACAAGACAGTCCACCGCCATAGACAACTTCAGTCAACATCATGGTGACATGTTAAACGGACTGTTTTTCACATCGTAACAAAGTTTGACAGCTGCTGCCAACATTTCCTGTGCAACAGGAAGTCGACTAACACCCCTCCACCCCCCACCCCTTTTACCCCATTGACTGAGTTTCAGGTGAACCATCCACTGTGTTGTTTGGACAAGAACTAAATCATGTGACTTGACAGCATCGCGTCTAAAATATTTGGCGCTGGGGAGAGCTTTTCACACAGAAACTTGGTGTCGGAAGAGTTTTTTTTTTAAAAAGAAAGAAAAGGTTTCCTGCAACCTTGAAGTTCTTAACAATCATAACGTCTGCCTCTGACACTGTGACCCAGTTGTTGGTGGGTTTTTTTTCACACTTACCCAAAAATCACCATGTGTTCACCAAATGTTGAACAAGTAACATCAGTTCCATCTTTATCAGAATATGAAATACTGACATGAAAAAATGTGACTAACATGTTCACCGATTATGTGACAGGTAAAAACCAGCCTTTTTCATCAGAATATCGCACACGAAAAAAGATTAAATTTCCAGGTATTCAACTCTAATTTAGAAAAAAAAAAATCTTATATCTATATCTGTTACAAAATATTATAGAAGCATGTCAGTTTGAAAACATCATGTATACTTCATGACGGCTTTTTCTAAGTTTACGGAGGGTCAGTCATATAACATGTCAGTTAAGTCATTTCTACGGACATTGTTCACACTGTTTTGTGCAAATTTGCTGTTGTCCACTATGTCATTCTCAACCTGTGTATCTTGTGGTAAGAACATTTGTGTAAAGTAACAGACTTGCCAACATGTACAATAAATGAAATGTCAAACAAAAAAGATGAATGTGATTTTTAATACGTCTTAATGAGTTCGCTTCCTGGGAAACTGATGCCCTTGACCGCTCTCGCTGGACGATGCTGTGCTCTAGTGGCATAAAGACGTTTGAAAACAAGAGAACGCTGGCCATTAAGGAGAAGCGTGAGCGAAGGAAGCAGGGCTCAACTTCTGGAGACGTTTTCCCTTGCAACACCTGTGGGAAGTGCTGCGCATCCAGAATCGGCCTCTTCTCCCATATGAGGACACACACCGACAGATAAGCCTGCCTGCCTACTCATCCGTCGGTTTGACGGGAGACTCCATCCTAATGAGTTTTGTCCGCTAAAACTGACTTTATGTTGGGTGACAGCAAACTACTGAATTTTGACTGTTAAACAGTTGTCCGACACCTGAGCTAAATGATTGGATCTGTCACATTGCTTGGTTCTGTATGACGTGGCGAAACAAATATATATATATATATATATATATATGCATATCTCTGCTGTGCATCTTTGATTCTGATATGATTTATATTTAAGTTTTCTGTGATATGATTCTGTGATGTATTTTAAGTCTGCTTTCAAATTATATCATTTTTTATGGTGTTTTTGTTTTTGTTTTTTTCCGCAGTTTTCATTCGTGATCTTATTTGATTTTGTCACTGCTCAAAGCGTCAAATGTGTTAGTGCAAATTCACATTTTTCTGCTGTTATTTTGTGTGTATCTTTTGTATTTATTTGATTGTTGATGGTCTGAATCTTGTTTTGTTTCAAGGTTTTCTGACACTGAGAATCACTTCCATTTTTTGTGACTTGATGGGGAATGGATGTTTTACTGGCATTTTCCCAATCCTCTTTTGTGGTCTGTGTGTGTGTGTGTGTGTGTGTGTGTGTGTGTGTTTCGAACTACAGAAGCATCCCACTGCTACATTCTTCTTAAAAAAAAAACCCTTATAAAACTACAAATGCAAACATAAACACATACGCGCAGTGCAAACACACACACACACACTGCATACATACATTTTAACATACATGTGTATCTAACAGCTACCCTAACATATACACACACATAGGCAGGCACAAACTTACATAAACACACGCACACACAATACACATTCATATACATGCATGTAGTTATGTACACATACATATGTATACACACATTGTCAAGTACAGCTAATACAAAGGAAGTGGACCTGCCACAATTGAACTTATTGCTGAGGGGAAAAGGTGAGTTCTGAGACGAGATTTAAAAGATGCGAGGGAATCAGAATGACGGAGGTTATCAGGGAGCTTGTTCCACGTCTTTGGCGATTGAAAAGAAAACGATCTGTGTCCATAGGTCTTACTTCTGACGTGAGGTATCCTGAGAAGTTGAGTATCAGAGGAAGAATGGAGCTGGCGAGACGGGGTATAGATATGGTATACCACAGACTTACAAAGACACACACACACCATACACACAAACACACACACCACTCACAAACACTGATACCACACACTCTACACACATACGTCTGATCCACATTACAACAGGAACATGTTTGTTTTTGTTTCGTTTTTTTCTTCAAAGCATTTTAATTCACTTCTGAAATCTTTCAATGCTTCATAACAAGGCAATTTACAACACTGTATAATACAATCAGCACAAAATATGGATGAGATTTTGTGTTGCAGACAAGCAGGTTAAGTTCAGGATACAATCTGACGTAGTTTACAACAAGAAACACTTTTTTTTTCTCTCTCTCTCTCAAAGCATTTGTTTCACTGAAACCAGAAAGGCTGATGTCTCAAAAATCAAAACACACACACAAAAAGGCAATACAAAATACATGAACACTGAAAAAAAAAACCCAAGAGATTCTGGTGTTCCAGATCTCCAATAATGACCAGCTGTGATAATATCAGATGCAGCTCCTCGCAAAACAACAAAAATAGTCCTTGTCAAAACCATTGATTTGATTGTATCGAGTATAATGTTCACAAATCATAAAACAGCAATAGGCAAGATCTCGTGTAAATGGGAGAAAAAATAAAATGACTGAGTAATGACTAGATAAAAAAACCCCAACTAATTGACAAGTTCACCATAGTCAAGTTGAAATAATACTGAGAAACTATATAAAAGTGCCTGAACATTCTTTTTTTTTTCCCCCTCCATGTTTTTTCATCACGCTCAACTTGCTTAAGACAAATACTGCACATTACCTGGCACTCTCTTTTGGACCAGACCCCCCTAACCCCCCCCCCCCCCCTCCCCCCCCACAATCCCCCCACCCCGAAAAAAAAAGAAAGAAAACTGATTCATGATTACGAAACCCATGACCAGAATTACAGACTGGTCCATGTATTGCACAACTCGATCCACTGGGCTGTCATAAATGTTCTATCTTCAGCTTTTGATCAGACATAACTCAAGGGACCAACACAGGGCCACTTCCAACACTGAAAAACTGAATATCAAACCTGTAAAATATGAAAAAGGAAAAGAAAATTGTGACCAAAGTCGTCGCATTCATTCACACAAACCTAGGACAGGCCTCTAACGTTGATCTTTCCGTCAATTTTTCGCTAAAGGATTTGAACTCATTACTCCAGGTACGAGTTAACACAAACCATGTTTACATCCCCTGTGGACCTGGTTCGAGTATTCTTGGCCCAACACACCATTCTAGTTTCGTTTATTCTTGCTTGGTACAGTTGGCATTCTAAACTGAACCGTGTATGGAATCTGCAAGTGTGAAAACGGAAGCTTTGTTTGATCGATTAAATCAACAAATCTCCATGCCGTTTTAGTGAACCACACTGCTTTTTCCTGCAGTGTTCTCATGTAGTGCTTCATCATTATCGTTATCGGAAGTCCTGTGTCTCTGATCTTAGTTGTCCTTTATGCAGACGTGCTGAAGAAACCGAACTTCACTTTGTGTTGTGTTGCCCTGCTTTGAATGACCTCAGACATAAGTTGATTCCGCAAAAAAATATTATAGACACCCTACTTTATTTCGACTTGCCATGCTTATGTCATCAACTAACGAAACTATTATAAAACAGTTTGCTATTTACTTATATAAGGCTTTTAAGTTTCGCAGTTATTATCTACTTAATCATTATTAGTTTTGCGTTATCCAATTTGTGGATTATCATTTGCAGCTTATCATTTACTAATTTGTGGATTATCATTTGCAGCTTATCATTTACTTTTGTAATTTGTAAGGTTTAGATTTTGGATGTTGATTCACTGTACCCCCTTCACGAGGGGCCATGGCCTTTACTGAATAAACTATCCATATCCGTATCTCATTTAGTGCTGGTACCGGGGAGTTGTATCAAACATGCAGCTGTGGGATAGATCGAGTTAAAAAAAAAAAAAAATGACCTGAACACAAACATACTAGTACTACTACATAGTACAATAAATAAATAACAAAAATAATAGTAACCGGCATACAAACCAAAAAAAATTCCCAAGCACCTCACATGTCCTGCAGACAAAAAAAACAAACAAAAACCCCCAAAAAAAACAAAAAAACTACCACGCTAACAATAACCACTCATTTATCAAGTCCAAGAAACGACAATAAATATCCAAAGCTTTCTTTGAAAAAAAACCCAAAAAACACATATAGAGGAATGAACCAGCAAGGCAGACAATGAAGATAAAGAGATGATAGAAAGCGAAGGGAAAAGCCTGAAAAACTGAAAAAGAGAGCAACGGGAAAAGAAGAAAATTTCTTGCACTTAATTTCCAGAGTCTGACATGCTTGCTCATCATCCAGAGGACTGCACTGGGCTACAGGTGACGGCCCAGAGGTAACGCGTCCGCCTAGGAAGTGAGAGAATCGGAGTGCGCTGGTTCGAATCAAGGCTCAGCCTTACCAATCTCTTAAGTCTTACCTTTGCTGTCGGTAAGTATTTTAGAACACAACTGCCTGAAACTGTAGAAACTGTAGCGTAGCAACGCGCTCTCCCTGGGGAGAGCAGCCCGAGTTTCACACAAAGAAATCTGTTGTGATAAAAAGAAATACAAATACATTTGAACATTTAAAAAAAAAAAAAAAAGTTTTCAGGTGCATATGCTGTTGGTACTGCCGCACACATTTGTCACTCAAGCTGCAATGTTCAGCGCATTTTGATTCCAGGCTTTTTCTGAAATTATCTCAGCCGATAAAGTGGCAATATGCTTAACGACTGCAGTTAGTAAACATTACGTTAATCTGGGATCTGAAGACAAAGTTCAAAAGACTCATCAACATAACAGGAAATACTTTGCTTCAAACACAAATGTGGCCTTTGTCTCTCCATAAGTGGAGTGATGGCCTAGAGGCACGCCTAGGAAGCGAGAGAATCTGAACGCACTGGTTCGAATCGCGGCTCAGCCGCCAATATTTTCTCCCCCTCCACTTGACCTTGAGTGGTGGTCTAGACACTAGTCATTCGGATGAGACGATAATCCGAGGTCCCGTGTGCAGCATGCACTCAGTGCATGTAAAAGAACCCACGGCAGCAAAAGGGTTGTTCCTGGCAAAATTCGAGAGCAGCCCGAGTTCCACACAGAGAAATCTGTTGTGATAAAAAGAAATACAGATACATCTGAACATTCACTGTTCGCCGTTGACTCTCTCGTGGCAAGGTGTCACTCCGCCACTGGCCATTCCCGACTTTCTTTGAGCACAGAAAGAAAATGTGATTTTTTTTTTTTCGTGCTTTTTCCATATAGAAATTTCGTCGACTTATTTCTGAATCTCTTGACACCACACACATGTTCCAGATAATTCTTGTTCTAAAGTTACAAGCAGGCAAATGTATGTTGTTGTTTGTTTTTTCAAGAGCTGATTCCTACATTTGTTCTTTTTGGGCACACCCTTTAAAAAAATTCTGGAAAAAAAACCTCTGATAGATCAAATCTAGTTGGGTTTTTTTTTTTTTTTATGTTAATCTGTGATTTTTAAACTATCTGAAAGTAGATAAATGTCAAAAATGATACATTCCGACTTGAGCCAGTTTTTCGTATGTTGCGTCACACACACACACACACACACATATATATATATATATATATATATATATGTGTGTGTGTGTTTGTATGGCAATGTATTACACTACTCAACTTCATTCTGTTGGTTCCTCCTCCCCATCAGCAACCTTTCTGTGGAACGTCCACAGATCCTTCAGACCTTAGCACTATCTCAACACATGATTGTCCTTAACAATGCAGACAACAATGGAAAGTCAATGATTTACATCACTCCACTTTTGGTTTGGTTTTGTTTTCATGCAAATACAACTGTTATATATAGAACACATGGGCATGCATGGGGAAAAAAATCATGAAGCCATTATTTACAGGAAAGTTGCACATTTGGTACTGGTGGGTTAGAGAGAATGTTGTTCAGTTATTTTGCATTTATGTGATCACTGTGTGTGAAGTTATGTGTGACAAGTGTGTCTGCCAGTGTGTGTGTGTGTGTACTGCTGTGTGTGTGTGTGTGTGTGTACTGCTGTGTGTGTGTGTGTGTGTGTGTGTGTGTGTGTGTGTATGTCTGCCACTATGCATGTGTACATGTTAGTGTAATGTGTGTGTGTGTGTGCCTGACAGCAGGTGATGTGAATGACTGATGATAAAATGCTCATGTTTTAAATATATATCAAGATTCACAACTTGACAAACGAAAAACATTTAAAAATCTTTTTAAAAAAAAATGTAAATGTTGTAGCCAATCTGTAACAATCTCCACAAACCTCTGTACGCACACAAGACAATGAGCTCTCCGTTTGTGCCTCTTCCAGGAGACGCGGTGTCGGGCCTTCTTCTTCTGCGTTCGTGGGCTGCAACTCCCACGTTCACTTGTATGCACACGAGCGGGTTTTTACGTGTATGACCGTTTTTACCCCGCCATATAGGCAGCCATACTCCGCTTTCGGGGGTGTGCATGCTGGGAATGTTCTTGTTTCCATAACCCACCAAACGCTGACATGGGTTACAGGATCTTTAACGTGCGTATTTGATCTTCTGCTTGCATATACACACGAAGGGGGTTCAGGCACTAGCAGGTCTGCACATATGTTGACCTGGGAGATCGTAAAAATCTCCACCCTTTACCCACCAGGCGCCGTCACCGTGATTCGAACCCGGGACCCTCAGATTGACAGTCCAACGCTTTAACCACTCGGCTATTGCACCCATCGGCGGTGTCGGGTCTAAACCGTCTTGTCAAAAAATGAATACCACTTCTCATACCCTTATTCATCTCTCATTTGTCACCGTATGAGAGAGAAAAAACAAAAAAACAACAAAAACATGCAAAAATGAAACATGAAAAATACTCTGTTCTGTGAAACATTTCAACAATCAGCATTCCGTTCCAAGCACAAGAGAACGAAACATAACACATGTATCTATACACACACAAAATGCGTATGTGCACACATGCGTGCACACTCACGTTAAACATCACATACAGAAATGTCAAGTTCACCAACAACATGGTGCACACATACACCATACACACACACAGAGGAACGTTAAGTACACCAACATCATTTTTCTGAGTACATAAATCATCTGGAATACTCTTTGAGACCGTGACTGAGTCTATTACGCCATTTCCTGAACAAACAACTTACGTAATGCTAGCCTGCTACACCACACTCCTTTGGGTTTGTTTTTTTTGCCAAACACACCTTTCACAATTTCAACAGTTCCACACACACAAAAAACCATGACCGGTGCTGCTTTCAACAGTTAAATCTGGAGAAATTCATCTTCCAAAATATGTTAGTACCAAGTGTTTCTACTTAAAGCATTAAACCCAACACTGCTTCTCTGTGCTTTTGTCTTGTTCTGGGTTGTTTTGGGTTTTTTTTCATAATCCATACATGCCTATACATGCTCACACACACACGCACAGTTACAGACGCACACACACATACACAGATACAGACACACACACAGATACACACACTTACACACACACACACACAAAGCACGTACATGTACAGAAAAAAAAACAAACACCACCACTGGTTTTTGTTTTTCCCCATATCCAACACTCTCCACATTCCACCTTTCTTCTTTTGTGATTTGTCCGAAACAATTATTCCTCCAAAAAATATTTTAAAAAATAATTTAAAAAAATAAATAACCTCCTCTCTTGTAGCACAGAGTGTTGCAGTCATTCCCAACAGGTGCTAGCTGTTTGCCCCCCCCCCCCCCCCCCCCCCCCCGTCACACAGCGTTTTCAGCTGCTTCAAACACATTAACTCATCACTAACTAAACCACGAATCTCAATTATAGGAAATTTTCTTCCTAAAATTACGTTTAACATACTTACCATGACCCAACTAGTGCAGACTCCGGCAGGGGTCTGACATTCCTGTCCTGTGCAAACTACTACCCGCCTATGTGGAGAAAATTAAAGCAGCTACGGCTGATAACCTCGAAATTTTCTTCCTAAAATTACATTTAAGTAACATACTTACCGTGACCCAACTAGTGCAGACTCTGGCAGGGGTCTGACATTCCTGTCCTGTGCAAACTACCACCCGCCTATGCGGAGAAAACGAAAGTAGCTACGGCCGATAACCTCCCAAAGTAAGTTACCTCCCCTTTGCATCCCTGACTAGCGCCCTCTTTTTCCGGCAGCCATCTTGACTCCTGCTCCTGTGCTCTGCATACGGCTAAGTTTTTTTTTTTTTGTATTTTCTGTCTGTCTGTCGATTCTTTGACGCTCTCATTTTGTGTCCGATGATGAATCACAACAGGTCACAAAACTACTTGGCCTGACTGGGCGATCAAGCTCACATTAAGGCGCCATCACAATTGACCGGCGGACACAGTGAATACTTAGAAAAATCGTGTTGGCACTTTCTTTCTTCTTCTTCTTCTTCTGCGTTCACTCGTATGCACACCAGTGGGCTTTTACGTGTATGACCGTTTTTACCCCGCCATGTAGGGCAGCCATACTCCGTTTTCGGGGGTGTGCATGCTGGGTATGTTCTTGTTTCCATAACCCACCAAACGCTGACAAGGATTACAGGATCTTTAACGTGCGTATTTGATCTTCTGCTTGCATATACACACAAAGGGGGTTCAAGCACTAGCAGGTCTGCACATATGTTGACCTGGGAGATCGTAAAAATCTCCACCCTGTACCCACCAGGTGCCGTCACCGTGATTCGAACCCGGGACCCTCAGATTGACAGTCCAACGCTTTAACCACTCGGCTATTGCGCCCGTCGGCACTTTCTTTCAAAAATTAAAATACAAAACTAATTTCATTACTCATTAATAAGCCTTGCGTACTATTAGATTATAAAAATCTCTCTGCACAATTATGGGGGCTTTCACTTCCCCCCCATTTCAAGCAGGTCAAAAGGCCTTCGTGTTGACATGATAGGAAATTTTCTTCCTAAAATTACGTTTAAATAACATACTTACCGTGACCCACTAGTGCAGACTCCAGCAGGGAGTCCGATTCCTGTCCTGTGCAAACTACTACCCGCCTATGCGGAGAAAACGAAAGTAGCTACGGCCGATAACCTCCCTAAGTATAATCTTGCTTACAGGAACAGATGATTCAGCCTCCTTTTTTTTGCCCTTTGCTCTTAACTCACTCCGGATGAAGTTTTCTCCCTTGCTTTCCCCTGCAGACGACCCATCTGTTAGGGTTAGGAAAAAAAACCCACAAAAAATACAAAACACAAAGTAACAGAATGAAACTCCCTGCACCTGACCCACTGACCCCTCTTCTCACGTTGTGTGTATGCCCACCCCCCCCCCCCCCTCCCTCTCTTCACAGCCCTCAGAAGCTGAGTCACTGTCAGTACTGTCTTGCTGGTAGCTTTCTTTACTGCAGATACTTTATTCAACGTCTTCATCATCCTCGTCGATGTCGAAACCTTCTGCTGTGATCTAGTTTGCTCCAAAACTTTCCACTTGTATCGCCTGCGATGCCATTTCCGATACGTATGCAGATTAGCTTGTCATGTGGGGTACCAAGGTCAACGGCTGGCCAGCAAATGTATAGTTACAGAACCTCACGAAGAAACTTTCCATTCGACCCATGACACATTCGCAATGCCCGGTGTAGCTGCAATTTTTATGCTACCCCATGAGGAAAATGTGGAATAAATGTAATTGTCGAAACCGCTATAGCGTTCCGTCATCCGGAACACTACCTTACGTCAGGAACACTATAGCGTTCCATCGTCCCGAGTGAGTAAAGCTACATTTTCCCTGAAAAAAATATAAGATTCAAAAATCAGAACTGTCAACGCTATGTGTGTGTGTGTGTGTGTGTGTGTTTGTGTGTGTGTGCGTGCGTATGACTGAACGACACTATAACCAAACGATCAGTGCCCAACAGCAGCACCCAGTTTGTGTTGTGTGTGTGTGTATGTGAGTGTGTGTGATTGTGAACGTGTGCATGTAGGTTTGTGCATATGTGTGTGTGTGCGCGCGCGCACACGCGTTAGTCTGAAATCTTAAGTCACACATGGTAACAACAGAAAAACAAGCTTCATCGCCATGTCATCACTTCCCAGAATTCAGCACCAACTGCTTCCTCATAAAACTCAAACTTTCCGGAGATATATATATATATATATATACATTTTTTTTTTCCACAGTTTTTTTTTGGGGGAGATACCTATGTATATATTTATATATACATATATACATACTTTTTTTTCCACTTTTTTTTTTTTTTAATACAAAGAACTGTGAAAACAGCGTCATCGTGATCTCAGTTTAGCCCTCATGAAAAGTTGGCACTGTGACACTTGTCATGCATTGACTCAAAAGATTAACCCAAAAACAGACGTCCTGGTGATATCAGTTTAGCCCTCTTCAAAAGTCACAACCGGTCACGAGATTTCTCCACCCCACCCCCAAACCACCATTTGTCCTGCAAACCATCCGTCTTCTTCGTCCACAACTGGTCATCAGATTTCTCCACCCCACCCCCACCCCCAAACCACCATTTGTCCTGCAAACCATCCGTCTTCTTCGTCCACAACTGGTCATCAGATTTCTCCACCCCACCCCCACCCCCAAACCACCATTTGCTCTGCAAACCATCCGTCTTCTTCGTCCACAACCGGTCATCAATTTTCTCCACCCCCAAACCACCATTTGCCCTGCAAACCATCCGTCTTCTTTGTCCACAACCAGTCACGAGATTTCTCCACCCCACCCCCACCCCCAAACCACCATTTGTCCTGCAAACCATCCGTCTTCTTCGTCCACAACTGGTCATCAGATTTCTCCACCCCACCCCCACCCCCAAACCACCATTTGCTCTGCAAACCATCCGTCTTCTTCGTCCACAAGCAGTCATCAGTTTTCTCCACCCCACCCCCAAACCACCATTTGCCCTGCAAACCATCCGTCTTCTTCCTCCACAAGCAGTCATCAGATTTCTCCACCCCACCCCCACCCCCAAACCACCATTTGCCCTGCAAACCATCCGTCTTCTTCCTCCACAAGCAGTCATCAGATTTCTCCACCCCACCCCCACCCCCAAACCACCATTTGCTCTGCAAACCATCCGTCTTCTTCGTCCACAACCGGTCACGAGATTTCTCCACCCCATCCCCACCCCCAAACCACCATTTGCTCTGCAAACCATCCGTCTTCTTCCTCCACAACCAGTCATCAATTTTCTCCACCCCCAAACCACCATTTGCTCTGCAAACCATCTGTCTTCTTCGTCCACAACCAGTCATCAATTTTCTCCACCCCCAAACCACCATTTGCTCTGCAAACCATCCACCTTCTTCATCCACAGCCAGTCATCAATTTTCTCCAC
This sequence comes from Babylonia areolata, assembly GCF_041734735.1. Taxonomy (NCBI): domain Eukaryota; kingdom Metazoa; phylum Mollusca; class Gastropoda; order Neogastropoda; family Buccinidae; genus Babylonia; species Babylonia areolata. Next base: position 27,447,054 of record NC_134910.1, on the reverse strand, counting down.
CCCCACCCCCAAACCACCATTTGCCCTGCAAACCATCCGTCTTCTTCCTCCACAAGCAGTCATCAGATTTCTCCACCCCACCCCCACCCCCAAACCACCAGTTGCCCTGCAAACCATCCGTCTTCTTCGTCCACAACCAGTCACGAGATTTCTCCACCCCACCCCAACCCCCAAACCACCATTTGCTCTGCAAACCATCCGTCTTCTTCGTCCACAACCAGTCATCGCATCTCTCAACCCCCCTCCCCTCTCCCCACCATCTCCCTAGGCTGTCTGGTTTAAAATGTTGCATGTCTGTCGGAGTGTGTATGTGTGTGCCTGCCTGAAATCCGACTGAATGGCACAGGAAACGAATGATGAGCGCCCAGTGGCAGCCGTCAGTCGGCTCTACCCAGAGTAGGCAACCCGTTGTGAAAATGACCCCCCCGTGTTTGTAAAGCGCTTAGAGCTTGGTCTCCGACCGAGGATGGGCGCTACATAAGTATCCATATCAATCAATCATGTCAGTAAACTCAGTGAGGTTGAGCACTGAGCTCATCAGTCAAAATGTTCTTCCGAGTACACATCGCAGACACCCACATCAGTGTTTTTGCTGCCCCCATCTCGTACATGACTCTCTTCCAAAAAAATAAATAAATAAATAAATTTAAAAAAATAAAAATAAAAATAAACAAAAAACAAAACAAAAAAACAAAAAAAAAAACCCAAACAAAAAAAACCCACTCCCCATCGACTGCCGCCACTCTCTCCCCCAACTAGTCTCATCTGCCCCTACACCCAAACCCCACCCCCCTTACAACCTCTCAATATATTTCTTCCCCCCCCCGCCCCCCAAACCCCCACCACCACCCACCTCACCCACCACCCCCTTCCCACTCTGTACCTCCACTTCCTGCTCTTATAAAAATAAATAAATAAATAAATAAAAAGTTTAAACAAAGAAGAAGAAAAAAAAAAGAAAAAAAAAGAGGCAATGTCCCCCAACTTGTCTCAATTCCGAAAAACACAAAAACAACTTCCTTTATTTTCACCCCCCCCCCCCCACCACCCTTAATCTCCCCCCCACAGCCATCCCCACCAACAGAACACACACACACACACACACAAATAAAAAGAAAAAAAAATAATAAAGAGACAACGAAAACCACACCAAAAACCTCCTCCACCTCTCCCACCATCCTCACCACCATCCTCATCACCACCACCACTACCACCATTACACACCTCCAGGTGGTCAGGAATGAACAAACACTGGTGGAAGCGACCGATTCTCGTAAAAACCGAAAGGTTAGCGGCCTGAGCGCAACTTAATACTGAAACCAAATCAAACAAAGAAACCATAAAAACAAACAAACAAAAAACCAACTATTTATGAGTCACCATCACCACCACCACCACAAACACTGGTGGAAGCGACCGATTCTCGTAAAAACTGAAAGGTTAGCGCCCTGAGCGCAACTTAATACTGAAACCAAGTCAAACAAAGAAACCATAAAAAAACCACAAAAAAACCCAACTATTTATGAGTCACCATCACCACCACCACCACCACCATGACACATCCAAGCGGTCAGAAATGAAGTGACTTTTTCTTATAAAAC
>NC_134910.1:27305453-27440453 GCF_041734735.1 Babylonia areolata | reverse complement strand
CCGTCTGCTGTCAGTCCAACTGTAAGCTTATGTCAGTCTGTGATACAAGCCACCACAGACATGCTGACAACCCCGCGTCACACGAATAAATCCTCCCTGAGACTTTGCCAGGTCCCAACAAATGCACGAGTGGAGAACGCTGTGTTTTGATGTGTGGGGTGAGACAAGACCAGTATCAGTATCAGTAGTTCAAGGAGGCGTCAGTGCGTTTGGTCAAATCCATATACGCTACACCACATCTGCCGAGCAGATGCCTGACCAGCAGCGTAACCCAACGCGCTTAGCCAGGCCTTGAGAAAAAATAAATAAATAAATAAAATAAAATAAAATAAAATAAACTTTACGAGAGTCCTTTCAACAGGACCATAACCACCACATTACAGACAAGACCAGTATCAGTAGCTCAAGGAGGCTACACCACATCTGCCGAGCAGATACCTGACCAGCAGCGTAACCCAACACGCTTAGTCAGGCCTTGAGAAAAAAAAAAAAAGGTGAATAAATAATAGATAAGCTTACATAAATAAATAAATAAATAAATAATTATAATATTTAAAAAAAAAAGAAAAAAGGTAGTAGTAATGATAATATTAATAATAAAATAATAATAATAATAATAAATAAATAAATAAATAAGACAACAATGATGATAAATAAGCAAATAAATGTAAAACATGAAGACACACATTCACACATACACCCACACATGCATAACAGATATGCACCAAACATGCAGTTTCACAGATATGAAAGCACAGTCAAATACATACAAACGTACATGAGCTCCAACACACGCACATACACAAGTCAGGCCTTGAGAAAAAAAAAAAAATAATAAAATAAAATAAAATAAAATAAATTTTACAAGAGCCCTTTCAACAGGACCATGACCAGCAAGTTACAGACTGGATGAGCCTGAACTCTACTGAAGATGAGTGATTGCTCCAAGGCCAACCAGGATGAAGAAAAACTTATATCTAAAAACAAGCAAGTGAATGTGACATGCTTACCGCATTATATCTTTGAACAAAATAAAACAAGTTAAATAATATTTTGATTTTAAGTTTCGAGAAAACTTACCACTGGCTTTCAAAAAGTAACAGCCAGCAGCAAGCTGTTTCAGAAGCAGAAATTGATTCACGAATGAGTGAAACAGATATTGCACAATTCTTCTTCTTCTTCTTCTTCTGTGTTCGTGGGCTTCAACTCCCACGTTCACTCGTATATACGCGAGTGGGCTTTTACGTGTATGACCGTTTTTAACCCGCCATGTAGGCAGCCATACTCCACTTTCGGGGGTGTACATGCTGGGTGTGTTCTTGTTTCCATAACCCACCAAACGCTGACATGGATTACAGGATCTTTAACGTGCGTATTTGATCTTCTGCTTGCGTATACACACGAAGGGGGTTCAGGCACTGGCAGGTCTGCACATATGTTGACCTGGGAGATCGTAAAAATCTCCACCCTTTACCCACCAGGCGCCGTCACCGTGATTCGAACCCGGGACCCTCAGATTGAAAGTCCAACGCTTTAACCATTCGGCTATTGCGCCCGTCATTGCACAATTCAAGACAAACTGTTTAAGAATACTGTTCAAGAATACAGCTGCACCTGACAGTAAAGCTAAAACTACGGGCGCCAGAAACAAACCGCAGGTCAGCGACACTCAGTCCTCTGATTTCAGCGGATCCTTCTAATGCCCGCAATCACTCGCGGCCCTGGCCTGACAATCCCACCGCAAAAAGCCAACGCCACTCACCGGTCTGCTTGGGTTCACACGTCTGCATCTGACTGTTGAACACGTCATTCTCCTGACAGTCGCAGCGACCTTGGAAGCACCGCTCGCTCATCGCCAGGCTGCAGTCGTCGTCCGACCGACACGGCAGTCCATGACGAATCTTCGGCCGGCACCAGCTGCCCCCTTTCTTCTTTTCCGGAACTTTCTCAAAGTCCGGGGCGCAGACGCAGCGGTTGGTGCGGTGGTCACAGGCTAGCCAGGGGTCTCTGGAGCAGGACTGTGTCTTGTTGCACAGCCGCCCAAAGTCGCCCGAGTCCGTGTCACCGGAGCCTGAAGGAAAGGGCACAAAACTGGTTAATTCATCAGTTACTCATACCTTTGACCGACTCGTTAACTCTTTTGTCGCCAAGTTTCTGTGTGGTTCGTTTATTTATTTATAGTCTGTTCATCCAAGATGATGATATAGACTGAAAATAAATGATATTATCATTATTATTATTATTAGGATTATTATCAGTTGTATCATAATGATGACTGTTATCATTAATTAGAAATCAACATTTCTGTATATTCGAATGAAAAGGGGGGCGGTTGAGGTGGAGGGGAGGGGGGTGCAAGGGGGAGGGGACTAAGGAAGGAAGAGAGAGAGACAGAGAGAGAGAGCGAGCAGAATGTGGAAAAGATAGAGTACAAAATGTAAAATGGAGAGGGTGAGTGTCAGTGATTGGAGAAAGAAAAAAACCCATAATATTGGAAGGGTGTGTGTGAGAGGCGGGACGGGGGAAGCGGGATTAGGACAAAAAATTTATCAATAATCAAATATTGTATGCACTACTTCTGTAGATTATTTGAAAAGAGGTTCATGTGGAGACCTACAATAAACCACCACCTGGACTATTCAACACATAACTAGCTAACTTTAACAAAGAACAGTTTGAAATATATAACTTTTTCCAAAAAAAAAATGTTAACATTTGAAACTGGTAGCACGTGTTCCGTAATTTCTGGAGGCAAACACTCCACAGCGCCACATGTTTTAGAAGCTAAGCTCTCAGTCGTGGGCTTCGTTTCATGTCAAAACAACACAAAGAACTTGTTCACTTCAAACTGGGTCATGGGGCAAAGGTCAGTCATTGTTCTATTGGCAGGAAACTGACTGCAGCGGTCGAGCCTTGTTACAATGTGAAAAACGACTTTAACAGCATGACTCCTCAGTGTCGACAAAAGTCGCCTGTGGCGGTGCACTGTCCAGTCAACTAAAGTCGCCTAAGGCAGTGAAAAAGTTGACCAATTCATCAATTACTCATACCTTTGACTGACTGACTACCTTTGACTGACTGATTAATTGCTGTAAATTGTTGAACAGATCTGTCACTCACTACTCATTTTTTCAACGGACACAGCTGATCAGATCGATTTGAAGACAGGACTCAGATCACCGCTGTGGTCCACACGCCACCAGCGACAGTCTGACAAAGGCAGCGGCTGACCCAACCCACACAGCACCCTTACGCCCGTCCTTACCTGGACTCTGGCCGACTGGGGACTTTTTCCAGTGGGGGGGTTTGCACTCAGCGATGGTGGGGATGGCCGAGGTGGCGTTGCCTGACCCCGGGTCGCAGGGCGGCACCGGAACGGTTTCGTCTCGGATCAAGCGGCGCTGAAGCTCGTCCGGCCAGTAGACCATGCCCGCAAACCTCATCCGCACCTTGAGGGTCACCTGTGACACCCACAACATGAGCACGTCACGACTCCATGATACACGCAGGGGCGATACACCTCAACGATTTAGCATTACGTCACTGCCCTTCACCACATCAGGGAACAAGAGAGGCAAGGCCTTCAAGACTCACTTGTGATAAATTAAGTCCCCTAGCATTAATTACAGAGTAATTTCCCTTTTTTACCGTCTGCACCAAAAACGTTTGCAAAATAACTAAAAATCCCATGCTTAGCAAAAGAAGTTCCTGTTTGAACAAAAAATGATAATAATGACTGCTCTTGTTGTTGTGTCAGAATATGAGATCAAAGTGCCAAGTTTAGAGAATACAAAAAATATCAATATAACAGTAAATGCAGTTTGCATATAATTAGGCTTCTTTTTTTATTTTTTTGTGCCCATCCCAGAGGTGCAATATTGTTTTAAACAAGATGACTGGAAAGAACTGAATTTTTCCTATTTTTATGCCTAATTTGGTGTCAACTGACAAAGTATTTGCAGAGAAAATGTCAATGTTAAAGTTTACCACGGACACACAGACACACGGACACACACACACAGACAACCAAACACTGGGTTAAAACATAGACTCATTTTGTTTACACAAGTGAGTCAAAAAGTATGTCACACTTCAGTCACCTACACAGCATGATACACACAGGGGCGATATACCTCAACGATTTACGTCACTGCCCTTCACCACATCAGGGGTAAGTATGTCACACTTCAGTGACCTACACAGCATGATACACACAGGGGCGATACACCTCAACGATTTACGTCACTGCCCTTCACCACATCAGGGAAAAAGTATGTCACACTTCAGTCACCCACACAGCATGATACACACAGGGGCGATACACCTCAACGATTTACGTCACTGCCCTTCACCACATCAGGGGTAAGTATGTCACACTTCAGTGACCTACACAGCATGATACACACAGGGGCGATACACCTCAAAGATTTACGTCACTGCCCTTCACCACATCAGGGAAAAAGTATGTCACACTTCAGTCACCTACACAGCATGATACACACAGGGGCGATACACCTCAACGATTTACGTCACTGCCCTTCACCACATCAGGGAAAAAGTATGTCACACTTCTGTCACCTACACAGCATAATACACACAGGGGCGATACACCTCAACGATTTACGTCACTGCCCTTCACCACATCAGGGAAAAAGTATGTCATACTTCAGTGACCTACACAGCATGATACACACAGGGGCGATACACCTCAACGATTTACGTCACTGCCCTTCACCACATCAGGGAAAAAGTATGTCACACTTCAGTCACCTACACAGCATGATACACACAGGGGCGATACACCTCAACGATTTACGTCACTGCCCTTCACCACATCAGGGAAAAAGTATGTCACACTTCAGTCACCTACACAGCATGATACACACAGGGGCGATACACCTTAACGATTTATGTCGCTACCCTTCACCACATCGGGGAAAACGTATGTCACACTTCAGTCACCTACACAGCATGATACACACAGGGGCGATACACCTCAACGATTTACGTCACTGCCCTTCACCACATCAGGGAAAAAGAATGTCACACTTCAGTGACCTACACAGCATGATACACACAGGGGCGATACACCTCAACGATTTATGTCGCTACCCTTCACCACATCGGGGAAAAAGTATGTCACACTTCAGTCACCTACACAGCATGATACACACAGGGGCGATACACCTCAACGATTTACGTCACTGCCCTTCACCACATCAGGGAAAAAGTATGTCACACTTCTGTCACCTACACAGCATAATACACACAGGGGCGATACACCTCAACGATTTACGTCACTGCCCTTCACCACATCAGGGAAAAAGTATGTCACACTTCAGTGACCTACACAGCATGATACACACAGGGGCGATACACCTCAACGATTTACGTCACTGCCCTTCACCACATCAGGGAAAAAGTATGTCACACTTCAGTCACCTACACAGCATGATACACACAGGGGCGATACACCTCAACGATTTACGTCACTGCCCTTCACCACATCAGGGAAAAAGTATGTCACACTTCAGTCACCTACACAGCATGATACACACAGGGGCGATACACCTCAACGATTTACGTCACTGCCCTTCACCACATCAGGGGTAAGTATGTCACACTTCAGTGACCTACACAGCATGATACACACAGGGGCGATACACCTCAAAGATTTACGTCACTGCCCTTCACCACATCAGGGAAAAAGTATGTCACACTTCAGTCACCTACACAGCATGATACACACAGGGGCGATACACCTCAACGATTTACGTCACTGCCCTTCACCACATCAGGGAAAAAGTATGTCACACTTCAGTCACCTACACAGCATGATACACACAGGGGCGATACACCTCAACGATTTACGTCACTGCCCTTCACCACATCAGGGAAAAAGTATGTCACACTTCAGTCACCTACACAGCATGATACACACAGGGGCGATACACCTTAACGATTTATGTCGCTACCCTTCACCACATCAGGGAAAAAGTATGTCACACTTTTGTCACCTACACAGCATGATTGATACACACAGGGGCGATACACCTCAACGATTTACGTCACTGCCCTTCACCACATCAGGGAAAAAGTATGTCACACTTTTGTCACCTACACAGCATGATTGATACACACAGGGGCGATACACCTCAATGATTTTCGTCACTGCCCTTCACCACACAGAGAAAAATCATGTCACACTTCAGTGACCTACACAGCTGCTTGTCCAACTTAAGCAAGTAGCACTTCTGTGTTTATGATCAAGTCTGGGTTCTTTCCAAAACGTAACATTTCCTTGATTTAAAGTTCTCATCAACTTCTTGTTCATTCTCATCATTCTTCTTCTTCTTCTTCGTTCGTGGGCTGCAACTCCCACATTCACTCATATGTACACGAGTGGGCTTTTACGTGCATGACCGTTTTCACCCCGCCATATAGGCAACCATACTCCGTTTTCGGGGGTGTGCATGCTGGGTATGTTCTTGTTTCCATAACCCACCGAACGCTGACATGGATTACAGGATCTTTAACGTGCGTATTTATCTTCTGCATGCGTTTACACACAAAGAGGGTTCAGGCACAAGCAGGTCTGCACATATGTTGACCTGGGAGATTGGAAAAATCTCCACCCTTTACCCACCAGGTGCTGTCACAGTGATTTGAACCCGGGACCGTCAGATTGAAAGTCCAACGCTTTAACCACTCAGCTATTGCACCCGTTATTCTCATCATTCGAAACTACACAAACTGTATACAAAAAAACAACAACAAACAAACAAACCAAAACCAAAACCAAACAACAAACAAATAAAGCGTCTCAGAATAAAAACTGAAAGCAAGACAGACTCATCCAGACAGATACAACTGGCAACAAGAAAAAGAGAGAGAGGTGGAGGCAGCACCAGGTCAAACAAGAGAGGCAAGGCCTTCAAGACTCACTTGTGGCAAATTAAGTCCCCTAGCATTAATTACAGAGTAATTTCCCTTTTTTACTATCTGCACCAAAATGCTTGCAAAATAAATAAAACTTCCATGCTTAGCAAAAGAAGTTCCTGTTTGAACAAAAAATGATAATAATGACTGCTCTTGTTGTTGGGTCAGAATATCAAATCAAAATGCCAAGTTTAGAGAATACAAAAAATAAAAAAAATATGAATATAACAGTAAATGCAGTTTGCATATAATTAGGCTTCATTTTTTATTTTTTTTGTGCCCATCCCAGAGGTGCAATATTGTTTTAAACAAGATGACTGGAAAGAACTGAATTTTTCCTGTTTTTATGCCTAATTTGGTGTCAACTGACAAAGTATTTGCAGAGAAAATGTCAATGTTAAAGTTTACCACACACACACACACACAGACAACCGAACACCAGGTTAAAACATAGACTCACTTTGTTTACACAAGTGAGTCAAAAAGGCGCCAATTTCAAACTCACTTTCAACATGTCAAAGCATCCTGACTGATCCATTAACGCAATACAACATCTGCACAATCTTTTTTTTCTTTTTTTTTTTAAAAAAGAGCAGATGCCTGACCTGCAGGTAAACCCTGTATGATGGTCAGGCCTTGTGAGCCCGCAGCTTACATTTGTGTGAAACATTCACATAAAACTAAGTAAAATAATTAAACAAAACAAACACTGATGCATTGTATCGTATTGTATTGTAATATACTGTACTGTACTGTACTGTTCTGTACTGTACTGTACTGTATTGTACTGTACTGTACTGTATTGTACTGAATTGTACTGAATTTTTCTGTGTAGCATTGTATAACTTTGTCACAACAAATTTCACTGTGCGCTCAGACAAGTAGACGCACTAAAAACAAAGTCAACAGAACTCGCAGCGCCACACAGACAAGTAAAGACACTAAAAACAAAGCCAACAGAACTCGCAGCACCACTCAGACAAGACATTAAAAACAAAGTCAACATAACTCGCAGCGCCACACAGACAAGTAAAGACACTAAAAACAAAGCCAACGTAACTCGCAGCGCCACACAGACAAGTAAAGACACTAAAAACAAAGCCAACATAACTCGCAGCGCCACACAGACAAGGAAAGATGCTAGAATCAAACAAAGTCAACAGAACTCGCAGCGCCACACAGACAAGGAAAGATGCTAGAATCAAACAAAGTCAACATAACTCGCAGCGCCACACAGACAAGTAAAGACACTAAAAACAAAGCCAACAGAACTCGCAGCGCCACACAGACAAAAAAAGACACTAAAAACAAAGTCAACAGAACTCGCAGCGCCACACAGACAAGGAAAGACACTAAAAACAAAGCCAACAGAACTCGCAGCACCACTCAGACAAGACATTAAAAACAAAGTCAACAGAACTCGCAGCGCCACACAGACAAAAAAAGACACTAAAAACAAAGTCAACATAACTCGCAGCGCCACACAGACAAGTAAAGACACTAAAAACAAAGCCAACGTAACTCGCAGCGCCACACAGACAAGGAAAGATGCTAGAATCAAACAAAGTCAACAGAACTCGCAGCGCCACACAGACAAGTAAAGACACTAAAAACAAAGCCAACAGAACTCGCAGCGCCACACAGACAAGGAAAGATGCTAGAATCAAACTGAACATAACTTTGCAATAGTGACTCACAGAGAAAGTGACGGTGTCTGCCCAGCGTTCCATCTGAAAGTACAGGTAGCCCTGGGCAGAGATCCCACTGGTGGAGTTGCTGGAGTAGGACAGACCTGTCACATTGAAGGAACACAGTGTTCCTGATGATGATGATCATCATCATAATCATAATGGGCTCTTAACACCTTACAAGAAACAACACATGCAACAGCACACTATGGCATACAATATCACATAAAAAACAAACAATCAAACAAACAACAAAAAAAACACACACTAAAAAACCCATATACACACCAACTCAATACTCCGGTATACACGAACAATCACGCCAAAAAAAAGAGCATAAAATATACTCTGCACACACACACACACACACAAACATACACACACCACACACACACGCACACCCAAGAAAACATTCACACACACACACACACACACAAACACACACACACACAAATCCATCCACAAGCACACAAAACACACACACCCAAGAAAACACCCACCCACACCCACCCACAACTACAAGACCAACCAGGTATGCTGAGCAGCGTGTTGTGGAAGACGCGCGTGGTCTGGTCCACGCCCCTGTTGGGCACCTGCATGTAGAAGTCCAGGCTGATGTTCTTGTCGCAGTGGTTCAGGATGACCCCAAAGCAGTAGTCCACCTCGATTGTCTTGCCGCCCAGGTTGAAGAAGCTGCCAGTGTTCTTTGGAAGGGGAAGAAGAAAAGAAACAAGAGCGTCACTCAGCAAAACAGCGTGCGTGCGTGCGTGCGTGCGTGCGTGTGTGTGTGTGCGCGCGTGCGTGCGCGCACACCTATGTGTGTGTTATCTTCAGTTTAACGTCTATTCACTATAAGTGTTACTGGACAGGCAGGAGAAAAGTAGTGGATAAAGGAAATGGAATGCATGTGAATATTAGTGTAAGAAAGTGTCCAGGGTTATGTATTAGAAGAAAAGAACATTATAAGAAATTAAAGTTTAAAGAGATTGTGGTGTGTTAGGAATGAGGTGTCATAGAAGGAGAATATGTGAATGCATATCAACAAGTATCGACTTACAACAATGTAAATATAAATAGCGACATTAATTAGAATACATCAAAGCAGGATACCAACTGGACTGGAGTTTAAAATTTCTGAAAATATTCTAAGCAATGAATAATCATTCAAAATCTTTTCAGTGTGTATGTATGTGTGTGTGTGCGTGTGTGTGTGTGCGTGTGTGTGCTGGTGGGTTTTTTTTGTTTTGTTTTTTGTTTTTTTGTTTTGTGTGTGTGTGTGCATCTGCATGTGTGCGTCTGCGTGCGTGTGCCATTTCTTTTTCATAGTATCATAGTGGTCTCAACATGACTGCCTTCTGTCATGATCGGCATTTTGGACAACTGCAGACTTGACTTCAATCAACCACCACAGTTAGGAAATATGTGTCCAAAGTAGGAGCTCTGACAAGTCACTCTCTTCTCAAAGCCTCTTTACTACTGGGTCTACAAAAAGGAGGAGTTTGTATTATACTCCATGTTTGGTGATACATATACTTACCATGTCAAACTGATGCAAAATAGGCCTATCGGTATGCTCTGCTTGGCCAAATTTCACGCGGCTAACAGTGAAAAGATGAGCTGTCTTGCCTGGTCCACTCTACAGATAATGCGGACTGAAGAGCTTTTTCATTTTTGAGTGTATCTGATTCAGATTCAGAACCATGCACACAATGTGAAGAATAGTATGGCGCTGAGCGGTGTTTTCAAACAGGTTCTCTCAAGCAAACAGTTCACTGCATTTCGAACCAAGTACAGAATCCAAACATTTTGGGAATATGGATCGATGCATTGATCAAACAACAGAACAGGAACCTATCATGTATGTACACCCCTTGATTTTCTCAGTGAATTTATAGGAATCTCAAAAACGACCGATGGGGTTCTCAGATTTACAGATTTCCGTAAATTTACAGAAAACCTTACCTCTGACAGAAATACAAAAAAGCAAACAAGCATACCAAAACGGTAAAAAGGCGAGTGAAGGAAGAGGTACAACACCTTCTGTCCACAAACTTGTCACACATCATACCACAAGAAACTGCTGTGTTAGGTACACAGCGTGTGACGCGGTGCACATCTCTGCAATATCATTACACTGTAATGTTTTGACTGCTGGGTTGCATGGTTTTTTCACCGCAGGTTTCAACCAAGCGCTGTAATTCAAACACAATCAAAAGTGCTAAAATTCAGCCAAGTTTTGACACGCACCTCACTGTTGTACTGGTAGGCCCCGTTGCAGTCAATGCGTGTGCAAGGGTTACCGCTGGACGTGCAGACTTGCTGAGCGCCAGTGCTGGTGGTCACCTGTCTGGCCAGCCTGTCCCAGATTTTACACGACTCATGTTCGTCAGTCGACGACGGTGCCGCCTCAGCACCAGTGCTCAGGCCTGTGGGTCAGCATCAACATCAACATGCGTCACTCATGCATCCATACACACATGTACGCCCATGCATAAACGCATACACTTACACACCCTCTCTCACACAATGCGTTGTGTGATGCGCTGCTGGCCAGGCGTCGGATGTGATGTAGTTGTATATGGATTTGTCTGGATGCTGTGAAGCCTCCTTGAGTAACTGCACTGAACTGAATGTATGATGTGTGTGAGCAGACAAATGCTCATGCCGGCACTCACATCAACCTACACATGATATAAGCACAGACACAGACAGAGGCTATGTCAAGGAAAAGTTGGATTTATGTTTAATTAACACATACACTTACTGTGGCTTACACGTGCAAGACACAACAGCTGTTCGCTATCCAGCCCATACAAAAAAGTATGAATGCTAACTTTCAAACACTTTAAGATTGACATTGATTGATGCGCTTCATGTAAAAGCTGACAGCAAAGTGACCAGAACAAAAGAAGGAACATTTTACAATTGAACTTTGAAGCTGACACATTTGATTTTAAAGGTTACATCAAGCAAACTGAACCCCCTCATGGCCTGAAACTCAGGAAGATCACTGGATCTAAACCAAGGCTGGTGTCTGGAGGGAAGCAAAGGTGAGAGTCCCCTCATACACAGCACATACATTATCATATCTTGCATGTAATAAAAACATTTTCGTCAATTTTTAGTTTAATACGTTGGTCAGCCAGTAGGGTTTCCATTTCTTTGTGGAGGTTTCAGTTTCAGTTTCAAGGTGGTGTCAAGCCATGTGGGCTGATTCATATATTCTACACTACATCTAGTACAAAAACAACAATAACAAACAAAAAACAAAAAAAAACAACAACACAAACAACAGTAAAAGTACAAATGCCTGATCTTTGCAAATACCCAATGTGCTGGTCCGGTCTTGAGCCTACCCTAGGTTTGTGTAAAACACTAACATATAATAATGTCAAAAAATAAATAAATAAATAAAAAATAAATGGATGAGAGGGGAAGTAAAATGACTAAGAATAGATTTGGACTGACTGGCTTAGGGCAGTGTGACCATTGTTCTCCCACTTCCGGAAAAATGGTGTGACTGTGACTCATACAGTCTCACATCCTCAACCCCACCCACTCTCCCCTTCCTTCCCTGCAGTCTATCTTAACCACTGGCACATAGTGAATTCCTTACTGTACTGATTGTACTGTACTGTACAAATTTCACTGAGAAATATAGTGTGACAAAAAGTAACATGATACAAACTGATCAACACATTCACTATGATGGAAATCCACAATGTGAAGGTATCCAGCAAATGTCTATAGATTTCCATCTGAGTACGATGAATGAAAAACTTGCGATTCAAAAATAACATTTGAATGTGTTATTTCAACTTGATGTTAAGGTTTGTTAAGCAGACTGATAATCTACACAAAGCAATTTTTTATCAAAAGGTCAATGGTACTGATCAATCTATTACATGACAATGACATGCATAATGTGATAAAACTCTGCTTGAAATATAGAAAATCCTTCATAGTAAAAAAGATTTTCAACTTTTGTCTGCTATGAAGACAGAATCACAAAACTTAAACCTGCATTTTTATCACCTTCGAAATAACAGTGTAAATGTTCATGATATAGTTCATGTAACATTAAGTGATATTTTCATAGTAATATACTAATAATCTTATTTGATCAATGATCCCAAATATTTAGATTTTTTTCTTCGTTTTACTTTTTCTTTTTTTTTTTTTTTTTACATTCTGAAAATGGATGGCAAATCCATCAGTGGTTAATTCCCATTGAGAGCAGAGGTGCAGTCATTTTTTTAAAATGCCAGCAACATTACAGCTGTTGAGTTTAATGACCCAATAGAAGCATGATGCCTTCAAGTCAAGTTGCTCAGAGCTTGACTCTTGCTTCAATGAAGGTTATGTTGTTTCATGAGGGGTAAGCCCTGGATGTCTGTCCAAGTGGAATGTCCGTCCCTGCTACATTCTGTGATCTTTTTTTTTTTAATTCTAATAGCTCGTTCAATGAAATCTGGTTGTATATAAATATACTAAATATTGACCAAGTAGTCTCTTGTAAGTTTTTATCTGACAAAAAAACTACAAGTCAGATAAATTCAGCATATCTTTCTTACATTTCTCTATGTACATCATAATTTTCTGCAATGATTTGCTGATGCTTACACAAGCACTTAATTGGGTCGTTGAAATCACAATCAACTACAATTCAAACTACCGAAAAGAAATTAGTTCCTTGAAATTACGTTTAAACCAACATACTGTGACTCACTGATGCAGATTCCGAACTAAATTACTGGTGCAGACTCCAAACCAAATCTGTATTCTGATAAACATGCGTTGTTTTGTTACTTTTTTTTTTACGCAGTTCGTCGGTTTAAAAAAAAAAAAAGTGACAGAAACAAAATAACAACTCACTCTTCAATGAACATAAAACCAACGGAAAGTGAAAGAGTCCCTGATTCAGGAAACATGCACTCATCTTGTGATTAGACTGACGATAAGCATTGTTTTTTCTTTCCCATTTCATAAATACTGAAAATCTCCGTCTAAACATACGTGTAATGAATAGCTCTGACTATCTTCCTCTCGTCCAAGGCTAGATTTTACCTGAAATAAACAGTCCAAGAAACAAAATCGCAGCATGCGCCATTTTCGTTCTTGTTTGTTGTTGGAATCAGAGTGTAAAACTTTCTGACTGGCGATTGGCTGAAAATAGGGTCCGGGCTTTCTTCCTCGAAGCACATGCACACAGGATACAACAAACTGATTATTCATGAATGACCCGCGATGTTGTATTCTCTCACACACATGCATGCCACGCCTATGCACTAAGAGTGTATGCACACACGCACACCGCACACACCCCAGCGCGCGCACCCCCCATACCCACCCATATGCACACACACACACACACACACACCATAAGCACGCAAACTCACGCATGCACGGGGGAATAAAAAATAAAATTAAAAAAATAAAATTTAAAAAAAACTGACAAAGATCGAGAATTATAACAGTCAAAACTAGACGGTGAGACAATAAATTGGGAATAAGTTGTAGATATATTCACGTGTAAAATCTTCGATCTTGTCAAAAGTTATTCCATACCATGTATGTCTCGCCGGATCTGTCAAGTTCTTGCTCACGTGCGTGCGTGCGTGCGTGTATGTGTGTGTGTGTGTGTGTGTTGGTTGGTTAGTCATTTATTTAACGTCTGTTAACTAGAGTGATTTTAGACGCTGGGGTAAGAAAAAAAAAAAGTTTGCAGTGTGTGTGCTTATGCGCATGGGAACGTGTTCGAACTGTTCACATTTACAAATGTGACAAGAAATCGAAATTTGGAATGAAGGAAAATCGGGGAATGGAAAAAAAACAAAAAAAACCCTAAGGAAACCAATCAATTAACCACAAGACCGTCCATGGTCTGACGAACGAGAAAAAGAACCATAAAATCAGCTCGGGTTAAAACAGGTAAGAGTCAAATTACGTTAGAATACTTACAAGTGTCATCGTGTCCTGTTAAGGTGAGTAGTGGTGTTCCCCAAGGCAGTGTCTTGGGGCCCACACTCTTTGTATATTATATAAATGACATGCCTGACATCAGTACTAGACTGTTTTGTGAAAATCTTTGCAGACGGTACAAAGATCTATGAGGAAGTAGATTCTGATGTTGGTAGATTGAAATTACAAGTTAGTATTGATAATTTAGTACACTGGACTGATAGATGGCAAATTAAATTGAATAACAATAAATGTAAAGTTTTACACGTAGGCAGAAATAATCCACATTATAAGTATTATATGAATGGTACGGACTTGCAGGAGACTTCATCGGAGAGAGATCTTGGAGTCATTGTTGACTCTGGTCTCTCTTTTGATGTTCATGTTAATGAAACCATTAAAAAAAGCCAATAGATTGACCGGAATGCTAGTTGGAAACATACCGTGTAAAAGTAAAGACATAATGGTGCCATTATTTAAGTCATTAGTCAGGCCAGTCTTAGAATATGGGAATGTTGTTTGGAATACGGGTTTAGTGAAACATACAGACAGTATTGAAAATGTTCAACGAAGATTCACTAAAAGAATCATTGGCTTTGCTGATATGGACTATGAAAGTAGGTTGCAAGCACTTAAGTTACCTAGTTTAGAATATAGAAGACTGCGTGGTGATTTAATAGAGATGTATAAAATGACACATGGATTATATGACAGCAGAACCATAAACTCTTTGTTTACATTGAATGAGAACAGTACCACAAGAGGCCATTCCTACAAACTATTCAAAGTTTCAGTTAAAACTTCCAGATTTGCACATTTCTTTACTAACAGAGTAACAAATGTTTGGAACAATTTGTCACAAGATGTTGTTTCCGCAGGAACAGTGAATACATTTAAAAATTATCTTGATATTCATTTGAAAAAATTTAAATACAAAACTCATTTCCATATTTATTGATTTTTCAAGCATTGCGCACTCAATGTTGAAAAATGCATCAGACACATGTGGGGACTCTCTTTTTCTTCCCCACATCAAGCGGGCAAAAGGCCTCGTCAGGCCTGCACGCCTTGATATGATATGATATGAATGAGGTATGGGACATTTACATAAGTAGCAAAAAAATCGTAAGTTAACAATGAAGAGTTAAATATTTTCGTAACTGAGTTTTGCTGAGTTAAATTTGTAGATGTTGTCAGTCTACACATTTGAGGTTGAAACAAGTTTGTATTTTCTCAACTTCTATGTGAAGCTGTTGTGCACTATATTTGGAAATGTGGGACTGAAATGCTTATGTTGTGCACGGGATCATCATCAGTTTTGTAATTGCTCACCATAGTCAAATAGAAATGAAAGGATAACAAAACCTTGAAACGAGTGTGTGACGGTATGTGTGTGTGTGCGTGTGTGTGTGTGTGTGTGTGTGTGTGTGTGTGTGTGTGTGTGTGTGTGTGTGTGTGTGTGTGTGTGTGTGTGTGTGTGTGTGTGTGTGTGTGTGTGTGCAGTGCAGTGCCAGTGTGTGTGTGTGTGTGTGTGTGTGTGCAGTGCAGTGCCAGTGTGTGTGTGTGTGTGTGTGTGTGTGTGTGTGTGTGAGTGCAGTGTGTGTGTGTGCCAGTGTGTGTGTGTGTGTGTGTGTGTGTGTGTGCAGTGTGTGTGTGTGTCGGTGTGTGTGTGTGTGTGTGTGTGTGTGTGTGTGTGTGTGTGTGTGTGTGTGTGTGTGTATGTGCAGTTACTTATGTAGCTCTTTCACTGTGTGTGCCAGTGTGTGTGTGTGTGTGTGTGTGTGTGTGTGTGTGTGTGTGTGTGTGTGTGTGTGTGAGTGAGTGTGTTTGTGCCAGTGTGTGTGTGTGTGTGTGTGTGTGTGTGTGTGTGTGTGTGTGTGTCGGTGTGTGTCGGTGTGTGTGCGTGTGTGTGTGTGTGTGTCGGTGTGTGTGTGTGTGTGTGTGTGTGTGTGTATGTGCAGTTACTTATGTAGCTTTTTACTGTGTGTGCCAGTGTGTGTGTGTGTGTGTGTGTGTGTGTGTGTGTGTGTGTGTTGTGTGTGTGTGTGTGTGTGTGTGTGTGTGTGTGTAGATTGTCACGGCGAGTGGTCGGGAGATGGGCCCGGGAGACTGGTGTGAATGGTAGGTTACGAGTAATATTTTAACTTGACTCTCCCATCCAGTTCCAACGCATGGGACATGGCCGGGGAAGAGAGATCGGTTGTCCAATTTCTGTCGCCGGAAAACATTTGGAGGGAGGAGATGTTAGGGTTAGGCACACGGCAGTGGGTGCGGGGTGGATGCAGGGAGAGGGTGGAAGGCCGGAAAGGAAAATTCGTTCAGTCATAAGATCGTGTCTACGTTAAAAAAAAAAAAAAAAAAAAAAAAAAAAAAAAGAAGCAGAAGAAAAAAGGGGGATTCTTATCCGTCCAGGAATGTTATACGACTTTTTAATTAAGTTTTAAAACGGTGTACCAGTGTGTGCCTGTGTGTTAGTGTTTGTGGGGTTTGTTTGTTTTTGTTTGTTTTTGTTTTGTTTTTTTGTGTGTGTGCGTGTGTGTGTGTGTCACTGAGTGTGCGTGTGAGTGTATGTGTGTGTGCAAAGCACGCAGCTTGAGGAACCTGAAGATTCGGAGAAAGAGAAAGAGTCCGGGTGGGAATAGATAGGGGATGTGATTGATAACCCATGTAAGAGGGTTTATTCCAGGTGATTTCTTACTTTCAAAGTGTTTTCGTGCGTTTTCTCTTGTTGCTTGCGTTTTTGAATGTTTTTGCTCCAATATACTGTTCATAAACAACAAACCAAATTTCAATTCTTATTCGGATAACATGTTCACTTTAGCTTGCACGAAGAGTACATGCCCTTGGTTACTTTACAGAACGTGCCGGGCTGCTGACTAATTTTTGTGACAAACCTTTTCTGTTTGTGATTGCTCAAACTGAGTGATAATGGCGAACGTTAAAATTGTGGCGGATGATTCGCAGTTCAATGCTGAACTAACAAATGCTGGAACCAGGCTCGTTGTAGCAGATTTCTTTGCCACATGGTAAGAAAAGACAGTGGTTGTCAAGAACTTTTGACCGAATCTGAGAACAGCCCTGATGACATAGCGTTATTGGAGTAAAGAAATTAAACATAACTGGACTAAAGTCATCATTGATAAGGTTAAGATTCTAGACTCAGTGAAATCATAACCTGCAGTAAGTTTATGGCTATTTGGAATTCCAGTAAACAAGTAATGTTTATTATATTTATTTAAAAAATTATCACTGGAAATTGGCAGTAGTTGCGGCCATTTTTTAAAAGGGGACTACGTCAGACCCAAGTAATTATTGACCAGTGAGCCTCACTTGTGTATCCTGCAACGTACTAGAGTCATGTGTTAGAGATGTATTAGTTGATTTTATGGTTTCAAACAATTTATATTCACCATGTCAGCATGGATTTAGAAAACAGATCATGTATAATACAGCTTTTAGAGGCGATGGAGGATTTAACACAATTCTTAGATGACAAAGAACCCATAGATAATATAATTTTCAGATTTCAAAAAAGCCTTTGACTCTGTACCACATGTCAGGTTATTGTCAAAGTTAGAGGCATATGACATTACATGTAATATTTCAAAATGGGTAATGGCATTACTGTCTGGGAGACTACAATTAAAAGGTGCGTGTTGGTAAGAGTTATTCATCAGTTTCACAGGTTCAAAGTGGGATTCCCCAGGATAGTATTCTGGGGCCAATCTTATTCACTATATTTATAAATGATTTACCAGATTGTGTAAGTAGCTGTTGTAAAGTTTTTGCTGGTGATACTAAAATTTATGATAAAACTGAAAATTCCATGAAACTGCAAGATGATATAAACAATTTATTATGTGGAATTTGTATTTCAATGTGTCCAATTGTAAAGTTCTACACTTGGGAAAAAATAATCCAAAATATGACTATGTTATGAAAATAGACGGAACCACTAGTGTTATTCCGGAGTGTGTTGAGGAAAAAGACCAGGGTGTAATATTTGATCAAAATTTGTCTTTTGATGACCATATTCAGTCAGCTATAAATAAAGCAAATAAGATATGGGGTATTATAAGGAGAACTTTTACTTTTATGGATAAAGATATATTTACTAAACTCTGAGTATAACTAGTATAAGACTATTGTATGACCGATACTAGAATATGGAAATATAATTTGGTATTCCAGATTAAAAAGAAACTCTGTGGCATTTGAACAGGTTCAAAAGAGAGCAACAAGAATGGTGCCAGAGCTGAGGGAATTAGATTACCAAAATCAGTTGATACAACTGAATTTACCCTCGTTGAAATACAGATGCTATAGGGGAAATATGAGCACCTGCACAAATGTTCTTAGAAAAATCCTGCCTTTGCACACATGTGTGTTGCAATGTAGATTTGATAATAATGTGCCCTATCACAGCATCAGGATGACCCTGTGAAAGTATTCTGGAACCCCCTAAAGTTTGGCAGAAGAGTTCTTGGGGTCCTGAGGATTTTTTGGATTTTTTAAAATTTTTATTTTATTTATTTATTTTATTTTTTTAAACTTACCTTCTTCATCCATTTCAGGGCCACAATCACATAGATTTTATTCAGATAGTGATAAAGCACAGGTTTAAAAGTCTACAACTGTTGATCTATTCGTTTTTTTTGTGGGGTTTTTTGGTGCTCAGATTGATCAGAATAACTGATAAATATGGTATTAAGTATAGAAATTCCACACAAAATATGTTGGAAAACAGTGTAATATTCCTGAGAGGCAGCATTTTCTTTCATGGACATTGTGATACTGTATAGTGTATGTATACATGTTTAAGTTTAGTGCACTGTAAGTTAGATCATTATGGAATTTATGATCATGATTATCAAGAGCTGTGCAGCACTTCCAATTTATCATGTGTGTGTGTGTGTGTGTACATTGGTATGCAGCTTGAGTGTGTAAAGGTGATTCATGTGTGCGAGTTTGTTTTTGAGAGATATGCATAGAGAGAAAGAGATAGATTTTTAAAATACTAAACGCCAAGAAATCTAGTTCTTGTTGTTATTCTGTTATACAACCAACATCAGTTACTAATGTTGTACTCTGGATAATACACTGTGGTGCCAGTTACCTTTGTGGTTTACTTGACTATCTTATAAAATCAACTTTAGATATATTATTGGGCATTCCATTCAAATGATTCTTGGTAGATGGTGAAAATATCTTTAGCTGACTTATTCAGAATTGAAACTTTCTCAGTTTCTGTCAGTTTGATTTCGAATGTGTTGTTTTGTTACTTTTTGTGTCCTGGTTATAAAAGACACAATAGAATATCATGAACAGGCCATGGCCCATTTCAGCATGGTGAAAGTTGTGTCTTACTTTGGAGAGGCGCTTCACTCTTGTCTTGATTGTTCCTCACTCCGACGGGCGCAGTAGCCGAGTGGTTAAAGCGTTGGACTGTCAATCTGAGGGTCCCTGGTGGGTAAAGGGTGGAGATTTTTACGATCTCCCAGGTCAACATATGTGCAGACCTGCTAGTGCCTGAACCCCCTTCATGTGTATATCATTATATGCAAGCAGAAGATCAAATACGCACGTTAAAGATCCTGTAATCCATGTCAGCGTTAGGTGGGTTATGGAAACAAGAACGTACCCAGCATGCACACCCCCGAAAACGGAGTATGGCTGCCTACATGGCGGGGTAAAAACGGTCATACACGTAAAGGCCCACTCGTGTGCATACGAGTGAACGTGGGAGTTGCAGCCCATGA
The DNA here is from genome assembly GCF_041734735.1 of Babylonia areolata. NCBI lineage: Eukaryota > Metazoa > Mollusca > Gastropoda > Neogastropoda > Buccinidae > Babylonia > Babylonia areolata. Next base: position 27,420,106 of record NC_134910.1, on the reverse strand, counting down.
ACGAAGAAGAAGAAGAAGTTACTCACTCCACCCAGGTGGAAGAGGTACCTGGAATTAAGTCTGGGAAGGTTAAAGCGGTGGAAAGAGAGTACTGGGCTGAGTCGCCAGTATTTTCTCCCCCTCCGCTAGACCTTGACTCACTCACTCGGCTTGAGTGGTGGTCTGGACACTAGTCATTCAGATGAGATGATAAACCGAGGTCCCGTGTGCAGCGTGCACTTAGCGCATGTGAAAGAACCCATGGCAACAAAAGCGTTGTTCCCGGCAAAATTCTGTAGAAAAATCCGCTTCAATAGGAATAACGAATACAAGTGCATGCAGGAAAATATTTTTTTTTAAAAAGGATGGCGCTGTAGTGTAGCGATGCGCTCTCCCTGGGGAGAGCAGCCTGAATTTCACACAGAGAAGTCTGTTGTGATAAAAAGAAATACAAATACACCTTCCCATGCTAGGCCTTGGACACAGTGAATATGAAGTCCCGGCTCTGATGGCTGTGAAAGCAGGGTGTGAATTTCGCGGGTGCCTGGGTGCAATGTCAAGAGTGCCCATCTGGCACTCAAAAATTGACAGAGGTGAAAGAAAAGTAAAAGACACACCAAGAAAGCAAGCTCAAACGCGGTCGATCGAAATGTAAAGTGTCATCTGCTGCAGCTCGCTTCGCGAAGCAGCATCTTTGCACACCGTATGTTGATGTTCATGGTGCATTAGCGACAATGTTTCCCATCTTCAGTGTTAAAAGAAAGACCCCCGAAACAGAGACGAAAGCTCAGGATGACAAAAAGAATAAACAGCAGGAGTACGAATCAGAGCGCCAGCGCATATATACAATGAAGCCTGGCAGAAAGACTTTCCTTGGCACACCGTTGAAACGAAGGAAGATTTTATTTCATTTTATTTTGCTGGCACCCCAAACCACAATTGCGCTCTGAAATGTTTTGTCCAGAGAGCCCCGACTGGCACTCAAAAAAATAAGTTAAATTCGAACCCTGGAAAGGCTATGGAAGAAGAAACAGTAATGGGAACCTGTGTTTATTTGTTTGTTTGGTTGTTTTTTTCAGGTGTGGTCCATGTCGTAACATTGCCCCCAAGTTTCAGGAGTTCAGCAGTACCTTTCCCAAAGCCGTCTTCGTTAAAGTGGACGTCGACAAATGTCCGGTGAGTGAGTTGGAGAGTCCTTGCTCTCCAGGATCACTCAGTGTGTGTGTGTGTTGTCTATGTGTATGTTTGTGTGCATGCATATGTGTGCCTGTATGTGTGTGTATATATGTGTCTTATATATATATATGCCTGTGTTTGTGTGTTTGAGAATGAGTGAGTGTGTGTGGTTGTTTTTTGTTTGTGTTTGTGTGTGTGTGTGTGTGTGTGTTGCATCTAAATGTGTGTGTGATAGTGTGCACATGAGAATGTGTGTGTGTGTCTGCATGTCAGCATGTGTGTGTGTGTGTGTGTGTGAGCAAATGTGTGTGTGTGGCGTGTGTGTGTCTGTGAATGTGAGCGTGAGCAGGAGTGTGCGTGCATGCATGCGTGCGTATTCATATGTTCAAGTGTGAGTGAGAACGGCTGTTAATGAGTGTGTGTAACAGCGCCAAAACATGAACTGTGTGGAGCGTGCAAAGCACGCAGACCTGCACAGCACAACATTACACGCCGTGTGTGTGTGTGTGTGTGATGTGTGGGTGTATGGTTGTGTGTTTCTGTGTCAATCTGTGTCTATATTCTTAGTCTGTCATTGTCTGTGTGCATATGTATCATATATTTCATTATATGAAATGTGTGTTTGTGTGAGCGTGTGTGCACATGTATTAAACCTTAAAGATCCTCTTAAGGTGATTATCATTACCGAATATGTGTGGGGTATGAACATTTACTTAACATCTCATCCAGACAAAATGATTTATCATTCATTTTGCTAACTTACTTTGTGTACTTGATAGTGAAAGCTCGGTTCCCTTGTCCGATGGCATTTTCCCTTTCTTTTTGTCATAGTATTCGCAGAATCTGTATCCAATTCAGTATACATGTAGTAATCACCACTTTTAATTTTGTTTTTCAGTCCTGTTTAGCAAAATACTTTGTCTTTAATAGCTGATGATTTATTCAGGTCAATTGTATGATGTTAATTGTGTGCTGTTTGACTTTAAAAAAAAAATTGTTTTTTCAATTGTGAATGGCCATCAGTGTATATATTTAAGTGGAAGATCAAGCAGCAAGCAAAAATCTGTGATCCTGATATTTTATTGCCTTTCAAATCCTTATACTCTTACATGTTATGTTTTCTATGATTTATCATTTATTTATTATTATATCTCATGTCTGCAATACACATATCCTGTGGTGTGGGAAAGAAAAATTTCCATTTCAAACAGTGAATCTTGTTGAGTACACAAACGGTTACCAGTCTGTATAAATTATCATATTTGATATTTACATGGGTACAAAAGAAATAACATTTTTGACCCAAGACAGCATAGTTCCAAGGTGTGATGGTTATGCCCACCTTCACATTTTACTGCAACTTATGATGGAGTCTCCTGTCGGTCCGGCGGATGAGTAGGCAGGCAGGCTTATCTGTCGGTGTGCGTCCTCATATGACGGGCGCAATAGCTGAGTGGTTAAAGTGTTGGACTGTCAATCTGAGGGTCCTGGGTTTGAATCACGGTGACGGCGCCTGGTTGATAAAGGGTGGAGATTTTTACGATCTCCCAGGTCAACATATGTGCAGACCTGCTAGTGCCTGAACCCCCTTCGTGTGTATATGCAAGCAGAAGATCAAATACGCACGTTAAAGATCCTGTAAACCATGTCAGCGTTCGGTGGGCTATGGAAACAAGAACATACCCAGCATGCACACCCCCGAAAACGGAGTATGGCTGCCTACATGGTGGGGTAAAAATGGTCATACACGTAAAAGCCCGCTTGTGTGCATACGAGTGAACGCAGAAGAAGAAGAAGTCCTCATATGGGAGAAGAGGCAGCTTATAAATATAACACACAAGTAGTGATAAAAAATGTATGGTGGATATGGAACACACACACTTACACACACAGACACTCACACACACACACACACACACACACACACACACACACACACACAGAGGACTGTATTTACTGTGATCATAATAGTTATAGATATATATTTACAGGGGTATAAAAAGGAAATCTGTTTTTATCAGGACACAACGCAGGCCCAGGAGGTGACGGCCATGCCCACCTTCACATTTTACTGCAACTTATAATACACAAATAGTGATAAAAAATGTATAGTAGATGTGTAACACACAGAGACACAGAGACACACATACACCTAATATCACTTACAGTGAAAAGACGTTAAACTAAAGAACGAACACACATAGTGACATACAGATACACACACACACACACACACACACACACACCACACACCACACACACAGAGGACTGTATTTATTATGATCATAATAGTTATAGATATATATTTACAGGGGTATAAAAAGGAAATCTGATTTTGGCAGGACACAACGCAGGCCCAGGGGGTAACGGCCATGCCCACCTTCATCTTCTACCGCAACAAAGTGAGGATCGACATACTGCAGGGAGCAGATGAGGCCGCCCTGGAGGAGAAGATCAGGAAGTGGTACCAAGACGATGAGGACGACGGTGACGGTGACACACGCGTGAAAGGACATGTAAGGTTTCTCAGGCGGCCGGGGGGGTGTTTTTGGGAGTGGGGGGATGGAGCCAAAGAAAGTCTGCGCTCCATAGTTGTCAGTCCACGACTTTAGTACTTCGACAAAGCAGTTGGTAGTGGTGGTATGATCACAAACTTTGCCACCTCCAGCTTGCAGCCTTAGTTACCAGCCACACCACTTTGGAAAAAGCTGTTTTAGGTGTCGGCTTACTTCTCTACACGGATGGATCTGATGTTCCTTCAGCTGCAAGGTTACATCAATGTTATAGGATCCCACAATCGCTCATATCCGAGTATCTCAATACAGAAATATCTATGAGGGAATGATGAGAACTGTATGTCTCAGCTTGCATATGTTGAAACAGATCAGGCTTTGCTGAAAACCGGTAAAGTGATCCATACATGCACATCGCATTCAACTCAAAACACATGCACGTGTACGCACATTTACATGCGCTTACACAAACACACATCCTCCTTTCCCCCCTCCTCTACATACGCAAAGAAATGCACACAAAGGCATGCATGAACATGTCCACATCAATACAGCATGCATGCATGCACAAGCATTCACATATGTGGAGGGATGGCCTAGAGGTAACGCGTCCGCCTAGGAAGCGAGAGAGAATCTGAGCGCGCTGGTTCGAATCACGGCTCAGCCGCTGATATTTTCTCCCCCTCCACTAGACCTTGAGTGGTGGTCTGGACGCTGGTCATTCGGATGAGACGATAAACCGAGGTCCCGTGTGCAGCATGCACTTAGCGCACGTAAAAGAACCCACGGCAACAAAAAGGTTGTTCCTGGCAAAATTCTGTAGAAAAATCCACTTTGATAGGAAAAACAAATAAAACTGCACGCAGGAAAAAATACAAAAAAAAAGGGTGGCGCTGTAGTGTCGCGATGCGCTCTCCCTGGGGAGAGCAGCCTGAATTTCACACAGAGAACTCTGTTGTGATAAAAAGAAATACAAATACAAATGAGAGTGATACTGGGCCTGTACAGTTGTTGGTAGCAGTTTCGTCCTAAAGGATTTTCAGCATACAGCTATTTCAGGTAGTGTGTCCTAGTAAGTATACTCTTGTATGCATGTGAATCGTGGACTTTAACAGCTGAAATGCAAAAGAGAATACAGTCCACTGAGATGAGATGCTTTCGAAGACTCCTGGGCATCTCCTACAAAGATCATATCACGAACGAAGAAGTTTGAAACAGAATCAGGCAAGTCACTGGGCCCTACGAAGACCTGTTGACCTTGGTCAAGAGACGCAAGCTCAAATGCTATGGCCATGTCATGAGATCATCAGGGCTTGCCAAGACATTCCTGCAGGGTACAGTGCAAGGGGGGAGAAGGAGAGGCAGACAGAGGAAGAGACGGGAGGACAACATCCCAGAATGGACGGGCTTGAGGTTGAGCGATACAATCAGGGGGTCAGAAAACCGAGAGGATTGGAGGATGCTGGTTGCCAGATCACATGTGGCACCCCAACGGTCCACAAGACTACGGGATAGGTGAAGGTGAAGGTCCTGGTAAGTGAAATGACTTTCACATTTTTTGTGTTTACATGTATGTGTGTGTGTGTGTGTGTTAATTCAGATGGATCTATCATCTTTCATCAACAAATCCGAGTGTGAGTGTTTAAACGAGTCGGATGACCATCCCATGGCGCACGCCCTCACCACAAAAGGTGGATTCCTGGAATCGGACTGCGATGAGCAGGTAAAGCGTTGATAGCTTTGATCAAGGTGTGTTTTTTTTGTTTTTTTTTTGTTTTTTTGTTTTTTTTCAATATCCATTTATGAATTATGTATCTTTCTTTTAGCATTGGTAGGGTCTTTTTATAATAACTATGGTTTTTATGTGTCATCTTTATTTGCATTCATCAAGTTCTTTCATAATCAGTTTTTATGTTGTGCTGTTTTTTTAACATTGATCAAGTTCTTATTCAGTATTCATTTGTGTATCTGTTTTTTGGGTTTGGTTTTTTTTGGGTGGGGTGGTTGTTTTTACACTTTGCATCAATCAAATTCTTTTTTAATGTAAATATGATTTATGTATTACCCTTTTTCTTTTAGCATATAACTGAGATCAGTGAAGTTCTTTTTTGTTATATATTTAAATATATGACCTTTTTAAAAAAATTGATTGATCAGGTTCTTTTTTTGCATCATCTTTTTAGAATTGATCAAGTTCTTCTTTTTTTTTTTCTTTTGTTTCGCCTTTTTAATGTTGATCAAAGTTGTTTTAATGAATATTTTTATGTATATATATATTACTTCTTTTTTTTCTTTTTTAAGCATCAGTCAAGTTCTTTTTAACATTTTGTACATATCCTTTTCTTTGTAATCAGTATCACTCTTTTTTCTGTTTTTGAGTACGTTTTGAGCTTTTGACCGTGCTTCATTGCAGTGTATTGGTACAGATTTACTTGACACAGAAATTTACATGCATACTTTGCAAGGCGTCACTGGCACTATCCAGTCCTGTTTTTCTTTGTATCCGTTCATGAAATTGATTATTCAATAATTAATTAATGTCTTACCTTCCCCATGATGCTTTGATTGTTAATTTGATGGGCACAATAGCCGAGTGGTTCAAGCATTGGACTTTCTATCTGAAGATCCCAAGTTCGAATCTTGGTAAAGGCGCCTGGTGGGTGAAGGGTGGAGATTTATCCAATCTCCCAGGTCAGCATGTGTGCAAACCTGCTTGTGCCTGAACCCCCTTCGTGTGTATACGCAAGCAGAAGATCAGATACGCATGTTAAACTTAAAGATCCTATAATCCAAATCAGTGTTCAGGGGGTTATGGAAACAAGAACATTCCCAGCATGCACACCTCTGAAAATGGAGTATGGCTGCCTACATAGCGGGGTAAAAACGGTCATACACGTAAAAGCCAACTCACGTACACACAAGAGATCGTGGGAGTTGCAGCCCGCGAATGAAGAAGAAGATTGTTAATTCCTGTGTGTCTTTGGGTTGTTGCGCAGCTGATCATCAACATTGGATTTAACCAGGCTGTGAAGATCCACTCCATGCGACTTGAGGCTCCAGAAGGTAAGCACGCGTTCTGACGACTGTAGTGGAGTGGTGGTGGCTCAGTGGTTACATGCCTGACCAGGAGATGAGTGTCCCCGTGTTTGAGTCCCATATGCATAGACTGGGATTTCTGCTTCCCCTCTCCTCTCATCTCGCTCACTACGATCGGCCTCGGATCCACTCTGTTTATGCATACCCAGATTCAAACACTCGACTGTTTGGCCGCCGTTCTTTCTCTGTTTCTGGACCTTGCGATTGGAATGAACTTCCTTTTTCGCTTCGTCAAGTCTCCACACTCAGCTCTTTCAAGTCTGTCCTTAAAACCCACCTCTTCCCAAAATAGCCTCCCTTGCCTGCCCTTCCTTGTCTTTAGTTTCTACAGTATTAGAGTTATGCATGCGTGTGAATGACTGGTGCGAAAGCGCTTTGATTTGTCTCTGCACAAGATCCAGCGCTATATAAATACCATTATTATTATTATTATTATTATTATTCCTCTAGACCTTGTGTGGTGGTAGCTATATAAATACCATTATTATTATTATTATTATTATTCCTCTAGACCTTGTGTGGTGGTATGTTTGCTAGTCTTTCAGATGATATGATAAACCTAGATCCTGTGTGAAGCGTGCGCTTAGCGCTTGTGAAATGAAATCATGGCAACAAAAGGGTTACCTCTAGGCCATCACTCCACATATCAGTCCATATATGGAGAGATTGGTTTAGATAAAGTTCATTACCCGAGTGGTGTCTGTGGGTGCGATTGTGTGTGTGTGTGTGCGTGTGTGTACACGTGTGTGTGACTTGACTTCTTTTGTTATCATGAAACCCCAAAGGATTATTGGACACAAAAGAACAAACAGAAGAGAAAAAAAAAGGTCATCTGATGTGCATGCTTTCAAAAACGTATTTGGCAGTTGGTTTGGTGACAGTCATCACTCTGTAATGAGTCTCTAGGTCTGTCAATTGGTTTGGTGACAGTCATCACATCTGTAATGAGTCTCTAGGTCTGTCAATTGGTTTGGTGACAGTCATCACTCTGTAATGAGTCTCTAGGTCTGTCAATTGGTTTGGTGACAGTCATCACATCTGTAATGAGTCTCTAGGTCTGTCAATTGGTTTGGTGACAGTCATCACTCTGTAATGAGTCTCTAGGTCTGTCAATTGGTTTGGTGACAGTCATCACTCTGTAATGAGTCTCTAGGTCTGTCAATTGGTTTGGTGACAGTCATCACTCTCTTAATGAGTCTCTAGGTCTGTCAGTTGGTTTGGTGACAATCATAACTCTGTAATGAGTCTGTGGGTCTGTGAGTTGGTTTGGTGACAGTCATCACTCTGTAATGAGTCTGTGGGTCTGTGAGTTGGTTTGGTGACAGTCATCACTCTGTAATGAGTCTCTAGGTCTGTGAGTTGGTTTGGTGACAGTCATCACTCTGTAATGAGTCTCTAGGTCTGTCACTTGGTTTGGTGACAGTCATCACTCTGTAATGAGTTTCCAGGTCTGTCAATTGGTTTGGTGACAGTCATCACTCTGTAATGAGTCTCTAGGTCTGTGAGTTGGTTTGGTGACAGTCATCACTCTGTAATGAGTCTCTAGGTCTGTGAGTTGGTTTGGTGACAGTCATCACTCTGTAATGAGTCTCTAGGTCTGTCAATTGGTTTGGTGACAGTCATCACTCTGTAATGAGTCTCTGGGTCTGTCAATTGGTTCGGTGACAGTCATCACTCTGTAATGAGTCTCTAGGTCTGTCAATTGGTTTGGTGACAGTCATCACTCTGTAATGAGTCTCTAGGTCTGTCAATTGGTTTGGTGACAGTCATCACTCTGTAATGAGTCTCTAGGTCTGTGAGTTGGTTTGGTGACAGTCATCACTCTGTAATGAGTCTCTAGGTCTGTGAGTTGGTGTGGCGACAGTCATCACATCTGTAATGAGTCTCTAGGTCTGTCAGTTGGTTTGGTGACAGTCATCACTCTGTAATGAGTCTCTAGGTCTGTCAATTGGTTTGGTGACAGTCATCACTCTCTTAATGAGTCTCTAGGTCTGTCAATTGGTTTGGTGACAGTCATCACTCTGTAATGAGTCTCTAGGTCTGTCAATTGGTTTGGTGACAGTCATCACTCTGTAATGAGTCTCTAGGTCTGTCAATTGGTTTGGTGACAGTCATCACTCTGTAATGAGTCTCCAGGTCTGTCAGTTCGTTTGGTGACAGTCATCACTCTGTAATGAGTCTCTAGGTCTGTCAATTGGTTTGGTGACAGTCATCACTCTGTAATGAGTCTCTAGGTCTGTCAATTGGTTTGGTGACAGTCATCACTCTGTAATGAGTCTCTAGGTCTGTGAGTTGGTTTGGTGACAGTCATCACTCTGTAATGAGTCTCTAGGTCTGTCAGTTGGTTTGGTGACAGTCATCACTCTGTAATGAGTCTCTAGGTCTGTCAATTGGTTTGGTGACAGTCATCACTCTGTAATGAGTCTCTAGGTCTGTCAGTTTGTTTGGTGACAGTCATCACTCTGTAATGAGTCTCTAGGTCTGTCAATTGGTTTGGTGACAGTCATCACTCTGTAATGAGTCTCTAGGTCTGTCAGTTGGTTTGGTGACAGTCATCACTCTGTAATGAGTCTCTAGGTCTGTCAATTGGTTTGGTGACAGTCATCACTCTCTTAATGAGTCTCTAGGTCTGTGAGTTGGTTTGGTGACAGTCATCACTCTGTAATGAGTCTCTAGGTCTGTCAATTGGTTTGGTGACAGTCATCACATCTGTAATGAGTCTCTAGGTCTGTCAATTGGTTTGGTGACAGTCATCACTCTGTAATGAGTCTCTAGGTCTGTCAATTGGTTTGGTGACAGTCATCACTCTGTAATGAGTCTCTAGGTCTGTGAGTTGGTTTGGTGACAGTCATCACTCTGTAATGAGTCTCTAGGTCTGTGAGTTGGTTTGGTGACAGTCATCACTCTGTAATGAGTCTCTAGGTCTGTCAGTTGGTTTGGTGACAGTCATCACTCTGTAATGAGTCTCTAGGTCTGTCACTTGGTTTGGTGACAGTCATCACTATCTGTAATGAGTCTCTAGGTCTGTCAGTTGGTTTGGTGACAGTCATCACTCTCTTAATGAGTCTCTAGGTCTGTCAATTGGTTTGGTGACAATCATCACTCTGTAATGAGTCTCTAGATTTCAGGTTATTGTCCAGTAGCTTTTATTTCATCTCATTTGATAGTTGAATAGATTGCTGAACCTGCGTAATTATGGCAGAAGTCTTGAGACAGTATACACAGATCCAGGAAATGGAATTTGTCTTCCACAGCTTAACACATCTTACGTAATCTTTTTTCTCTGTTATTGTTTATAAATCTTCTTCGTTTATTATTCGGGTTGTGTGAGCTTTGTCTGAAATGACATAGAGCTCATTTGTGAGAATGGTTGATTTTATCAGTTTGATAATTCTTTAGTCAATACTCATTACTTTTTTTTTTTACTTTTTTTTTTGTTATTTGTAACTGAAGTCTGATCTGCTGTATTCTGTTTTTCTCTTGTTTCCAGAACTGAGTATGTGTATTTCTTAATTGTTGCTGAAAAGTAAATTTTAGCTCTATTGTTACTAAATGTGGACTGATTTATCCAAACGTGACCTTGAATGATGACCAAGAATTTTCAGTAGTACCTTGTTGGTTCAGCCAGAATGCTTACACCTTTTTGACATATAGGTTTGTGTGTGTGGGGGGGGGGGTATGGGTATGCTTGCTTATGTGTATGCATGGGTGCATTCTTATAGAACTTTTAACCTTCGCATTCGCAGAGAATGGTCCCAAGACGGTGAAGGTGTTCATTAACCAGCCCACCACGATGGACTTTGATCGGGCGGACAGCATGGAGCCAGTGCAGCTGTTGCAGTGAGTCTTGATGATAACGACGATGAATTGAACGTTTATAATACAGTGCAGTACCCCCATTTCAGATGGGGCTTACCAAGCTTTACAATAAAATACACAAATTTCAGAATGGGCGACATTCGGACGAGACGATAAACCGAGAGTCGTGATGATAACGATGATAAATTGAACGTTTATAATACAGTGCAGTACCCCCATTATCAGGTGGGGCTCACCACACTTTACAATAAAATACACAAATTTAAGAATGGGCGACATTCGGACGAGACGATAAACCAAGAGTCGTGATGATAACGATGATAAATTGAACGTTTATAATACAGTGCAGTACCCCCATTTCAGATGGGGCTTACAGCGCTTTACAATAAAATACACAAATTTAAGAATGGGCGACATTCGGATGAGACGATAAACCGAGTCTTAATGATAACGATGATAAATTGAACGTTTATAATACAGTGCAGTACCCCCATTTCAGATGGGGCTTACAGCGCTTTACAATAAAATACACAAATTTAAGAATGGGCGACATTCGGATGAGACGATAAACCGAGGTCCCGTGTGCAGCATGCACTTAGCGCATGTAAAAGAACCCATGGCAACAAAAGGGTAGTTTCTGGCAAAATTCTGTAGAAAAATCCACTTCGATAGGAAAAACAAATAAAACTGCACACAGGAAAAAATACAAAAAAAAAAGGGTGGTGCTGTAGTGTAGCGACGCACTCTCCCTGGGGAGAGCAGCCCGAATTTCACACAGAAATCTGTTGTGATAAAAACAAATACAAATAAATTTATGTACAAATAAGTCAACACAGACAATATCACGGTCTCACATCATATAGCCAAACCACAGCAAAATGTATTCATCTCATTCATCATGATCAAAATCCACACCAAGGACATCACAAAGATTACAAACAAAAACATCACAAATACATATGAATCAAACATGAAGAGCACATGCAGCGATCAGATCAAAGCAGGCATAAGTAGATGCAAAAGCTTTACGCAGAAATACGTATGATTCAAACATAAAGAGCACATGCAGCGATCAGATCAAAGCAGGCATAAGTTGATGCAAAAGCTTTACTCAGAAATACGTATGATTCAAACATAAAGAGCACATGCAGCGATCAGATCAAAGCAGGCATAAGTTGATGCAAAAGCTTTACGCAGAAATACGTATGATTCAAACATGAAGAGCACATGCAGCGATCAGATCAAAGCAGGCATAAGTAGATGCAAAAGCTTTACGCAGAATAGTACGGTATGAAAAGGTGTGTTTCGAGAGCTCTCTTGAATGTTTATTTATTTATTTATTAAGACTTCTTGCTATAGCGCATATTCTTGAAGCTCTATGCGCTTTACAATAGCACTAAAAACATTCACTCAAACATCCCCACACAAACATATGCATATAATTTGAAATATAGGTGAGAGAGAACAATTAAAATAGGTCATGTCAGTTGATTAAATCAAGAAATGCAACAGGTATTTAAAAAAAAAAAGAAAAAAAAAGAAGAAAAGATAACAACAACAAAAAAAGTAGACAACTGAAATTAAAAAAAACACAACCACGTATACGCATGCATATATATGTAGGTACATACATACATACATACATACCTACATACAAACACACAAAACACACAACGTGTGCACACACACACACATACACGCACACACACATACACGCGCACGCACGCACACATGCACCAGCGAACACAAGCCGCATACCCAAACACATTACTCATGCACTCACTCAGTGACACACACATATACACGCACCCACAGGCACGATACACACACGGACACAGATCAACAATCAAATAATGCAAACTACTGCGACATTACATAAAAAATATATATATGTAATAAAATAAAATAAAATAAAATGTGGGTGATGACGTGCGACAGAGGTGTGAGGGTAGTGAATTCCACTGTCTCGGTTCAACAAAGGAAAACGAACGTTCGCTGTAAGGTTTTTAAACGAATGTCTTGGGGCTTTCTTCTTCTTCTGCGTTCGTGGGCTGCAACTCCCACGTTCACTCCTATGCACACGAGTGGGCTTTTACGTGTATGACCGTTTTTAACCCGCCATGTAGGCAGCCATACTCCGTTTTCGGGGGTGTTGGGCTTTAACTCTTTTCCTACCATAGGCAACTTTAGTCAACTAGACAGTTTACTGGAGTGGGTGACTTAGTCGACCAAACAGGTCACCACCATAGGTGACTTTAGGGGGGACACGGCAGTGCAAATGAGACCAAAATAATGATTTTTACTTAGCCGTATGAAGAGCACAGAAACAGGAGTCATGATGGCTGCTGGAAAAAAAAAGGGCGCTAGCCAGCAGGACAAATGGGAGGTTACCTACTTCCGGGAGGTTATCGGCCGTAGTTACTTTCGTTTTCTCCGCATAGGCGGATAGTAGTTTGCACAGGACAGGAATGTCAGACCCCCTGCCGGAGTCTGCACTAGTTGGGTCACGGTAAGTATGTGTAATTAAACATAATTTTAGATAGAAAATGTCCATTTTTCATGATTTGGGTTTTTGATGGATTTTGATTCTTAAACATCTCATATGCGTAAGTTTTTCCACTATAAAGATGTCTTTAACAATGAAAAAATTGCCAATAAAGATTGCTTGCTGAATCACGAAAGTGTTTATTACTAATTTTTGGTTCAATTTCGACGCAAGTCGTCAGGTTTCTGGCCTTGACAACATACCTTGGACTTGCTCAATGATGACTTAACCTACAACCATGAGTCTTTGCATGACATGTTAATTGAAGTTTTGTCACAAGTATGTATCAAAATATTCTCTGGGTTTTAATTCATAGCAGTTCCAATCTTTTTTACCCATTGTAAATTTTGAGGATTTCGCAATACCCCAAATTTCAAAAATTCATAAAAAGTACAATAATTGAAGAATCAACACAATCTCAGGTGAAAATGAAGATAATGTCATTGTGTATCAAGTCCACATAACAAATGTCTGCATGCACCACATGGACCACAAACCCAATTTCTTTGATACATTGTTTGGCGGCCATTTTGATTTGTTTCCATAGCAGCGGGTATTCACAGAAATCTAAGGACACTTTTTTTGTGATCCACAAGTGATGATACACCAAGTAGACAAAAAACAACAACCGAGAGATGTAGTCGGAGAAAAAAAAAAGTTGTTATTTGACTGTAGTGTCTGGCCTTAATCGACTTGACTTCACCGCCATAGGCAGCTTTAGTTGACTGGACAGTTCACAACACTCTAGTCTACCAAACAGTTCATCGCCATAGATGTGACAGGTGATCAGGCTTTTTGACTCACTTGTGTAAACAAAGTGAGTCTATGTTTTAACCCGGTGTTCGGTTGTCTGTGTGTGTCTGTGTGTCCGTGGTAAACTTTAACATTGACATTTTCTCTGCAAATACTTTGGTGTCAGTTGACACCAAATTTGGCATAAAAATAGGAAAAATTCAGTTCTTTCCAGTCATCTTGTTTAAAACAATATTGCACCTCTGGGATGGGCACAAAAAAATATTAAAAGAAGCCTAATTATATGCAAACTGCATTTACTGTTATATTTATATTTTTTGTATTCTCTAAACTTGGCACTTTGACCTCTTGTTCTGACACAACAACAAGAGGAGTCATTATTATCATTTTTTGTTCAAACAGAAACTTCTTTTGCTAAGCATGGAAGTTTTATTTATTTTGCGAACGTTTGGTGGATATAGTAAAAAAAAGGGAAATTACTCTGTAATTAATGCTAGGGGACTTAATTCAAATCTCGTTCGGACTTTTTCTTTTTTTTTTTTTTTTTTAACGTGAAGCTTTATAATGACAAATACAGAACACATTTTAACGATTAGATTTAAAAAAAAAAAAATTTTTAAGTGTATCAAAAGTGAGTCTTGAAGGCCTTGCCTCTCTTGTTTTTGTTGTTGTTGTTGTTGTTGGCTGGGCTGTAGGCAGCATGATTTTATTTATGATAATGATAATAACAGTAATAGCAACAATAATGATGATGATGATGATTATTATCATTATTATTATATTTTCAGCTGTGATTTGTCAGAAAGAACAATAGTTTTGCAAGCAAATTTTCTGAGTGTTTACTGCTTCAGTGATGTTTGGTGATTTAGCTGTTTTTTATTTTTTCCCCCAGATTGGCCCCAGACGATATCAAAGAAGGAGGCATCATTCCACTCAAGTTTGTCAAATTCCAGAATGTACAGAATGTAACGGTGAGTGGGGGGTAATATATATGTGGAGTGATGGCCTAGAGGTAACGCGTCCGCCTAGGAAGCGAGAGAATCTGAGGGCGCTGGTTCGAATCACGGCTCAGCCGCCGATATTTTCTCCCCCTCCACTAGACCTTGAGTGGTGGTCTGGACGCTAGTCATTCGGATGAGACGATAAACCGAGGTCCCGTGTGCAGCATGCACTTAGCGCACGTAAAAGAACCCACGGCAACAAAAGGGTTGTTCCTGGCAAAATTCTGTAGAAAAATCCACTTCGATAGGAAAAACAAATAAAACTGCACGCAGGAAAAAAATTTTTTAAATGGGTGGCGCTGTAGTGTAGCGACGCGCTCTCCCTGGGGAGAGCAGCCCGAATTTCACACAGAGAAATCTGTTGTGATAAAAAGGAATACAAATACAAATACAAAATACTGACTCGAATTAATCAAAGCGTGGAACTGGTCCCCATCTGTCCTGTGTGATGCTGTGTGCCTCTCTTGCTAAAGCTTTCAAACCTCTCTTGCTAAAGCTTTCAAACGATTGCCTTGGTACCCCACATGACAAGCAAATCTACATACGTATTTAAAATGGCGTTGCAGGCGATACAAGTGGAAATTTTTACAGCAAACTAGATCACAACAGCGGCTTTTTTTTTTTTTTACTGCTGCTGAAGTGATTGAAAATGCTTCATACTGAAGGTTTCGACATCAACGAGGATGGTGAAGATGTTGAATAAAGTATCTTCCGTGAAGAAAGCTACCAGCGAGAAGGTACCGACAGTGACTCAGCTTCAGTGAAGAGAGGGGGTGGGGGGGGGGGGGGGGGGGGTGTACACATGACGTTAGAAGAGGGGTCAGTGGGTCAAGTACAGGGAGTTTCATTCAGTTACTTTGTGTTTTTTTGGGGGGTTTTTTGATTTTTTTTTTCCCCTAACCCTAACAAATGGGTCGTCTTGCAGGGGAAAAGCAAGGGAGAAAACTGTTCATCCAGAGTGAGTTAACCTCTCAGCTGTTGTGCCCCTTGGCCATGTTGCCTGAGGTAGGCATTGATGTTAACTCTTTCCGGACGAAGGAATGCTCACGCATTCCTACACAAAACGTATTCGGTTTCGGACGAAGGAATGGAATAGCATTCTCCGAAAGTAAAATTCCATCATGCGCTGTACACGTGATTTTGTGATTAGCCGAGCAGAGTGCGCTATTCTGGGTCACTCCACAATCGAACAGTATGATTGGTTAGTCTGTGATGTGTGGCCTGTCTCGCACACACGCTGACAAAGTCACTGACCGGTCGTCTGCTCGCGTGCCAGCCTGTCAGCAGAGCGGGCTCTTCTCAAAATGTTGTGATGCGAACAAGGTGGTGACGGCAATGTTTTGGGGTTGCCGAAGTACTTGAAATGCTACAAACTGAAGGGTCGGACATTGAAGAGGTGGATGATGACGAAGAAGAAAGCGAACTTAATGCAGAAAGCGAGCATGGGTATGGTGATTCAGGGTGAAAAATTGGCATTATTTTCTACATATGGCAAAACTGTAAAAATAAGATGAGAAATTTGATTTTTTTTTTTTATATGTAATAGCTCAACACGTAATAAACCAGTTCTGAAAGTTTCATTTTCTTACACAGTATTTTGTATTTTTTGTCATTTTTTTCCAAACCTTTACAAATGGGCCGTCTGTGGGGAAAAGCAAGGGAGAAAACTTGTCGTCCCGAGTGAGTTAAACCCAACAGTGTGATGGCGTTCCGTCTTTCTTTGCTTTGGTTCAGAGTTACCCATGCATGTGAAAGATGGGAGTGGCTGTTCTTTGGTTCGTTGCTGCACAAGATACAGCGCAGAAGATAAGATAAGAATAACTTTATTATCTCCAACTGGAGAAATTTGGTCAGGTGCATTATCACAACACAGACAAGTAAACAACATGGGGACCATAACTGTAAAGGTCAACAACAGCTTTTACGAATATTACGAAGATACAAATGTAAAAAAAAAAAAAAGATCACATACACCGTTTCATACATACATCCACACACTGCAGGTAATAACTAGTATTCTTAATGTAAAAACAGAAAGAATTAAGAAACATTATTTGAATATAATTATAAACATAGCCTACTATACTGCACATTGATTATAATAGACAGATAAGATAAGAATAAAGAATAAAGATAAATTGCGGAAAACTGCAACCAGATAATCAGCACACACCCGCACCCCCCCACCCTCACCCACCCCCACCCCCACGGATTACTTGATTAAACAAGTATGAATACATTCATTATTATTACGATGATGGGACTCGAAATAAAAGAATAGCGAGGCCGGGTAAGGCAAGGATTGATAAACAGTAAAGAGTGGTAACTCTCTCCATGTTAAAGGGACACAACTTAAGTCAGTGCTGCTTGTGCTACCAATTCAGTTAAGCACACAGGTACACGAAGAAGAAGAAATCAAAAAGAGAAAGTGGGGGTGGATAGGTCACACGTTGCGCAAGTCACCACTCAACATCACTCGCCAGGCACTTGACTGGAACCCCCAAGGCAAACGCAAAGTTGGCAGACCCAGGCAGACTTGGAGAAGAAGTACGGACACTGAAGTGAAGGCAGCCGGAATGACGTGGGCCCAGATAAAGGGGATCGCCCCAAACCGTGTCCGTTGGAGGAGTGCTGTTGCGGCCCTTTGTTCCCGAGCGGAGCTATAGGCATAAGTCAAGTAAGACACAGGTACATTGGAATAAACTCCGACACTTCCTCAGGAAAGGAAGCTCAGGGTTTGTCCCTATACCAGTCAGCCGACATGTGCACACTGCAGCAACGACAGAAGAAATGTGCAAAACACAAATGAGCTTTTTTTTAATTCCAAACTGGTGTAGCCTTTTAATCCCGAATATGCTACACACAACATGCAGACAACACAGAACAAACACAGGGTCGCCTCATTGGGCGTGCGACTCAAAATTAACTCACTCAGTACGGCCAGTCCTCTCTTCTCCTCTACACAGAGCCCTCGGATGTCCTGTGGGTGTCTGAATGACCCAAACTTTAGCTTCCGTCGTCAGAATTGTGGTATTCTTTGTCAACATTCACCTCTTCAGTATAAGAGCCTTCCGCTTGCAATATTTTGATGATGGTAGTTGGGGTGAAACGCTGTTAACGTCGTCTCTTTCGCCGTTCGTATGGAGAGGGTTAAAGAATGACGAGGCTATGATGATGTGGGAATTGTGCAGGTGTTTGTGAAGGACAACCAGACGGGGACGGAGTTGACTCAGATTGACTACATCGGCTTCCTCGGTTCGCCGGTCAGCACCACCAACATGGGAGAGTTCAAACGTGTATGTATCTTTATTTATTTAATTACTTATTTATTTATTTATGTAAGCTTATCTTTTTTTTTTTTTTTTTTTTTTTTTTTTTTCTCGAGGCCTGACTAAGCGCGTTGGGTTACGCTGCTGGTCAGGCATCTGCTTGGCAGATGTGGTGTAGCGTATATGGATTTGTCCGAACGCAGTGACGCCTCCTTGAGCTACTGATACTGATACTGTATCTTTTCGTCGTCTGTCACACGCTCGTGCGTGCACACATGCATGGACATAGAAATACACCCACGCACTAAAAGACGCATGCGTCTGTATGTGTGTGTGGTTGCATATGATAACGCACACACGTGTGTGCACATGCGTAGACCATCGTGTACTGTTTTGTTAATGTACTGTTGTTTGCATGCACACATACCACACCACTCCACACCACACATCGCCATGCCACACCACACACACACACACACACACACGTCACACCACACACACACACACACACACACACACACACACACACACACACACACGTCACACCACACACACACACACACACACACACACACACACACACACACACACACACACACACACACGTCACACCACACACACACACACACACACACACACACGTCACACCACACACACACACACACACACACACACGTCACACCACACACACACACACACACACACACACACACACACACACACACACACACACACACACACACACACACACACACACACACACACACACACACACACGCATGCCACACCACAAAATTTGGCCAAGCAGAGTAAACCAATAGGCCTAGTTTGCATCAGTTTGACATGGTAAGTATATGTATCACCAAACATGGAGTATAATACAAACTCCTCCTTTCTCTCTCTCTCTCTCTTCCCCTCTGTCCATTTGTGTGTTTGACAGAAGATCTAATGCACATTTTTTTCTTTCTCTCTCTGTCTTCCCCTCTGTCCATTCATTTATTTGACAAAGGATCTGATGCAGATAACTTTCTCTCTCTCTCTCTCTCTCTCTCTCTCTCTCTCTCTCTCTCTCTCTTTCTCTCTCTCTCTCCATCCATTTGTGTGTCTGACAAAGGATCTGATGAAGATCTCTCTCTCTCTCTATCTCTCTCCATCCATCCGTGTGTTTGACAAAGGATCTGATGAAGATAACTTTCTCTCTCTCTCTCTCTCTCTCTCTCTCTCTCTCTCTCTCTCTCCATCCATTCGTGTGTTTGACAAATGATCTGATGAAGATAACTTTCTCTCTCTCTCTCTCTCTCTTCCCCTCCTCAGTCCATCCATCCGTGTGTTTTAACAAAGTATCCTATGCAGATAACTGTTGCAGGTGGCAGGGAAAAAGGGGGAGAGTCACTGACTGCACACCACTGGTAATCGTCAACTGTCCACCCTTCAAAATGCCTGTGCTGCCTTGAGAGTCGCTGGCACACCCATGTTCCCCCCCCAACCCCCCCACCCCCCCACTCCCCCCTCGTTCCTTTCCGGCTCAGGCAGTTCCCAGGCCAGTATGCACACCACCACACGACTGGTCTGCCTGGGGGAAGGGACGATACCAACCACATCACCGTTTGTTTGTCCGTCTGTCTGTCTGTCCAGTTCCCAAGCCCCACTTCTACTGGTGTGTGATGAAACATTTTTGTGAAAACGTATTTAATTTTTAATTAATACAAGAAAGAATGGTTGATTTGTGGTTTCAAAAGTGTCACATGAAATGTACGGGCTGGGTTGCGTGGGCAGTCTTTGCAACCCCTGAGTTTTGTGAAGCGTTAGGAACGCTCCTGGCTTTACGCTGGTTCCATCGACTTGGGGAAAATGTTCTCTTCTCAACGCTAAGCAAAACTTAGCTCTTCAAAGATCGCACGTGCAGCCCAGCCCTGCTTCACAAACATTCGAAGGGAGGTTATCACTGTGTGTCCATTGATTGAAAGAAACCCCCCTCTTTGAGCAAAAGGTACATGAGATATTTGTGTGCGGTTCAGCAGCTAGCATCAGGATTCTTCAAAGTTGGGCTGTTGTTTATTTTCGAGCGAAAACCACCTGCTCAGAGTGGGTGAAGTTGATTTGTATGTTGTAGATGTTTGAATTTCAGTTGGGAAACTGTGGGATAAATTCACAAAAAGCGTTATGAAGCATTAAATGTGTTGTTTTTTTTTGTTTTTTTTTCTATTTTGCTTACCTTTAGTGTCTGTAATAATCATGCACACACCAAAGAAGTACATTAAAAAAACATTTGCATGCATATGCATGGAAACACACACACACACACATACACACACACACACACACATCTGTTCACACATGCACACACACACACACACTCACACTCACATGCACGCAAGCAATTATATGAATACTTATGATAACAGTAAATAATTTTGTGGGCATTTTGTCATGTGTATGGGGGATTAAGATAAAGACTACGGTTCATTTTATCATCGGCTCCCTTTTTTTTTTCTTTTTCTTTCTTCATTTTGTTGTGTGTTTTAATCACAACTTCAGTCCTTACACTGAAGACTGGTCAGTTCAAAGTTAAGATTTTAATCTTGGCATAGGTTTCAGTCCGAGGTGTTATATTCAGGGAGACTTTGTGTGTGTGTGTGTGTGTGTGTGTGTGTGTGTGTTGTTGTTTTTTTTCCAGCTTGATAGGGTTATTGTTCATACTTCATGCTGGAGATACATACAAATAGTTCTGCAGAACAAATTCTTAGTAAGGTGCAAAATGGTGTTGAACTCTTTTTTTTTCCAGTATCTGAATTTATCTCAAAATAAGCTGAACACACCACATTTGTTGGGGTTTTTTTTTGTTTTTTGTTTGTTTGTTTTTTTATCATAAGCATGCATTAAAAAGTTGTTTTCATTGAAAGTGATTTTTTTTAATATTCAAATTAGATAAATTCAAGTGTGTGTTATGAAAGTTTCTTTTTGATTGGGAGGAATTTTTTTTTCCAGCTTTTTCATAACTAAAATCTACTGGAGAGTGGGTGATTTTTACTTTCAGAATACTTAAAATGTTTTCCTTTTTTTTTTCTTTTTCTTTTTCTTTTTTTTTAAGGGGGTAACCAGGTCTGTTGAACCTTTTGCAAAGTAATTGGTTTGCATCCATTTGTAAGCTGAGGAGTATTTTCGTCCATGATGTTGGGAATAAAAATTTGAATTGTGATGTGCGGTTCTGTTTGACTCATTTATTTGCTTATTTATCATCATTGTTGTCTTATTTATTTATTATTATTATTTTATTATTATTATTACTACTACCTTTTTTTTATATTATAATTATTATTTATTTATTTATGTAAGCTTATCTGTTATTTATTCACCTTTTTTTTTTTTTTTTTCTCAAGGCCTGACTAAGCGCGTTGGGTTACGCTGCTGGTCAGGCATCTGCTTGGCAGATGTGGTATATGGATTATATTAGCGTATATGGATTTGTCCGAACACAGTGACGCCTCCTTGAGCTACTGAAACTGAAACTGATCGTTGGCTTTGCTCATGCTGATAACACTGCCCTGTGATCTGAAACCAGTCTTGTCAGCTTCAGGTTATGCGTATTTATTTCCTGTTTTCACCACAAGGGCTTCTTGAATTGTTTTAGGACAAAATATGTCAGTAATGTTTCTTGCATCTGTGGTGCTCACATAACAGCCGATCATATACCAACTTGCGATATGTTAAAGTCTCAAATCCCTGAACTGAAATCATCTTCAGTGTTGACGATCTTCAGCAGTCCATTGCTAATGTATGACTTTTTCAACTCCTTGTTGAATAGTCCAGTTGGTTCGCTGTTATAGTTGTTAGTTTTTCATTAGAAATATGTTATATAGTTATGTTTTTTTGTTTATTTTTTAAACAAAACTTAAATCAATAATTTTCACACACACACACACACACACACACTTTCACTTACTCGTATGCGTACACAGTAATCCCCCCTCCTCTTCTTGAAGGGGTTCATGCACTGGCAGGTGGTGGCCTAGAGGTAACGCGTCCACCTAGGAAGCGAGAGAATCTGAGCACACTGGTTCGAATCACGGCTCAGCCGCCGATATTTTCTACCCCTCCACTACACCTTGAGTGGTGGTCTGGATGCTAGTCATTCGGATGAGACAATAAACCGAGGTCCCGTGTGCAGCATGCACGTAAAAGAACCCACGGCAACAAAAGGGTTGTTCCTAGCAAAATTCTGTAGAAAAATCCACTTCGATGGGAAAAACAAATACAACTGCACGCAGGAAAAAGTATTTTAAAAAAAAGAAAAAAAAAAGGGTGGCGCTGTAGTATAGCGACACGCTGTCCCTGGGGAGAGCAGCCGGAATTTCACACAGAGAAATCTGTTGTGATAAAAAGAAATCAAATACAAATACATGTGTTGACGTGGGAGGTAAGAAAAGTCTCCATCAGGCATGGTGTCAGGATGTGAACCCAGAGCCCTGTTATTGAAAGTCCAACGATTTAACCACTCGGCTGGGGCACCTGTCACCACAAGGTTTAACTCTCTCTATACGAACGGCGAAAGAGACGACGTTAACAGCGTTTCACCCCAATTACCATCATCAAAATATTGCAAGCGGAAGGCTCTTATACTGAAGAGGTGAATGTTGACAAAGAATACCACAATTCTGACGACGGAAGCTAAAGGTTGGGTCATTCAGACACCCACTGGACATCTGAGGGGTCTGTGTAGAGGAGAAGAGAGGACTGGCCGTACTGAGTGAGTTAAAACTGCACACTTGTCAAAACCTACGTAATAAACAAAAAAACAAACAAACAAACAAAAAACCCCACTAAAACAAGCACTTCACATTAACTCCCAAGTCTTTTGGAGTAAACACACTACATTAATTCGCACCACATAAACACACAGTATTCACATAATTATGTGTTTGCAAATGCTTCAAATGCTACTACTTTAAATATACAGGCACATACAAACTGCTCTAATCAAATTCACCTGTTGCTAAAAAACAAAAATCTAAACAAGAAGAAAAGAAAAAAGAGAAAAAAGCCAACTGTTCTTAAGTTGAACAATTGCTGATACAAATACTTCAAAATTGGCCTGACCAGTTTTTAAGGATTACACTTTTTTGAAAAAAAGGAAGAAGAAAAAAAGCATATTCATTCACATCAGTTTCAAGGTGTCAATAACGCGGTCTGATTCATAATCACCTCACCTCACCTCAGGCCCATAACTACAAAGTAGTCGTTGGGGGAAGCCTGAGGGACCGCAGACGCAACCTCCCTTCTCCATCTGTCTCTGTCGGCAGCCGCCGGCAGCAGCTCACGTGTGTGGAGTCCGGTCCATTGTTTGATGTTCTCATGCCAGTTCTTCCGCTGTCTTCCTCTTCTCTCTCCCGCCCTCGATGGTGCCTTGCATGATTGTTTTGGACAAGTTAGTGTGTCGAGTGTTGTGTCCAAACCATATCAGCTTGCGTCACTTCACAGTTGAAAGGAGAGGTTCCTGAGGTCCAGGAAGGTCCATAATATGCTGCATTAAATATGTTTTTAAAAAAATTTTAAAAAAAGAAAAGCGGCAGATGACCTATGCATAAATCCATGTCACTGGTTAGTCCTTGAGGGCATACACAAACACATCCCAGCATTGACGTTTTCATGTGAATGTTTTTGATTTATTCAGGAGCGCCTTGGAAGATCTGTTTTTCTTATTACAGCTCTTCATTAAACTGACTTCAACAAATAAGTCATAGTTCCATTACGTGTCATAGCAATGGGTATTAAAGAAGAAAGGGAAAACAAACGAACAAACAAACAACGCTTCAAACAGTACAGATATAAACAATTATTACTCCTTTGACTTTACAGGACAGGAAAGGCTTTACAAGACTTTACAAGACAGTAAACACACCATTCCAATCACTCCAAGTCTTTCTTAAACTAGCTTAACTCACTCAGTACGGCCAGTCCTCTCTTCTCTACACAGACCCCTCGTATGTCCAGTGGGTGTCGGAATGACCCAACCTTTAGCTTCCGTCATCAGAACTGTGGTATTCTTTGTCAACATTCACCTTTTCATTATAAGAGCCTTCCGCTTGCAATATTTTGATGATGGTAACTAGGGTGAAATGCTGTTAACGTCATCTCTTTCGCCATTCGTATGGAGAGATTTAAGCCAGGTTGTAACAGTGGACAAGTTCTATGACACTGAGGGAAACTTCTTTTTTTTTTATATATATATACCTTGCAAAGAAGGTTCTTTTCTTTTCAAATTCGGTTTGTATGTAACAATACATCTTTATTCATCCAACAGGATGGCCTAGAGGTAACGCATCCGCCTAGGAAGCGAGAGAATCTGAGCGCGCTGGTTCGAATCGCTGCTCAGCCGCTGATATTTTCTCCCCCTCCACTAGACCTTGAGTGGTGGTCTGGATGCTAGTCATTCGGATGAGATGATAAACGAAGGTCCTGTGTGCAGCATGCACTTAGCGCATGTAAAAGAACCCACAGCAACAAAAGGTGTGTTCCTAGCAAAATTCTGTAGAAAAATCCACTTCGAAAGGAAAAACAAATAAAACTGCATGCAGGAAAAAATACCCCAAAAAATGGGTGGCGCTGTAGTGTAGCGACACTCTCTCCCTGGGGAGAGCAGCCCGAATTTCACACAGAGAAATCTGTCGTGATAAAATATAAATACAAATATGTCCATCCAAAGGGTGGTTTTTCACATCACACAGTCTCTCAACCCATTGCACACACCAGCATAGTAATGGCTGAGCTGTAAGTTTATAAAGTAAAGCATCTTGGCCTGAAAACCTGAAAGTAATGAAAGGCATCATCTCGACTTAGCATATGAAAGAAATATTTTCTTAATTCATATATATTAAGAAACACTTCCAGACTAAGAAACACAGCTATTGCTAGGTATAATGTCTATTATATTTTATCTTCTTCTTCTTCTTCTTCTGCGTTCGATGTTTTGGCTGCGTCAGACGGTCACCCCTGTCGCCACGATGTAACCCACGGTCTTCTCCAGGTCGTGGCGGTCTCCCCAAAGCTGCGCCTGTAGCTCTGTGCCCCCTGGCCAGGTTTGACGCCGTAGAGCTTCATGGGTTGGGCAGTGTTGGAGGATGTGTTCAGGGGTCTGGGGTCCAGTGCCACATGGACACTCATCAGTGTGGGCGATCTTCATACGGTGAAGGTGACTCAGTAGTCGGCAGTGGCCAGTTCTCAGTCTGAAGAGGACTGTCTGCTGGTGTCTCTGGAGCTGGTGGATTGGATCGCCACCACTGTTTGCACCCAGCCTTCTCTTCCACTGGTTCTGGTATCGGTTGTGGATGATGGTCCTGGCCTCTCTGTAGGTCACGGGGTGGCTGAACTGCTTCATTTTGCTGCCTGCCTTGGAGAGAGCATCGGCCTTTTCGTTCCCCGTGACCCCACAGTGAGAAGGAACCCACTGAACAGTGACAGTCGACCGTTTTGAAAGGTCATGAAGGGCTGCTTTGATGTTTGTCAGCTGCTGTTCGTTTCTGGTTGACTGGAGTCCCTGCAGGAGAGATCTGCAGTCAGTGAAGAAGGCTATCTTTGGTGGTGGGTTGACTGACGTCCTGAGGCCTTGTGCAGCATGGAGTAGTGCTGCTGTCTCCGCTCTGTAGTTCGAGGAGATTCTTCCTGTGGGGAAGGCTCCAGGGGTCAGTCTTCCATCTGTGTGCCTGATGAAGATACCTGCTCCTCCATTCTTCACCGCTCCCTCCGAGGATTCGTCTGTGAAGACGTGCGTCCATTCGCTGGGGTTGTACCGAGTCTCAATCATCTCCAATGTCAGAGCTTTCAGCAGGGGAGGGGCTTGGCAGTCCTTTTGGTCGATGCCAGGGACTTTTGTGATGATTGAGACTCCTTCCAGTTGGTCGGCCGGTTCCTCGAAGTCGGGGAGTGTTTCCATCTCGGCAGGGGACGAGGGCAGCAGGTCTTCATGTTGGCGGTGCAGGGCCTTGGAGAGGTGGTTGAAGCTGGTCCGCTTCAGTCTGTTCTTTGTTGGGTGCTTCAGTTTTTCGTGCATGGGGTGAGTTGGCATGCGCAGGAGCTTCTCGCTGTGGATGAAGACTTTTTCCTCTCGTCTTATATTTGATAAAAATGCACTGTTACACATGATGAAAATGTGTCCACCTTGACCAAGCTATATGTCACACAGCTATGAATTTATCATAACCAATTCTTAACTACCAGATTTTCTTCTTCTTCTTCTTCTGCGTTCGTAGGCTTCAACTCCCACGTTCACTCGTATACGCGAGTGGGCTTTTTACGTGTATGACCGTTTTTACCCCGCCATGTAGGCAGCATTGGCATGAAGTCTGTCAAAGGTTGCACTTGCTCTCTCAGTGTGCAGACCTGCCAGTGCCCGAACCCCTTTCGTGTGTATACGCAAGCAGAAGATCAAATACGCACAGTAAAGATCCTGTAATCCATGTCAGCGTTCGGTGGGTTATGGAAACAAGAACATACCCAGCATGCACATCCCTGAAAGCGGAGTATGGCTGCCTACATGGCGGGGTAAATACGGTCATACACGTAAAAGCCCACTCGCGCATGTAAGATAAGATAAGATAAGAATAACTTTATTATCTCCAACTGGAGAAATTTGGTCAGGTGCATTATCACAACATAGACAAGTAAACAACATGGGGACCATAACTGTAAAAGTCAACAACAGCTTTTACGAATATTACGAAGATACAAATGTAAAAAAATATCACATACACCGTTTCATACACACATCCACACACTGCAGGTAATAACTAGTATTCTTAATGTAAAAACAGAAAGAATTAAGAAACATTATTTGAATATAATTATAAACATAGCCTACTATACTGCACATTGATTATAATAGACAGATAAGATAAGAATAAAGATAAATTGCGGAAAACAGCAACCACATAGTCAGCACACACCCGCATCCCCCCACCCCACCCCACACACGCGGATTACTTGATTAAACAAGAGTAATAAACATATGTTCTCAAATAAAAGCATTCTACATTATTCGCTTTTAAAAACATTGGAATTAATTATTACATCGTAATTATTAATGTACAAGTGAAAGTGGGAGTTGCAGCCCACGAACGCAGACGAAGAAGAGGAGAAGAAGCTCTCTCAGTTAAGGCACTCACTTCTTCTTCTTCTGCATTCATGGGCTGCAACTCCCACGTTCACTCGTATGTACACGAGTGGGCTTTTACGTGTATGACCGTTTTTACCCCGCCATGTAGGCAGCCATACTCCGTTTTCGGGGGTGTGCATGCTGGGTATGTTCTTGTTTCTATAACCCACCAAACGCTGACGTGGATTACAGGATCTTTAACGTGCGTATTTGATCTTCTGCTTGCATATACACACGAAGGGGGTTCAGGCACTAGCAGGTCTGCACATATGTTGATCTGGGAGATCGTAAAAATCTCCACCCTTCACCCACCAGGCGCCGTCACCGTGATTCGAACCCGGGACCCTCAGATTGACAGTCCAACGCTTTAACCACTCGGCTATTGCGCCCGTCGGCACTCACTTCATCATCAATGGGGATGTTCCAGGACAGGGTGCTGCCAATGTACGAAAACTAGTTCACCACACTGAGTCTCTGACCGTTGACCGTGAGGATGGGCACAGTGCAGGGTCTGTCTGGAACTGGTTCATGTAGTACTTCAGTCTTGCTTTGTGCATGAACCACGACAGAGTCATCGGCAAGTCGATGTTGGTCGTGTAACGGAAAGAAGAAGAAGAAGAAGAAGATATGTTTTACATTTATTTGTACGAACATAAATCGAAAATCATACACAAACACAGATACAGTAGAAATTGGGATACACACAAGTGCATATCAAAACAAAAACTTGTGCATGCTCACACATGCACGCACTGCACACACACACACACATGTGCACGCACGCACATAAACACTCTCTCTCTCTCTCACGTTTGAACAGAAGCTGCATATTACATGTGGATGTAGTATGGATGTACTTTCAAGCGGTGAGCAAATATTCATTAAACCGATCCTTTCGCGGCAATTAAGCCAGGCAGATCAAGATAGAACTTTTTTTTTCAACGTTGACCAGGAGTTTGATGCCAGATGATGACAGTGGAGATATGGAGAATTCAGAAGTTGAACACACACCAACATTCGCAGAGCTGCATTCCGAGTTAGCTCTAGACATACAGCCTGATCTCCAGTCTTTGTCTGAAAGCAGCAGTTCAAATTTCGATGAAGATGATGGCACTACTGTCAAAGATGGCTCTGAGTGGAGTTGACTGCTTCACTGACAATTTCAAAAAACTGGCACCAGCAAGGAGTGTTCAGTTCAAACCGTTTCCACTGATCCCCCCCCACCTTTCACCCCAACCTCACACACACGTGCACGTGCACACACACACACGCACACATTCTTCTTCTTCTTCTGCGTTCGTGAGTTGCAGCTCCCACGTTTCACTCGTATGTACACGAGTGGGCTTTTACGTGTATGACCGTTTTTACCCCGCCAAGTAGGCAGCCATACTCCGTTTTCGGGGGTGCACACATTCAAATGCATGCACTCCTGACGCGCGCGCACACACACATACTGGAACATGCACACACGTGTGCGCGCGCTCACACACACACACACACACACACACACACACTGCTCTGTCACACCTGTACATGCTCACACATGCACAGAGAAAGAGAGACAGACAGAGAAGTGGTCCACTAACAGACTGTCTTCAAAACAGACATACGATGTACAGACAGGGAAGTTCTTGCGTGACATACAGAGGTCAGAGTGATCTACAATGTACAGATCAAATAAACTGAATAAAAAAATACTTTATTAATCCACACGGGAATTAATTTGTGCAATCACAGGCTTGTTATACAGGGAAGTTCTTGCGTGACATATAGAGGTCAGAGAGATCTACAATGTACAGATCAAATAAACTGAATAAAAAAAATACTTTATTAATCCACACGGGAATTAATTTGTGCAATCACAGGCTTGTTATACAGGGAAGTTCTTGCGTGACATATAGAGGTCAGAGTGATCTACAATGTACAGATCAAATAAACTGAATGAAAAAATACTTTATTAATCCACACGGGAATTAATTTGTGCAATCACAGGCTTGTTATAATAAATATGTACGTTATATGATAAGGCACACAATAAAATGAGATTCAAACTAGTGATGACACATCTATATGTCTACCGACAGTTATAGGTCTCCAGCAAATCCATATATATATATATAGTACATACTTACCTAAGTAAAATGCACACATATGTGCGCGCACGCACTCACACATACTGACGCACAACAGAAATCACGGTAATAAATTAATACAACATAAAATTCTTTGAGATCTAAAAGTCAAGCTGATTGGGGGTATTTCTTGAAAAAGTACAACTGAATCCAGACACGAATTAACTACTGAACTCATGTGTAATCCCTAGTTTATTTCAGTCGCATATTATCAAAAAAGTTGTCAGTTACATCAGTTACAGGAACATCTTATTGAAAACGGTCCACTCGAATGTTATCAGTGTGCATTATCGGAAAAAACCACAGCATGGAAACTGGCGGTCCCTCTTTCTGTCACAGATAGTCAGTCTCCTCTCAAATGCAATGGCAAAAGACTCACATCCGTAGCGTCATTTCTGGGTCTGTCTGTCTGCAGCGTTTGATACAACTGACCACCAAAATTCTTATCGACCATCTCAGCGCTGCCATTGGCATTCGATCTTCTGCTTAAAAATGGTTTTCAGTCATCACATTTCTCAAATCGTCAGCTCTTGGGTTAAATCAAAGTAAATAATAATAATAATAATAATGGTATTTATATAGCGCTGGATCTTGTGCAGAGGCAAATCAAAGCGCTTTCGCACCAGTCATTCACACGCATGCATAACTCTAATACTGTAGAAACTAAAGACAAGGAAGGGCAGGCAAGGGAGGCTATTTTGGGAAGAGGTGGGTTTTAAGGCCAGACTTGAAAGAGCTGAGTGTGGAGACTTGACGAAGCGAAAAAGGAAGTTCATTCCAATCGCAAGGTCCAGAAACAGAGAAAGAACGGCGGCCAACAGTCGAGTGTTTGAATCTGGGTATGCGTAAACAGAGTGGATCCGAGGCCGATCGTAGTGAGCGAGATGGAGTGTAGAGGTGAAGGCAGCCACAGAGATAGGAAGGGGCAGTTTTGTGAATGCATCTATAACCGTGAAGGTTGTCAGTCTCCTTTATGTTTGGTGTACCTCACGGATCAGTCCTTGAGCCTACTTTATTCACTTTTTCTCCGTTCGTGGCCTGAGACTCCTGTTTCACTCGAATACACGAGTATGCTTTTATGAGTATGACCTTTTTCACACACCCGCCATTTAGGCAATCATACTCGGCCGTTTTCAACAGCATCCAACAAATACCTCTGCGTTACCATCAAAGAGGATCTGTCCTCAGTGGGGAAAACACATCGCCAACATGGTCAACAAGGGCAACAGAGCTGTGGGCTTTCTGAGGCGGAACTTCCGTACAATAAATGCTTCACCAGCGTCAAGTCAGCGACCAGATGTGACGTGAAAGACCACCATGGTCAGACCAGTCTTAGAGAACGCATCCACTGTCTGGAACCCGACCTCAGTGTCAGAAAGACGTCACGGCGCTTGAGAAAGTGCAACGCAGGGCACGGCCCGCTATGTCTTCAACAATTACAGCGATTGGGCACCATGCAGGCTGTGTGAACAGCATGCTCAACACACTGCAGTGGGAGCCTCTCGCAGAAAGAAGACAACACAACTGCCTTACCATTTTTGTATTTGTATTTGTATCTGTATTTCTTTTTATCACAACAGATTTCTCTGTGTGAAATTCGGGCTGCTCTCCCCAGGGAGAGCGCGTCGCTATACTACAGCGCCACCCTTTTTTTTTTTTTTTTTTCCTGCGTGCAGTTTTATTTGTTTTTCCTACCGAAGTGGATTTTTCTACAGAATTTTGCCAGGAACAACCCTTTTGTTGCCGTGGGTTCTTTTACGTGCGCTAAGTGCATGCTGCACACGGGACCTCGGTTTATCGTCTCATCCGAATGACTAGCGTCCAGACCACCACTCACTAGGTCTGGTGGAGGGGGAGAAAATATCGGCGGCCGGCTGAGCCGTGATTCGAACCAGCGCGCTCAGATTCTCTCTCGCTTCCTAGGCGGACGCGTTACCTCTAGGCCATCACTCCACCTGCTTTGCAAGATCTATAACAGCATGGTTAACATCGCTTCGTCCCTCTCAGTGCTACACCAAAGGGGATACCCGGACAAAGGGAGCCCAAAGACTGTCATGCATTCCAGGATCACTGACGTCACCCACCCAGCTCTCTTCTCAGTTTCCTAGAACCCTGCACCAGTGGAACAAACTGCCACCCAGCCTCACGGAAACTCCTTCGTTGAAGGTCTTCCAGGCAGGTCTGGGTCGGCGTAGCTGGCTCAGCTAAGAACAACTGACCAGCAATGCCACGTATACATAGTTTTAACCTTTTAGAACTCTGAGTTATTTCTCAGCTATGGGCCACCCCCTTATTCCAAGTTAGCTCAACAGACTCCACCGCCGAACTACACATGTTCGTCAGAACCCAGTCCAAGCCAAGGAAGAAGAAAAAGAGAGTCATGTCTCACAATCACAAAACCCAGGATACATACGAGGCAACACTGACTGACATGTATAGAAAGAATTCAGCCTGTCACCGGTCTAGACCAGATTGTGCCATCAAGGCTCGCTGCAGTACTTGGGGATCAAAGCACACTGGCGTGGTAGATTGTTTGGAGTATTCTGGGATGTTTCTGAAGATTTCTGGTCATGGAGAAATGTCTTCACATGAGTATATCAATGGGAATCTATCAGGCGTTCACAGTCTGCACCGGCCCTGCTCGATCGCTCCTCCTCCGCCGCCTTTTCCCACGTACGCTGCACACCAGTTTGCATAGGCCTAACAGACAAATGTTTCAGATGTTTTGAGAATATAATTCACCAACATTGTGAAATATCAGTTTCACACTCTGATGTCTCTTGGAACAAACGGTTTTGATGAAAACGAAAGTACGTACGTCTTGTCGCGGTAAAAAGATATGTTACCTTGTATCATTCGTGTTCTCGAACGCAGAAGATAGGAACATTGCAAATGGACGGGCCAAGATACCCGAGTTGGGAAGATCATCATCTGTGTCAGTGCTTTTACGTCTGAGTTGCGCATTTGCCGTTATTTGCTAAAATTGACAGTTATCTACTAAAGAACTGTTATTTGAAGTACTCTGTGTTTTTTTAAAGGTGAGATAATCTTGTTAATGTTTATTTCGATTGAAGTTTGCACTGGGCATGCACAGTTGCAGTCGACAAATCGGCCTGTAGGGTTTCACAGAGAGCAGACTAACTTGCTAAGGTGTCTGAAATCATTTGATGAACCACAAAAATTCACAACCAGGAAGACTTGGTGATTAAATTTAATTCCTCAGTAAGTCATGAAAAACCTAGAACTCAAAAACTAGAACATTTACAATCGGCCGAATCTCGATGGAAGGAAAAACTGAGTTGTCAATGTGGCCGACCCGATAATTTCTCAAAAGGCATTTTTCTACTTTCACCGAGTACATTTAAGATCCAAACATTGGTTGCATCATTGGTTTATATCACATGTGTAGTTAACCTGGCTAATCATCACCAATGCCTCCAGTCGTGGAACAATTCATAAATAGACTAGGAAAGCGCGAGTGCTGATTTAGACACGATGGTGATGGAAATGAAAAAAAAACAACTTGCGACATTGACAAGACAAGACTGACCATCATTGTCGTATTTTATGTGTCACAATAAGTTATTCTTTTTTTTTTATTACTATGCAGTCATTACTCATGAAATAGGAGCATGGAGCAAAGAGACTTGATCTTGTTTTCTGGTAAAAATAAATGAAAGAAAAAAGGCAGAAACAATTGGCCAGGTCTTAATCATCAGGTATGTCATTAAAAAAAAGAAAGAAAAAAAAAGGAAAATTGGCTTACCTTGAGTCATTGAGAACTTGTTACTTAAAATCAGTGAGTTACTTAGTCAGTGGTAGTTATGAATGATGCTGTTACTTAAAATCAGTGAGTTACTTAGTGGTAGTTATGAATGATGCTGTTACTTAAAATCAGTGAGTTTGTCAGTGGTAGTTATGAATGATGCTGTTACTTAAAATCAGTGAGTTACTAAGTCAGTGGTAGTTATGAATGATGCTGTTACTTAAAATCAGTGAGTTACTTAGTCAGTGGTAGTTATGAATGATGCTGTTACTTAAAATCAGTGAGTTACTCAGTCAGTGGTAGTTAGGAATGATGCTGTTACTTAAAATCAGTGAGTTACTTAGTGGTAGTTATGAATGATGCTGTTACTTAAAATCAGTGAGTTACTTAGTCAGTGGTAGTTATGAATGATGCTGTCACTTAAAATCAGTGAGTTACTTAGTCAGTGGTAGTTATGAATGATGCTGTTACTTAAAATCAGTGAGTTACTTAGTCAGTGGTAGTTATGAATGATGCTGTTACTTAAAATCAGTGAGTTACTTAGTCAGAGGTAGTTATGAATGATGCTGCCAGTGGTATTACTGGTTGTAAAAGAACACAAGTATTTGTGCCATCAGTGGTAGTAATGTGTTGTGTACTTTTTTCCTTTCAGAAACTCTCAGCCCCCACAGCAAAGATCAGGCAAGAAGCGGAAACAGTTTGAGCAAACCTGGTCGAAAGGTCAAACCAACCTTGTATCAATGCAGCAGCAGCAACGATGGCGTCTGAAGTCATGATTGACCCGTACACTGTGGACTCTTCTCCTCCCCACGAAACAGAGAGCGGAGGGAAGAAAACATGGGAGGAGCTGCGCAGAAGCGTCAACGAAACCATGAAGTCGCTGATCATGCTGGGGTCCAGCCCGCCAACATCCTTCACCTTCAGGATGGTTCCAGAGGGCGCCGTCGTTGGAGGGAATCGTTGGCTGGGAAGGCTGTATTTCCTGGGCACCCCCGAGAAGGCGAGAGAGAATTCCCTGCTGTACGCTGACCTGGTGGAGGAGGAGGGGTCGGAGGAGGAGCTGGGTAAACCTGTGCTGGCTTGGACCAATTTGCTGGACATTTTGCAGCCATCCTGGTCGTCAGGGCAACTGTCGAGAGAGGAGCAGCTGATGCTGGAAAGGAAGAGAATGGGGTCGTACGGGATAACTTCTTACGATTGTGCCGGGGCTAAGGGTCGCTTTGTCTTCCCAGCAAACAGTTGCCTGTACATGTGTGAGGATCGTGATTTGACGGTAAGCCTGAACAACTAGAAACAGAAACAAAACAAAACAAAACAAACAAACAAATAAAAAAGCCCAAATCTTCCAAACTCCCAAGTTTCCCTAACCCTAAGTTGTTAGAATATATTAGGCAGTGAGTATGTCTTCATGCAATAAGGGTTTATATTGACATATTGATGATAATGAAATTAATCAGATATGTTTCTATTGATAAGTTTTTTTCAAAATCTCTCTGTCTCTTACTCTGTCTCTGTCTGTCTGTCTCTCTCTCTATAGTATTATACATGTTCTCTGTATCATTTGTTTAATGCGGCCCATTCACCTCATGTCAGTCAGCCAGATATCAATATGGGATAGCACACACACACAGAGAAAAGCTTTTTGATATGAGGTCTGTAACACTGCTGCTTCAGGATCATACCTTTCAGCCTTCAGCCACACTGTTCGAGCTCCATAGTGTCAACAGCAGTGCGTTGTCTTGTGAGACAGCAGAGACTGCAATATTGAGAGAGAGAGAGAGAGTAGAAATCTGTTGCAGTTATTAAAGTACAGGTTGCACATCATCAGTGGAAACAATAGTCTTCAAAACTCAGACTGGTGGGGCTGAGTGTTGTTTACTGGCTATGATTTTTTTTTTCTTCTGGGGGTCATCTTTACCTGTAGTCAGTTTGTGTTCTTGATATTGAAAACTTGGTGTGTGTGTGTCACTGTGTGTGTGTGTTTTTCTCACGCAATATTTGTATTGATTTATATTTATATAATGTGCATAAACATTGTGCGTAACGACACAGTACATTACATTAGAATGATGTGTGAATGAAAAAAAGATGGACAGGCATGCTGCAGAGAAATGTTTTCAGGTCGCTGCCCAACACACATATTTCATCTCTACCCCACTGGGAATATTACAAACTTAAAAGGATAAAGTAAATCAAAACACTATGGTTTATGATAATTATTATGGCAGTCATCACCATGAACATTAGCTTTATGTGACCTTTTCCTGATTTCTTTTTTTTTTTTTAAACAGATTTTGAGGAGGTTGTCTTCTTGACCCGTTGACAGACCTCTAACCACCTCTGTGTGCTGTGGGTTTTCATTTCAGTGTGATCTCCCCAGCTCCATCCCTGTGCTGCCAAAGTTGATAGAAACATCGTGCGCGGGAGCTCGCCTGGACCCCAAGATCTGCCCGGTGTGTGCGGACATCATGGCGTTTGTCCACAACAACGACATCTGGGTCACCTCTCTCAACACCTTCCAGGAGATGCAGCTCACCTTCACACAAGTCGGTGAGTGAGTTTGACGGGCGCCTTAGCCGAATGGTTAAGGCGTTGGACTTTCGATCTGAGGGTCCCGGGTTCGAATCACGGTGATGGCGCCTGGTGGGGTAAAGGGTGGAGATTTTTACGATCTCCCAGGTCAACACATGTGCAGACCTGCCAGTGCCTGAACCCCCTTCGTGTGTATATGCAAGCATAAGATCAAATACGCACGTTAAAGATCCTGTAATCCATGTCAGCATTCGGTGGGTTATGGAAACAAGAACATACCCAGCATGCACACCCCCGAAAGCGGAGTATGGCTGCCTACATGGCGGGTTAAAAACGGTCATAAACGTAAAACATGGGAGTTGTAGCCCACGAACGCAGAAGAAGAAGAAGAGGTGAGTGTGTTTTTTTTGGGTTTTTGTTGTTGTTGCTGTTGACATTGTCATAGGCGATGATGCATGGTGTTGTGGTTTGTTGGAGTGTGCCCTGCAGCCCAGCACCTTGGTCTTTAGAACCTGGGGGTATCCGTTGCCTCATGGCCCAGAGACCTACCTTGTGAGCACAGTGGGGAAATTTTTTCTCTTGAGGACCCCACCCTAGGGCTAGAGGTTAATGGCGTGTCTCTTGATGGCATGATGAACCCATCGAAGGAGTTTCTTCTTTCTTTCTTTCTTTCTTTTGCGTTCGTGGGCTGCAACTCCCACGTTCACTCGTATATACGCGAGTGGGCTTTTACGTGTATGACCGTTTTTAACCCGCCATGTAGGCAGCCATACTCCGCTTTCGGGGGTGTGCATGCTGGGTATGTTCTTGTTTCCATAACCCACCGAACGCTGACATGGATTACAGGATCTTTATTGTGCGTATTTGATCTTCTGCTTGCGTATACACACGAAGGGGGTTCAGGCACTGCCAGGTCTGCACATATGTTGACCTGGGAGATCGTAAAAATCTCCACCCTTTACCCACCAGGCGCTGTCACCGTGATTCGAACTCGTGGTGACCCTCAGATTGAAAGTCCAACGCTCTAACCACTCGGCTATTGCGCCCGTCGTAGGACAGATGGGGTCTTTAAAATCTGTGCAACAGTACCACCTGTTGCCCTGCCCCATCCTGGTAGGAACATCGCTGGTTGGTCCGGGGCTGAGGATATTGTAGCTGACCCTTTTCTCTGAGGGCCGCCCCTCTATCCGTCACCTGGGGACCAGCCGGGTTTGGGAGATGGCCGCTGAGTTTCCCCGGGGTGAGTGAGTGAGTGAGTGAGTGACGCTGGGCTGTTTCGGAAGTGGTGCAGAGCGGGTGGGGGAGCTGTTTGTTTTTTATGTTGCATTGTATTATTGTATTGTTTTATTATACTCTTTTGCCACAGCAGATTTCTCTGCATGAAGTTTGGGCTGCTGTCCCCGAGAAGAGCGAGTTGCTACAATGCAGCACCACTTTTTTTTTTCTTTTTTTCTGCTGCCTGTATTCCCATCAGAATGGATTTTTCTACAGAATTTTGTGAAAGACAACTCTTTTTTTTGCTGTGGGTTCTTTTACATGCACTATGTGCATGCTACATATGGGAGCTCCGTCTACACCACATTCGAATGACTAACGTCCAGACCACCACCCAAGGTCTAGTGGAGGAGAAGAAAATTCTGGCAAGTGTGGGATTCAGTGTCATGGGCTCAGATTCTCTCACTTCCTTTATATCATTTATGTATTCATTCAGTTATGAATACAAGACAGTGAGTGGAACAGCTCTTTAAGAGTTTGGGACCCTTTCAGTAATTTGTTACTTATTTATTTATAAATTATCCTTCCATGATATTTTTCTCTTGCACAGAAAATCTTCCCAGTGGTCTGTCACCATTTGTCAGCTTCATCAGTTGATGTTTCCTTTAATGAGTGACAGATATTTTCCAGGTTTTCATCAAACATACCTGACTTCACAAGTTGTCTGTATCTTCTTCTTCTTCTGCGTTCACTCGTATGCACACGAGTGGGCTTTTATGTGTATGACCGTTTTTACCCCGCCATGTAGGCAGCCATACTCCATTTTCGGGGGTGTGCTTGCTGGGTATGTTCTTGTTTCCATAACCCACTGAATGCTGACATGGATTACAGGATCTTTAACGTGCGTATTTGATCTTCTGCTTGCATATACACACGAAGGGGGTTCAGGCATTAGCAGGTCTGCACATATGTTGACCTGGGAGATCGTAAAAATCTCCACCCTTTACCCACCAGGCGACTACCTTCAATGTACGACCCAGAATGCCTAGCCTAAATTGTTAAAATAAGTGATCTGATTGGCACCATCCTCAGACCACCCAGGCCAATCAGTTTCAGTTTTGAGAACATGGTCCTATGAAAAAGGACCTGAATCTTGTAACGTCAAAGTCAAATTCAAGTCAAAGTCAGTTAATGCAGTAAATGGCAGCAGCATTCATAAGCAAATTTTCCTAATCTTGTTTGTAAATATTCATTATCTGTTAGCATCACCTTACTGGGAATATTTCCTGTGTTGATCGAATTTTGAATATCTTTTAAAAATTGTCACCTTTAGGTTTTATATTTAATACAGGGGCTCACACACCCACCCACGCACACACACACACACACACACACACACACGAAGAAGATGGATTTCGCCTTCTATTATATTACACTTGTTGCACAATCTATCTTCTTGTGAAGTATTTAAATATCTACCTTACTCCATCTTTAGGTCATGCGCACTTATTCTGAGTTTCGTTGAAGCTTGTCTGTGTTTTGTATCTGATATATTTAAAAGGTAGGTTTCAGTTTTGTACTCAGCTGCGATTGTATTGTAAAATTTTAGCTTTAATGTTTTTTCTCATTTATCTTTCCAGTGTTTGGTAATTTTTGATATACTACATATTTCAATTTATGTACGCTGAATGTGAATTGGTTTTTGACTCACTTGTGTAAACAAAGTGAGTCTATGTTTTAACCCGGTGTTCGGTTGTGTGTGTGTGTCTGTGTGTCCGTGGTAAACTTTAACATTGACATTTTCTCTGCAACTACTTTGTCAGTTGACACCAAATTTGGCATAGAAATAGGAAAAATTCAGTTCTTTCCAGTCATCTTGTTTAAAACAATATTGCGCCTCTGGGATGGGCACAAAAAAATAAAGAATGAAGCCTAATAATATGCAAACTGCATTTACTGTTATATTTATATTTTTTGTATTCTCTAAACTTGGCACTTTGATCTGATATTCTGACCCAGCAGCTAGAGCAGTCATTATTATCATTTTTTGTTCAAACAGGAACTTCTTTTGCTAAGCATGGAAGTTTTATTTATTTTGCAAACGTTTTGGTGCAGATAGTAAAAAAAGGGAACTTACTCTGTTATGCTAGGGGAGTTAATTTGCTTTAAACTGATCTTTCTCATCTTAAACATTACATTTTGAAATTATACTCAATACATAAAAGCTTGGATTTTTTTTTTAAAGTGTATCACAAGTGAGTCTTGAAGGCCTTGCCTCTCTTGTTTAAAATGTGATCAAGGCCTATAATTCTGAGTATCTTTCTAACAAATATCAACCATGGGGAAGTTGTATTTTATTGTTGGTACATGGACTTCTATAATTTGTTGACGAGGGAAGTTTCTGGTAATTGAATTATGTGAATCCAATATGAATTATGTGAATTCATATGTTGTCACTTGTTTGTGTGTGTGTGTGTGTGTGTGTGAGCCCCTGTATATGCCATTGTGGAAGCACATTTTGCTGTCTTTAGTGCAGAGTGGAAAGAGCTGAAGAGGTTTTCTTTATTTTTTGTTTTTGTTGTTTGTTTTGTTTTGTTCCTGGGCCTGCAACTCCCACATTCTGTTGCAAATTATGATTGGGATTTTATGTGCATTCATGACTTTGCACCCTGTCATTTAGGCAGCCGTACTCCATTTTCAGGGGTGTGCATGCTAGGTGTGCGCGTTTTTCCATCATCCATGTAACGCTGGTGTTTTGGATGTGCTTATTTGATCCTCCGCATGGCATGAGTATGCAAATTAAGGAGATCAACTTAAGGAACTAGCAGGTCTGCACATAGTTAAGCTGACTTGGGAGTCTGGAAACCAATGAATTCCACCCTTGATACAAGGATTGAATCCTTGAACTCAGACCCTCAGATTGCAAGTCCAATGCTCTAACCATTTGGTTATTACACCATTCTTCTTCTGCTTCGTTCATGGGCTGCTGCTCACACGTTCACTCATATACATGAGTTGGCTTTTATGTGTATGACCATTTTAACTCCACCGTGTAGGCAGTCGTACTCTGTTTTCGGGGGTGGGTGGGGGGAGGGGATGCATGCTGGGTAAGTTCTTGATTCCATAACCCACCAAACTCTGACATGGATTACAATCCTTAACGCGCTTATTTGATCTGCTGCATGCGTATACACACAAACAGTGGTTCAGGCACTAGGTCCGCACATCTGATGACCTGGGAGGTTGGAAAAAATTCTCCACCCTTTACCCACCAGGCGCTGTGATCTGAGACCCTCAGGTTGAAAGTCCAGTGCTTTGACCGGTCACCTGTTGGGTCTGTTGCCCGTCATTATGATTCGACCAGAGGGAGTGGAGGAGGCGGTGGGGTGGTGTGGTTGAGAGGGCCAGAAGTAGAGGGCCCAGAGTGTCAGCGAATTGATCGTGATCGCCCGATCGAGCTATATGATTATGTGACCTGTTTGAAGACATAATTTGACAAAAAACAAGAACGCCAGAGAATCGACAGACAGAAAATACAAAAAAACTTAGCCGTATAAAGAGCACAGGAACAGGAGTCAAGGTGGCTGCCGGAAAAAGAGAAAGCTAGTCAGGGATACAGAGGGGAGGTAACCTACTTCCGGGAGGTTATCGGCCATAGCTACTTTCGTTTTCTCCGCATAGGCGGATAGTAGTTTGCACAGGACAGGAATCGGACTCCCTGCCAGAGTCTGCACTAGTGGGTCATGGTAAGCATGTTAGACAAACGTAATTTTAGGGAAAAAATTTATTACAATTAATAATGAAATTTTGCTGTTATTATTATTATTAGTAGTAGTAGCAGTAGTATCATCATATATTTTTTATTTTTGATAACAATGCTAATGCTAATATCAGCGTTGTTGTTGAACAGACCCAGACAGCAGTCGGCTGGAAGACAACCCCCTGACTGCGGGTGTTCCATCCTTTGTGATGTCGGAGGAGTTTGATCGTTACACTGGCTACTGGTGGCAGCCTGTGGCTGACCAGAGTTCTGCAGGTGTGTGTGTGTGTGTGTGTGTGTGTGTGTGTGTGTGTGTGTGAGTGAGAGAGACAGAGAGATGTGTGTGTGTGTGTGTGTGTGTGTGTGTGTGTGTGTGTGAGAGAGAGAGGTGTGTGTGTGTGAGAGAGAGAGAGAGAGAGAGAGAGATGTGTGTGTGTGTGTGTGTGTGTGAGAGAGAGAGATGTTTGTGTGTGTTTGTGTCCATGCATGTGAGATGTTTGTGTGTGTATGTGAGAGAGAGAGAGATGTGTGTGTGTGTGTGTGTGTGTGAGAGAGAGAGAGAAAGATTGTGTGTGTATGTGTTTGTATGTGGTTTGAAAGAGAGAGAGAGAGTTTGTGTGTGTGAAAGACAAGGGGGGGGGGAGTGTGTGTGTGTGTGTATGTGTGTGTGTGTATCTGTGAGAAAATGAGTGTGTGTATCAGTGTGAGAGTGTGTGTATATTTGAGAGTGCATTGTATATGTGTCAGTGTGCGTGTGTGTGTGTGTGTGTCACAGGTTTGCATTAATTTACGAATAATCATATATATATATTTGTATGGGTCTGCCTTCACTCACTCTGGACGAATAGTTCTCTCCCTTGCTTTTCCCTCAGACGACCCATTTGTTAGGGTCA
Source organism: Babylonia areolata (assembly GCF_041734735.1). NCBI lineage: Eukaryota > Metazoa > Mollusca > Gastropoda > Neogastropoda > Buccinidae > Babylonia > Babylonia areolata. The sequence continues at coordinate 27,378,509 of NC_134910.1, read as the reverse complement.
GGAAAAAAAAATCACAAAAAATACAAAACATAAAGTAACTGAATGAAACTCTCTGTACTTGACCCACTGACCCCTCTCCTCACGTCGTGTGTGCACCCACCCCCCTCCCTCTTCACTGCTCTCAGAAGCTGGGTCACTGTCAGTACCTTCTTGCTGGTATCTTCATTGCAGATACTTCAAAGTCTTCATCATCCTCGTCAGTGTCAAAACCTTTAGTTTGAAGCATTTCAATCACTTCAGCAGCAGTAAAAGCCGCTGTCGTGATCTATTTTGCTCCAAAAATTTCCACTTGTATCGCCTGCAACGCCATTTTCTATACATATGCAGATTAGCTTGTCATGTGGGGTGCCGAAGTGAAACAGTCGCCAGCGAGTGTGTTGTTCCGGAATCTTACGATGAAACTTTCCATTCGACCCTTGACACGTTCGCAGTGCCCAGTGTAGCTGCGGTTGTTCTGCTACCCCATGAGGAAAACGTGGAAACTGCTGTAGCATTCCATTGTCCAGAACCGCGTCTTATGTCAGGAATGTTATGGCGTTCTATCATCCGGAGTGAGTTAAAGAGCATGCATCCAATTATTGTGTCAGATCAGAAGAGTGGAGGTGGGATGGGAGGTAACTGAATGTACCTGGTTACTTTAGGAAATGACTGTTGTGTCCAGCTGTAGGAATAAACCAAATTGGCGCTGACATACAAAAACACACGGACTTGGACAGACACGCAGACACAGACAGGCTGACAGACACACACACACATACTCTCTTGCTGGCTGTCTCTCACATATGCATGCAGAGACATGCAAACACACACTCATACACCACACACACACACACACACACATAAACAACCCCCCCCCCTGCCCCCCACACACACATTGACATAGATAGGCAGACAGACAGACACACACACACACACACACACACACACAGTGACGCACACACACACACACACACACACACACAGAGTCGCGCACACACACACACACTCTCTCTCTCTCTCTCTCTCTCTCTCTCTCTCTCTGTCATACCCCCAACACCATTACATACACACTGAAATACACACAGACACAGTCACACACACACACACACACACACACACACACACACACACACACACACACACTCTCTCTCTCTCTCTCTTTGTCATACCCCCAACACCATTACATACACACTGAAACAGACACAGTCTCTCTCTCTCACACACACACACACACACACACACACACACACACACAGAGTCACACACGGAGTCACACATGCGCACACTCTATCTCTCTCTGTCTGTCTCTGTCATACCCTCAACACCATTACATACACACTGAAACACACACACACACACACACACACACTCTCTCTCTCTCTCTGTCATACCCCCAACACCATCACATACACACTGAGACACACACAATCACACACATAACTCACACACACACACACACACAGAGTCACACATGCACACACTCTCTCTCTCTGTCTGTCTGTCATACCCCCAACACCATTACATACACACTGAAACACACACACACAAACTCATACCCTCCCACATGCTCATACCCTCACACACACACACACACACACACACACACACACACACACACACACACACACATCCACCCCCCACCCCCCACCCCGAACCCACACCCCCCGGACACACAAAACACACCCTACTCACCCGCCCTTTCTGTGTGTCTCAGGAGAGGTGCAGACACTGCGGGTTCTCTACGAAGAGGTGGACGAAGGCAAGGTGGAGATTCTGCGCATCTTCGCCCCCAGCTCCCAGGACTCGGACGGGGTGGATGAGTACAGGTACCCGCGTGCAGGTTCCGCCAACGCCAGCAGCGTCTTGAAGATTGTGGAGTTTCAGGTCAACTCCTTTGGACCGGTGCGTTTTCCGTCTGTCTGTCTGTCCGTCTTGTCTGTCTGGTTGGTTGGGCTTGGCATGGTTGTGGGGATTATAACAAAAAAAGAGAGAAAAAAAAATTGGGGGGTTGGGTTGGGTGGGGGGGGGGGTATTATTTTTAGTTTAGTTGTTGATTCAGATGTCTTCATCCTTCATGACATTCAACAATTTTCTATATTTTTTGTTTGTTTATATATGTGTTTATATATATATATATATATATATATATATGAGTCATGGCCTAGAGGTAACGCGTCTGCCTAGGAAGCGAGAGAATCTGAGCGCGCTGGTTCGAATCATGGCTCAGCCGCCAATATTTTTTCATGAAGCACTCGCACAGTGACATGCGTGCACACACACACTTGCACATAAACACACACATAAAAAATATTCACATAGAGAAACGAACACATAGTTTTTAATTTATACGTGAATCAGTTGAATTTTCAAGTGTGTGTGTGTTTGTGTGTGTGTGAGTGTGAAAGTGAATACATTTAACAAAAAAGAAAAAGTTTCACATGTGTGTGAAAGGGAGTACGCTGTACAAAAACAAATTTTCATGTGTGTGAAAAAGGAAAAACGCTTAACAGAAATAAATTTTCACATATGTGAGAAAGAGAAAGCATTCAACAAGAATATCAGTATCAGTATCAGTAGCTCAAGGAGGCATCACTGCGTTCGGACAAATCCATATACGCTACACCACATCTGCCAAGCAGATGCCTCACCAGCAGCGTAACCCAACGCGCTTAGTCAGGCCTTGAGAGAAAAAAAAAAAGGTATATATATATATATGTATATATATATATATTTATATATATAGAGAGAGAGAGAGAGAAAGAGAGAGAAGCGTACATATATAAATAAATAAATAATAATTATGATGGGGGGAAAAAAAAAAGAAAAAGAAAAAAAAGATAGTAGTAATGAAAATAATGATAATAATAATAATAATAATAATAATAAAAAATAAATAAATAATTAAATAAATAAATAAGACAACAATGATGATAAATAAGCAAATAAATATAAAACATGAAGACACACATTCACACATACACCCACACATGCATAACAGATATGCCCCAACAAGAATAGAAACACATAAGCAAGAATCATTCCTTGTGCATGCTTGGCAGATTCATTCACAGTATGATATGTATTTGTTTTCTATTTGTATTTCTTTTTATCACAACAGATTTCTCTGTGTGAAATTTTGGCTGCTCTCCCCAGGGAGAGCGCGTCGCTACACTACAGCGCCACCCATTTTTTTTGTATTTTTTCCTGCGTGCAGTTTTATTTGTTTTTCCTGTCGAAGTGGATTTTTCTACAGAATTTTGCCAGGAACAACCCTTTTGTTGCTGTGGATTCTTTTACGTGCGCTAAGTGCACCCGGTTTATTGTCTCATCGGAATGACTAGCGTCCAGACCACCACTCAAGGTCTAGTGGAGGGGGAGAAAATATCGGCGGCTGAGCCGTGATTCGAACCAGCGCTCTCAGATTCTCTCACTTCCTAGGCGGACGCGTTACCTCTAGGCCATCACTCCAGGTACTGATAAGGAAACCGGCTTTTGACGAAGGCCTTTTTCCTTGTGCAGGTGGTGGGTTCCAGGCAAGAGCGCCACCTGGTGGAGCCGTTGACAACTCACTGCCCCTGGGCAGAGTACCTTGTACGAGCAGGCTGGACCCCTGACGGAAAGTAGTGAGTTGATAATGACGATTCAAATTTGTAGTAGTTGTCATGTTAGAGACGCTGAGTTCTTCTTCTTCTTCTTCTGCGTTCGTGGGCTGCAACTCCCACGTTCACTCGTATGCACATGAGTGGGCTTTTACGTGTATGACCATTTTTACCCCGCCATATAGGCAGCCATACTCCGTTTTCGGGGGTGTGCATGCTGGGTATGTTCTTGTTTCCATAACCCACCGAACGCTGACATGGATTACAGGATCTTTAACGTGCGTATTTGATCTTCTGCTTGCATATACACACGAAGGGGGTTCAGGCACTAGCAGGTCTGCACATATGTTGACCTGGGAGATCGTAAAAATCTCCACCCTTCACCCACCAGGCGCCGTCACCGTGATTCGAACCCGGGACCCTCAGATTGACGGTCCAACGCTTTAACAACTCGGCTATTGCGCCCGTCTTCTGAGTTCTTAATTGCATACGGGGGTCAGACTCTTAGGTGGGAGTGTTTCCGTATCATACAGATTTTCAGATTGATTTCCCCCCCCCCCGTTTATTTTACTTATTTTTAGCCTTGGATAAGCCTCGCGCTGGGACTATACGGCATAGGGGCGCGTCCCCCAGGTGGCGGATGGGGGAGCCTTCCCTTTGGGGGTTGCACCAAATGATATGGAATAAGGTGCCGTGGACCCACATAGTCTAGGAGAAGGACAACTCTGATTTCAAACCCGGGCAGATGGAGCCCGATAGTCTCAGCAGGCAGTCCTTCCAAGAGAAGGAAAACTCCCAAGAGAAAACCGGGCCAGCTGTAAACCGTTACCAGAACAGGAAATCACCGAAGACAGCGCCACAGAGGCCTCTCTAAGGGTCGTGATCTGATTAAAACCGGCTGTGCACACACTCTGCGACACTTGGCTACGCAGACAGCCTTGGCTAAGCGTTCCCAGGTATACCAGTAGCAGACATAGTTTTTACAAAAGTTGGTCACTCCCACCCTGTGGAAATGTGATAGTGGAGATGGTTAATCTGTGTCTTATTTGATAATGCTCTTGAGTAATATTAACATTGATGATTATACTTTGTGTTCTGTACAGTGTTTGATTATGTACTTTAGTTATATTAACATAAATAATTTTAATGTGTGTTCAGTGCAGCATTTGATAATATACTTTAAAAATGGTATTGATAATTATGCTGCATGTTCTGTGTAGTTTTTGATAATGTGTGAAAGGATATAAATATTTTAATGAGGCCATGTTCAGATGCAGCGATATATTGTTATTCAGTTGCAGCTGTTGACATGCGTTTTGTTGTTTGATGTCTGAATGGGCTTTTTATTTCTTTTAACTCACTCCGGACGAATAGTTCTCTCCCTTGCTTTTCCTTACAGACAACCCATTTGTTAGGGTTAGGAAACAAATCACAAAAAATACAAAACATAAAGTAATTGAATGAAACTCACTGTACTTGACCCACTGACCCCTCTCCTCACATCGTGTGAACGCCCATCCCCCTTATTGTGTGTGTGTGTGTGTGTGTGTGCAGTGTGTACGCCCAAGTGTTGGACCGGAGCCAACAACACCTACGCCTGCTGCTGATCCCCGTGGACTGCTTTGTGCCTGTGATGGACGGGGACATTGACATGCTGAGTCTGGACCTGACAACCTACCCCCCCGTGCAGTGCATCTATGAGGAGTCCAACTCCATCTGGATCAATGTCAGTGTAAATGATGGTGGTGGTGGTGGATCGTTTTTTTGACTCGCTTGTGTGAACAAAGTGAGTCTATGTTTTAACTTGGTGTTCGGTTGTCTGTGCGTGTGTGTGTGTGTCCGTGTGTCTGTGTGTCCGTGGTAAACTTTAACATTGACATTTTCTCTGCAAATACTTTGTCAGTTGACACCAAATTTGGCATAAAAATAGGAAAAATTCAGTTCTTTCCAGTCATCTTGTTTAAAACAATATTGCACCTCTGGGATGGGCACAAAAAAATAAAAAAAGAAGCCTAATTATATGCAAACTGCATTTACTGTTATATTTATATTTTTTGTATTCTCTAAACTTGGCACTTTGACCTCTTATTCTGACACAACAACAAGAGGAGTCATTATTATCATTTTTTTGTTCAAACAGGAACTTCTTTTGCAAAGCATGGAAGTTTTATTTATTTTGCAAACGTTTTGGTGCAGATAGTAAAAAAGGGAAATTACTCTGTAATTAATGCTAGGGGACTTAATTTGCTTTAAACTGATCTTTCTCATCTTAAACATTACATTTTGAAATTATACTCAATACATAAAAAGCTTGGATTTTTTTTTTTTTTTTTTTTTTAAGTGTATGAGTCTTGAAGGCCTTGCCTCTCTTGTTTTTTATACGGCGTGCAATGTTGTGCTGTGCAGGTCTGCGTGCTTTGCACGCTCCACACAGTTCATGTTTTGGCACTGTTACACACACTCATTAACAGCTGTTCTCACTCACACTTAAACATATGAATACGCACGCTTGCATGCACGCACACTCATGCTCGCGCTCACTTTCACAGACGCACACACACACCACACACACACATTTGCTGTCACACACACACACATACGCTCACTCACACACACACATGCTGACATGCAGACACACACACACACCACACACACACATCTGCTCACACACACACACATCTGCTCACACACACACACACATGCTGACATGCAGACGCACACACACACCACACACACACATTTGCTCTCACACACACACACATACGCTCACACACACACACACATGCTGACATGCAGACACACACACACACACATTCTCATGTGCACACTATCACACACACACACTTAGATGCAACACACACACACATGCACACGCATACGCACACGCACACGCACACACTGTAGCATAGCTAATGGGATGCTTGGTAAAATAGATTTTTTCTTGAGATTTAATTCAAACTCATAATTGAATTCAAACTCATGAAGAGATGGAGGGTTACACAGATGGGATGGTAGAGAGTTACAACTTTATTGGGGCAGTGAAACTGAAATCACGTTCCCCGGCTGTCTTCATTAGAGGTTTTGGAAGACTCACTGGAGGAATGGAGGCTATGGGAAAAGAAGTGCTGCTCTTTGGTTTAATTCTGGTCTTACTCTGGTGATATTTGATTTTTAAATGAACTATGATCTTTGTGAAGAGAGAGACAGAGAGAGAGGGGATGAGAGAAAGTGTATGTGTGTGTGTGTGGTGTGTGTGTGTGTGTGTGTGTGGGAAGATGTGCAATGCGGTTTGGCTGACTGACATGGAGAGGCACGTAAATTTCAGTAATCTGTATATTTGTATATAGCTATTTCCATTTGGTGCCATTTAATTTATCTTTTTATTTTCTGTTCATTTTATTTGTTTGTTGTTTTCTTCTTATGTTGCTGCTGCCAAAAAGAAAATCTCTGTACCAAAGTATAGACAATAAAGTTTGTGTATTGTGTATTGTGAAGTAAGTTCATTATCGATGACTGTTGACTTACATCTGTGCCCAGATTCATGTTGTTGTCGATTATTGACTTATGTCTGTGCTCGCGTTTATGTTGTTCATGTCATTGATTGTTGACTTACATCTGTGCCCAGGTTCATGATGTTCATGTCATTGATTGTTGACTTACATCTGTGCCCAGGTTCATGTTGTTCATGTCATTGATTGTTGACTTACATATGTGCCTAGGTTCATGTTGTTCATGACACTGATCGTTGACTTACATCCGTGCCTAGGTTCATGATGTTCATGTCATTGATTGTTAACTTACATCTGTGCCCAGGTTCATGTTGTTCATGTCACTGATTGTTGACTTACATATGTGCCCAGGTTCATGTTGTTCATGTCATTGATTGTTGACTTACATCTGTGGCCAGGTTCATGTTGTTCATGTCATTGATTGTTGACTTGCATATGTGGCCAGGTTCATGATGTTCATGTCATTGATTGTTGACTTATATCTGTGCCCACGTTCATGTTGCTAATGTCACTGATTGTTGACATAATCTGTGCCCAGGTTCATGATGTGCATTTCACTGATTGTTGACTTATATCTGTGCCCAGGTTCATGTTGTTCATGTCATTGATTGTTGACTTACATCTGTGCCCAGGTTCATGATGTTCATTTCATTGATTGTTGACTTACATCTGTGCCCAGGTCCATGATGTTCATGTCACTGATTGTTGACTTACATCTGTGGCCAGATTCATGTTGTTCATTTCATTGATTGTTGACTTACATCTGTGCCCAGGTCCATGATGTTCATGTCACTGATTGCTGACTTACATCCGTGCCTAGGTACATGATGTTCATGTCACTGATTGTTGACGTACATCCGTGCCAAGGTTCATGTTGTTCATGTCATTGATTGTTGACGTACATCTGTGGCCAGATTCATGTTGTTCATGTTATTGATTGTTGACTTACATCTGTGCCTAGGTTCTTGTTGTTCATGTTATTGATTGCTGACGTACATCTGTGCCTAGGTTCATGTTGTTCATGTCATTGATTGTTGACGTACATTTGTGCCTAGGTTCATGATGTTCATGTCATTGATTGTTGACTTACATCCGTGCCAAGGTTCATGTTGTTCATGTAACTGATTGTTGACTTACATCTGTGCCCAGGTTCATGATGTTCATGTCATTGATTGTTGACTTACATCCATGCCAAGGTTCATGTTGTTCATGTCACTGATTGTTGACTTACATCCGTGCCAAGGTTCATTTTGTTCATGTCATTGATTGTTGACTTACATCCGTGCCTAGATTCATGTTGTTAATGTTATTGATTGTTGACTTACATCCGTGCCAAGGTTCATTTTGTTCATGTTATTGATTGTTGTTGTACATCTGCCCAGGTTCATGTAGTTCATATAATGGACTGTTGTCTGACGTCTTTGATCAGGTTCATGGTGTTCATGCCACTGACTTTTGCCGGACGTCTTTGCCCAGGTTCATGATGTTCATGACGTTGCCTGCTGTTGACATGTGCCCAGGTTCACGATATTCTCCACTTCTTCCCTCAAACGTTTGAGAACGAGATCAGCTTTGTGTGGGCCAGTCAGAAGTCCGGCTATCGTCACCTGTACCACGTGACCTCGAGCGTCTCGTCCTCTGGTGCTCCCCGCACCTTGCCTGAAGGGGAGGGCACTGTCCCAGGTAGGGGCTTGGATGGGAGTGTTTCCGTATTGCACAGATTTCTGTATTGGCATGTTGGCAATATGTATGTATGTATGTGTATATATATATCAGGGATCGCATTAACGCATGTTTTTCGCGTATTTGACGCATTTTGATTTTCGCTGACGCATTTTCACAGCGCTCACGCGTAACACTTACGCAAAACAACTTTTACTCCAAGCCGTATCAATGCAACTTTAGGACTGACTTGGCAGCTAGGTTTGCGATACTGAATCAGACGGTACAAGACAAAGTGTCTGTGCATGCGGAGCACTGCGAGATGCCTACGTGACTCTTAACAGCTACAGCCAATTAACAGAGTACGCGCGCACACAACACTGCTTAGCTGACGAGTTTTGGAACAGAGTGGGCGTCATTACAGGGCGTGACCCTGTAGCGGGAAAGTTAAGCCTTGTTTGACTGCTGAACGTTACTCGGCTAGCCTAGTCCCTAGCGTTTTTTTGTTTTCCACTGTATCTCAGTCACGGAATCGACTCAATATGATTGTCAGGGCTTGCGGTGAATTTCAGTGCCGATGTGAGCGGCGAAAATAGGTGAGTAAACCTTTGATTTAGTGTCATAGGTCTGACGCAATTCTGACTCTTACGCGTTTTTTTGCCGACTTTGCGTAAGCTGCACGCGTTTTGAAAAAGTCTAGCGCGATCCCTGATGTATATATATATATTATATATATATATATGATAGTCGTGTCAGACTATGACCACCAGAACAGCAGAGGAGGCAACAGCTGTCCTAACTATCTGGGCTGGAATTTAATTATAGTGGAGAGTGTCTTGCCCAAGTCACATCCCCATTCTCTCGGCCACGAGGATTTTAGGACAGTCGGTGTTGGGGATGGTCCCCAAAAGGCCAACAAGCCCAGCAAGCCCCCAAAGCTGCAGCACTAAGTGAAATTTGGCAATATATCTATATATATATTTTTTTCCCCTCTTTTGCTTTGTTTCGGTATTAAGACGTGCGCTTGAGTTATTGTCCCCTTAGATCCCTGCCACAAACTTTTTCACCGTTACAAAAATCAGTTTCTCACACCCATCTCGTATTTTAGACAGCCCTTAAAACACATGATCACCTCATTTCTGTGATTTTACATGAACATTTCACACTTTTAGAGATGTGCATTTTATACACAGGATCAGTGCGCAGATTAAAAAAAAAAAAAAAAAAAATCAGGCAAGTAATACCTAGTCATGCTTGCTTTTTTTTTTTTTTTCTCAGAGAGAGGAGAAAGAGCAAGATGCAGTTTGTTTCACTCGTAATTTCAGTAAAATTAGTTGGGTTGTACAAGTCTCTGCCATTGTGCTTTTGAGACGTGTGGTCAACTTGTATGTTAAAAAAAAAATTGGAGTGGCATTGTAAAAATGAGCTTTTTTTTGTTTTTTGTTGTTGTTGTTGTTGAAAGGTTAGTTGGTTGTTTTTTTTTGGTTTTTTTTGGTTTTTTTTTGTGCCCAGACTTTCTTGGGTCGACCACTGTTTTATTATGTATATAAATTCATTATGACAATTCAGAATAGATGGGGAAAATGTGAGCATAAACAATGACAGATGTAAGTGATTATGCTGATATATATATATATATATATATATATATATATATATATATATATATATATATATATATATATAGTTCATTACACAATCCAACACATGAATCATTTAATGGTTTTTAGTGACAATATGTAAAGTCACAGACACAAATACAGACACAGAAACATAAGCACACACACACGCGCACACACACACACACACACACACACACACGTTTCAAGTTTCAAGTTTTAATTATCCTTTCACTCCTATTGGAGTATGGAGGATTATTGCAAAATAATCTTTTCGTGCCCAGAACAAACATTTCCAAATACACAACAATGTCACATAAAAGTTGGGAAAACACAAATGTCTTTTAACTCCAAAAGTATAACTAGGCAACATTTGCAAATCTAATCATCTTACTTACAGCGAAAATGACTTTTTTTGTCTCCTTTGAGCATGTTACAAAAATTAAAAACCGATTTTGGAGACAAATATTTTTTAGGAATATATCTGTTTCGTAACTGATCATAAATGGGACATTCCATTATAAAATGAAACTCATCACCAATCACAGACATGTTACAAACCTTACAAAACCGTAACTCGCGTGGTATGCCTTTGTGTCTCCCTGTTTCTATTTCCAGCTTATGATTACTACTTCGAAATGTGAAGAAGCTGATAACACACACACACACACACACACACACACACACACACACTTGTACATGCGTGTGTACCTACTCTTGCACTGGTGTCGTGTGGCAGTGCCCAGCTGTGGACAGGGTCAGATGTTGGAAGAGAAACCGCTGACCTCTGGAGAGTGGGACGTCGTGGGCAAACAGGTCAGTCGATGGTCAGTGACCTGGGTGGGGGTGGGGGGGGGGAGTGGAAGGGGTGTGGGGGGGCGGGGGGGGCAGTGGTGGGCTGTATGCCTAGTATGGAAAGAACCCTCCACCTTGTCGTGTCATTCTCCGCTAGTGGGTCACGGTAAAGTATGTGTAGTGAAAAGGACAATTTTTTTTCTTCCTAAAATTAAGTTTATTTAACATACCGTAAAGTTCGGTCTATTGAGCGCACTGGTATATAAGCCGCACCCACTAAATTTAGGAAAAAATTGAACTTTATGTATACATAAGCCGCACCGGCTTATAAGCCGCAGTTATTTCCGGTACCGGAACACATACTGATACTACAGAAAAGCTGTCGGTTATGAAATAAACACAAGCGGGAAACAACACAAAGAAAAGCGAGCGAAAATACTGCTAGTGCCACAAAAAAATAATAAATAAACACAACGAAAATAAGATCCATAATTTAGGGATAGTCACATTTATTCAACGTCATCCTGCTCACTGAATCCACTAAAATCTTCCTCTTCAGTGTCCGAGTTGAAGAGAACCAGCACAGCTTCCTCCGCCGTCTTGTCACTGACTTCAGCCTCGCTTTCACTTCATGAACATGAAGGTGGAGGTCGCTGCTAGTTTGTCGCTTGCACTGTTGTCTGCAAGGTCGATCGCCTTCAATTTGAAGGCTGCATCATAGGCATAACGTCACGTTTTCGGCATGATGAGGGTGTACGCTTGAGCAGAGCAGAACTGAATGCTGATCTGAAGGCTTTAATGTGTGGGGATTTGATTTATAAAATGTGAACAGTTAGCACACTGTCCTGAAGCTCATCCAAAAATTCATGGACAGAAATCATGATTTTGGTGAGTTGAAGGGCAGCTAAGAATAGACGAGAACGTGACACTCCCGGGATCGTTAAAATCCACAAATAAGCCGCTTCATTGTATAAGCCGCAGAGGTTGAAGTTGGGGTAAAAAGTCGCGGCTTATAGACCGAACTTTACGGTACTTACCGTGACCCACATTTAAGACCCTCCTGCCCTCCCTACTTCCTGTTCTCTCTGTTCCTGTTCTCTCTGCACACTGCACTGGTTACGGTTAGGTGCCGTCAAAAGAGGAAGCTAGCTAGTCAGGGATACAGAGGGGAGGTAACCTACTTCCGGGAGGTTATCGGCCGTAGCTACTTTTGTTTTCTCCACATAGGCGGGTAGTAGTTTGCACAGGACAGGAATGTCAGACCCCTGCCGGAGTCTGCATTAGTGGGTCATGGTAAGTATGTTACTTAAACGTAATTTTAGGAAGAAAATTTCCTTTTTGTGTGTGTGTATTGGATTGATTTAGTATGTTTTGTTTTATGTGTGTGTGTGTTGTGTGTGTGTGTGTGTGTTGTGTGTGTGTGTGTGTGTTGTGTATGTGTGTGTGTGTTGTGTGTGTGTGTGTTTGTGTGTTTTGATTTACTTTGTGTTTGGATCAGATGTCATGCAGTGTGATGATGTGTAGATTTGCATGCTACTGAGTTTGAGAGATTAGATTGTATTGTATTGTATTGGGTTGCATTGTGTTGTATTACTACATGTTCACTTTCTTCAGTGTACATATTTCTCAGGGTGAAGTTGCGTCTGCTGTCCCCCAGAGAGAGAATTGAGGGGGGTGTGTGTGTGTGTATGTGTGTGTGTTGCGCGCGTGTGTGTGTGTGTAATTTGTGTGTGTGTGTGTGTGTGTGTGTGTAATTTGTGTGTGTGTGTAATTTGTGTGTGTGTGTGTAATTTGGTGTGATATTTCAGTAGACTGTTGTCACCCACAGAAACCATCCTTTCTCAAAGGATTTTCAAAAATAGCTGTTCGTTGGGATCACATGTTGATTGACTTTCAGTGTTTTTAATGTTGGATTATTTTACTGCAAAGTTGGTCACCATCATTTAAAAATTTTTTTTGTTGTTTGTGCTCTTTGCTGTTAGCTGGGCTATGAAGAGCATGATTTGATTTGATTTTTTTATTGTTGAATATTTTAAGTTTTATATTTATTTGTCAATTTTCATCTTATATTTGTTTATATCTAACATCGTAAGATTTTTATCAGTATTGTTATTCAAAATATTATTGTTTATTTCTCACTCTCTACAACTGGCTTCGGATCCACTCTGTTTACGCATACCCAGATTCAAACACTCGACTGTCGTCCGCCGTTCTTTCTCTGTCTCTGGACCTTGCAGTTGGAATGAACTTCCTCTGTTGCTTCGTCAGGTCTCCGCACTCAGCTCTTTCAAGTCTGGCCTAAGAACCCACCTCTTCCCAAAATAGCCTCCCTTGCCTGCCTCTTCCTTGTCTTCAGTTTCTCCAGTTTTAGAGTTATGCATGCGTGTGAATGACAGGTGCGAAAGCGCTTTGATTTGTCTCTGCACAAGATTCAGTGCTATATAAATGCAATTATTATTATTATTATTTCTGCTTTTCTTTTCTTTCATATATTTATTTCTTTGTTGTTGTGTGTATTTTATTGATCATTATTATCATTTTGTTTTTGTTTTTTAGATATTTGTTTATCGTATTTTATTTTGTCTAACTGTATTTTCCCTCAAGAGCTGGCTAAGCGCGTCGGGGTACGCTGCTGGTCAGGCCACTGCGTAACAGATGTGGTGTAGCGTGTATGGATTTGTCTGAACGCAGTGACGCCTCCTTGCGGAGCTGAGCTGAGCTGAACTGAACTGCGATTTTGAAAGTATTTCTGGTTCTGTGTGCAGGTGTGGGTGGACGAGAAACGAGCCATCGTGTTCTTTACAGGGTTGAAGGATACTCCTTTGGAAATGCACTTGTAAGTGTGTGTGTGTGTCTGTGTGTGTGTGTGTGTGTGTGTGAGAGAGAGAGAGAGAGAGAGAGAGAGAGTTTTCTATTTAACTCTGTATGCAAGATTCAGATTCGGATGGTTTATTCAAAAAAGGCCTTAGCCCCTTATGAAGGGGTGGTGTGTAAACTTATTTCGAAAACATTATGACATACAGTATATGATACAATAAAACAAAACAATACCTAGACTGATAATGAGGAACAACTAAATGACCAGATTTTGAATGCTTTGTGTAGATAAGTTGCAAACTGTCTGACTTCTTCTTCACGACGTGACGTCATAAGCAAAACTAGTTTAAACATAGAAGGCTGAGAGTAATATTTCTGGGGTATGAAATTATATCTTAGTTCACATAACTTTGGACAACAAAACATGAAATGTAATTCGTTTTCTTCTGCATTTGTGCACAATGGACAAATAAGATCATGTCTGTATGCAAGAGAGAGAGAGAGAGTGTGTGTGTTTAACCCTTTCACTGCCAAACTCGCATTTATGCAGCAGCTGGGTAGAGGACCCATGTCAGTGAAAGGTGACCAGATCATGGGTCTGTTATCCTTGAACCTACTGCTCTTCATGTTCAGCGGTTGGACAGGTCATATTGTCCGCACATCGCAGAGGGGAATCCCCAGCTAGTCTCAGACACCATATTTTCTGTCTTCATAGCACAAGAGAATTTTGCACTCTAAATTGACTGGCAGTGAAAGAGTTAAGATTCAGACTCATTTTATTAGCCGTAGAGTTAACTGAGTCGTCTGAGATTTTATGGACATTGCAGGAAAATTGTAAAAAACAACAACAAACAAAAAAAACCCCAATGAAATGTGAAGACAAATACATGTTTGTGTGCAGAATGGTTGAAACAGCATTTTATTTGGAACATGTCACAATTTGTATTTGTATTTCATTTTATCACAACAGATTTCTCTGTGTGAAATTCGGGCTGCTCTCCCCAGGGAGAGCGCGTCGCTACACTACAGCGCCACCCTTTTTTCTTTTTTTTTTAAAAATTTTTTCCTGCATGCAGTTTTATTTGTGTGACAGGTATGCTGTATCATACGCTCACCCCAGTGACGTTCACGTTTTCTCTCAATCGCATGCATTGTGAAAGTGCGAGAAAAACGTGGTCTAACATTGCGTTTTGTGTGTGACAGGTATGCTGTATCGTACGCTCACCCCAGTGACATTCAAGTTTTCTGTCATTCGCATGCTTTGTGAAAGTGTGAAAAACGTGGTCTAACATTGCGTTTTGTGTGTTATAGGTACACTGTATCGTACGCTCACCGCAGTGACATTCACGCTTTCAATCACATGCTATGTGAAAGTGCGAGAAAAACATGGTCTAACGTTACGTTTTGTGTGTGACGGGTACGCTGTATCGTACGCTCACCCCAGTGACATTCACGATTTTCTTTCAATCGCATGCTTTGTGAAAGTGCGAGAAACCGTGGTCTAACATTGCGTTTTGTGTGTTATAGGTACACTGTATCGTACGCTCACCGCAGTGACATTCACGCTTTCAATCACATGCTATGTGAAAGTGCGAGAAAAACGTAGTCTAACATTGCGTTTTGTGTGTGACGGGTACACTGTATCGTACGCTCACCCCAGTGACATTCATGTTTTCTTTCAGTCGCATGTGTTGTGAAAGTGTGAGAAAAACATGGTCTAACATTGCGTTTTGTGTGTGACAGGTATGCTGTATCGTACGCTCACCCCAGTGACATTCACGTTTTCAGTCATTCGCATGCGTTGTGAAAGTGCGAGAAAAACGTAGTCTAACATTGCGTTTTGTGTGTTATAGGTACACTGTATCGTACGCTCACCCCAGTGACATTCACGCTTTCAATCACATGCTATGTGAAAGTGCGAGAAAAACGTGGTCTAACATTGCGTTTTGTGTGTGACAGGTACGCTGTATCGTACGCTCACCCCAGTGACATTCACATTTTCAGTCAGTCGCATGCTTTGTGAAAGTGTGAGAAAAACGTGGTCTAACATTGCGTTTTGTGTGTGACGGGTACACTGTATCGTACGCTCACCCCAGTGACATTCACGTTTTCTTTCAGTCGCATGCTTTGTGAAAGTGCGAGAGAAACGTAGGCTAACATTGCGTTTTGTGTGTGACCGGTACGCTGTATCGTACGCTCACCCCAGTGACATTCACGTTTTCTCTCAATCGCATGCTTTGTGAAAGTGCGAGAAAAACGTGGTCTAACATTGCGTTTTGTGTGTGACAGGTATGCTGTATCGTACGCTCACCCCAGTGACAT
This sequence comes from Babylonia areolata, assembly GCF_041734735.1. Lineage (NCBI taxonomy): Eukaryota > Metazoa > Mollusca > Gastropoda > Neogastropoda > Buccinidae > Babylonia > Babylonia areolata. Next base: position 27,362,207 of record NC_134910.1, on the reverse strand, counting down.
TCACGTTTTCTTTCAGTCGCATGCGTTGTGAAAGTGTGAGAAAAACGTGGGCTTACATTACGTTTTGTGTGTGACAGGTATGCTGTATCGTACGCTCACCCCAGTGACATTCACGTTTTCAGTCATTCGCATGCGTTGTGAAAGTGCGAGAAAAACGTAGTCTAACATTGCGTTTTGTGTGTGACGGGTATGCTGTATCGTGCGCTCACCGCAGTGACATTCACGCTTTCAATCACATGCTATGTGAAAGTGCAAGAAAACATGGTCTAACATTGTGTTTTGTGTGTTATAGGTACGCTGTACTGTATGCTCACCCCAGTGACATTCACTTTTTCTCTCAATCGCATGCTTTGTGAAAGTGCGAGAAAAACGTAGTCTAACATTGCGTTTTGTGTGTGACTGGTACACTGTATCGTACGCTCACCCCAGTGACATTCACGTTTTCTCTCAATCGCATGCTTTGTGAAAGTGCGAGAAAAACGTGGGCTTACATTACGTTTTGTGTGTGACGGGTACTCTATCGTACGCTCACCCCAGTGACATTCACGTTTTCTTTCAGTCGCATGCGTTGTGAAAGTGTGAGAAAAACGTGGGCTTACATTACGTTTTGTGTGTGACAGGTATGCTGTATCGTACGCCCACCCCAGTGACATTGTCAGGCTGACAGAGACAGGTTACAGTCACATTGTGACCATGAACTCGGTGAGTGAGAACATGTGGTGTGGTGTGGTTGAATCCAGTGGTGGATCCTTAGGTTGGGTCGTTTGGTTGTGATGATTAGCAGTTGTCAGTTGATGCTCAGGCTTCTGTGTGTGTGTGTGGGTGTGTGTATGTGTGTGTTTGTGTGTGGTATGTGTGTGTGTGTGTGTGTTTGTGTATGGTATGTGTGTGTTTATGTGTGGTATGTGTGTGTGTGTGTGTGTATTTGTGTGTAGTATGTGTGTGTGTGTGTGTGTGTATTTGTGTGTAGTATGTGTGTGTTTGTGTTTGGTATGTGTGTGTGTGTATTTGTGTGTGGTATGTGTGTGTGTGTGTGCATTTGTGTGTAGTATGTGTGTGTTTGTGTGTGGTATGTGTGTGTGTGTGTGTGTGTGTATTTGTGTGTTGTGTGTGTGTGTGTGTGTGTGTGTGGTATGTGTGTGAGTGTGTGTGTGTGTGTGTGTGTGTGTGTGTGTGTGTGTGTGTGTGTGTGCTATATTTTTGCTACTCAATAACGTTACAGAAGATCATAAGTTCTGTGTGTGTGTTGTGTATATATATATGTGTGTGTGTGTGTGTGTGTGTGTGTGTGTGTGCATTGGATTTTTGCTACTCAGTAAAGTTATAGCGGATAGTTAGCATCATAAGCTACTCTGTACAGGTGTAGCAAATCATAAGCAATGTGCATCTATGTGTGTGTGTACTGTATTTTTGCTGCTGAGTAAAAGTATAGAGGATAGTTATCATCATAAGCTCTGTGATTCGACTCGACTCGACTTAATTTATTGTCATGAAATCCGTAAAGATTAATAGACACAATAAAAGAACATAATGAACAAAGAAATACACGCTCTTCTAAGACGCATGCAATGAAATACATGGTTGGCGAGTGTTTTCTGAACAGTCATTGCAATTAAATAAGGCACTTAGTTTCAGGATATTGTCTTGTATCTGTCTATTGATCACATCTGATCGATGATTATACTGCTGTACAGTCGTAATTAGATGGTTTCGCAGATTATGAAATGAAACACAGGTACCTGAGAAATGGAATTTTATACTGCTGTACAGTCATAATTAGATGGTTTCGCAGATTATGAAATGAAATGCAGGTACCTGAGAAATGGAATTTTATACTGCTGTACAGTCGTAATTAGATGGTTTTGCAGATTATGAAATGAAATACAGGTATCTGAGAAATGGAATTTTATACTGCTGTACAGTCATAATTAGATGGTTTCGCAGATTATGAAATGAAATGCAGGTGCCTGAGAAATGGAATTTTATACTGCTGTACAGTCATAATTAGATGGTTTCGCAGATTATGAAATGAAATGCAGGTACCTGAGAAATGGAATTTTATACTGCTGTACAGTCATAATTAGATGGCTTAGCAGATTATGAAATGAAATGCAGGTACCTGAGAAATGGAATTTTATACTGCTGTACAATCATAATTAGATGGCTTAGCAGATTATGAAATGAAATGCAGGTACCTGAGAAATGGAATTTTATACTGCTGTACAGTCGTAATTAGATGGCTTAGCAGATTATGAAATGAAATGCAGGTACCTGAGAAATGGAATTTTATACTTGTATCTGTCTGTTGATCACAACTGATCAATGATTATACTGCTGTACAGTCGTAATTAGATGGTTTTGCAGATTATGAAATGAAACACAGTTACCTGAGAAATGGAATTTTATACTGCTGAACAGTCATAATTAAATGGTTTCGCAGATTATGAAATGAAATACAGGTATCTAAGAAATGGAATTTTATACTGCTGTACAGTCGAAATTAGATGGTTTCACAGATTATGAAATGAAATACAGGTATCTGAGAAATGGAATTTTATACTGCTGTACAGTCGCAATTAGATGGTTTTGCAGATTATGAAATGAAATGCAGATACCTGAGAAATGGAATTTTATACTACTGTACAGTCGCGATTGGAGGGTTTAGCAGATTATGAAATGAAATACAAGTATCTAATAACTGGAATTTTATACTGCTGTACAGTCATAATTAGATGGTTTCGCAGATTATGAAATGAAATGCAGGTACCTGAGAAATGGAATTTTATACTGCTGTACAGTCGTAATTAGATGGTTTCGCAGATTATGAAATGAAACACAGTTACCTGAGAAATGGAATTTTATACTGCTGAACAGTCATAATTAGATGGTTTCGCAGATTATGAAATGAAATACAGGTATCTAAGAAATGGAATTTTATACTGCTGTACAGTCGAAATTAGATGGTTTCACAGATTATGAAATGAAATACAGGTATCTGAGAAATGGAATTTTATACTGCTGTACAGTCGCAATTAGATGGTTTAGCAGATTATGAAATGAAATGCAGATACCTGAGAAATGGAATTTTATACTGCTGTACAGTCGCGATTGGAGGGTTTAGCAGATTATGAAATGAAATACAAGTATCTAATAACTGGAATTTTATACTGCTGTACAGTCATAATTAGATGGTTTCGCAGATTATGAAATGAAATGCAGGTACCTGAGAAATGGAATTTTATACTGCTGTACAGTCGTAATTAAGATGGTTTCGCAGATTATGAAATGAAATACAGGTATCTAAGAAATGGAATTTTATACTGCTGTACAGTCGTAATTAAGATGGTTTCGCAGATTATGAAATGAAACACAGTTACCTGAGAAATGGAATTTTATACTGCTGTACAGTCATAATTAGATGGTTTTGCAGATTATGAAATGAAACACAAGTACCTGAGAAATGGAATTTTATACTTCTGTACAGTCGTAATTAGATGGTTTTGCAGATTATGAAATGAAAAGCAGGTACCTGAGAAATGGAATTTTATACTGCTGTACAGTCATAATTAGATGGCTTAGCAGATTATGAAATGAAATGCAGGTACCTGAGAAATGGAATTTTATACTGCTGTACAGTCGTAATTAGATGGTTTCGCAGATTATGAAATGAAGTACAGGTATCTAAGAAATGGAATTCATCTTCAGCGTGTGTGTGTGTGTGTGTGTGTGTGTGTGTGTGTGTGTGTGTGTTGTGTGTTGCAGGACTGCAGCATGTTTGTGACGACGTACTCCAACATCTGCAGCTCTCCGGTCAGCATGGTGTGCAAGGTGCAGCACGACCTGCAGGGACGCCTCTCCGCCCCTCTCTCCTCTCTCCTCCAGCAGATGCCCCGTACGTAGCTGGGGGTTCTCTCTGTGGGGGGGAGGGGGGGGGGAGGGGGGGGGGTTGGGGCAGGGTAGATGGTGTGTGGATGTGTGTGTGTGTGGAGGGGGGGGAGAGGATGATGTGTGGATGGGTATGTGAATGAATGTGTGTGTGTTCGTTTTTGTGTATGTGTGTCCGGAAGGTTGTGTGTGTGTGTGTGTGGTTGAGAGGGTGTGTTTGTGTGTGTGTGTGTGAGGTTGAGATGGTGTGTGTGTGTGTGAGGTTGAGAGGGTGTGTGTGTGTGTGTGTGTGTGAGGTTGAGAGGGTGTGTTTGTGTGTGTGTGTGTATGTGAGGTTGAGAGGGTGTGTTTGTGAATGTGTGGGTGGGTGTGTGTGTATGTGAGGGTGTGTGTGTGTGAGGATGAGAGGGTGTGTTTGTGAATGTGTGTGTGTATGTGTGTGTGTGAGAGTGAGAGAGATGATGTAAATGTAAGGGTGTGTGTGTGTGTGTGTGTGTGTGTGCATGTGTGTGTGTACAACAAACAGTTAATCTGACAATAAATGGTTTCAGTCAGTGTGTGTGGGCATGTGTGTGTGAGGATGTGTATGAGTGTGTGTGTGTGTGTGTGTGTGTGTCTGTGTGCATGCAGTATGTGTGTTTGTAGGAGTGAGGGTTGTGTGTGTGTGTGTGTGTTGTTGAGGATTGGGGGTGGGGTTTGGGGGGGAAGGATTTCAAGTGGATGAAACAAAGCATTAGATCAAATTCATTTTCATATGAAGCGGAAATTCTGCTGACGTGTTAAAACATGAGCTGACAAGACTAAGCAGTCCGCTGTTCTTGCTGTATACTAATGTTTTCTTTTTTCATTGCGCTTACATTTCAGTTTTCCTCCCCCATTGACACCAAATCAATCAGACAGTTGTTCTACTCAGCGATCAGACCCTCTTTGAATTGGAAAAAAAAAGGAAACTCCTTGTACAAAAATGGTGATAGCTGACCAAGAGATAATTCATCATCACGTGTCATCACATCTATACGACAACATTGTCTTTTGCTTTTTGAATGATATTTACAAGACAAGACAAGGCAAGGCAAGAGATTTATTTTATGTGCTTCCTGGGGGTATTGATGTATTATACATGAACATTTTTTTACACACACCATGTAAAGAAACTGTGTGCTGTCATCTGTTCTGAAAGTGTTGATGCTCCCTGGGGCTATTGATGTATTATACATGAACATTTTTTACACACACCATGTAAAGAAACTGTGTGCTGTCATCTGTTCTGAAAGTGTTGATGCTCCCTGGGGGTATTGATGTATTATACATGAACATTTTTTTACACACACCATGTAAAGAAACTGTGTGCTGTCATCTGTTCTGAAAGTGTTGTACTGCATACAGTCAAGGAACACGATGTCTGGTTTGTGCCTTTGATGTAATCGATGACGAATAATGATGTGGGTACTTACATAGCGCCGATCCTCAGTCGGAGACAAAGTTCTAAGTGCTTTGCTGCTGCTTTGTTCGTGGGCTGCAACTCCCATGTTGGCTCTATGTTCGTGAGTGGGCTTTTACGTGTATGACCGTTTTTTACCCCACCATGTAGGCAGCCATACTCTGTTTTCGGGGGTGTGCATGCTGGGTGTGTGTTCTTGTTTCCATAACCCACCGAATGCTGACATGGATTACGGGATTTTTAACGTGTGTATTTGATCTTCTGCTTGCGTATACACACACGAAGGGGGTTCAGGCACTGGCAGGTCTGAACATAAGTTGACTTGGGAGAAGAGCCATACTCTGTTTTCGGGGGTGTGCATGCTGGGTGTATGTTCTTGTTTCCATAACCCACCGAATGCTGACATGGATTACGGGATTTTTAACGTGTGTATTTGATCTTCTGCTTGCGTATACACACACAAAAGGGGGTTCAGGCACTGGCAGGTCTGAACATAAGTTGACTTGGGAGATCGGAAAAAATCTCCACCCTTTACCCACCAGGCGCTGTTCCCGAAATTCAAATCTGGGATCCTCAGATTGAAAGTTTAACGCTTGAACCATTCGGCTATTGCGCCCGTCCAAGAGCTTTACAAACACGGGGTCATTTTGCACAACAGGCTGCCTGCCTACCTGGGTAGAGCAGACTGACGGCTGCCATTGTGGGGGCACTCTTCTTCTTTGATTTCCTGTGTCGTTCAGTCCGACTTTTCAGGCACGCACACAGGTACGCGCTCAGACAGACGTGTACTTGACGTCGTGCAAGTGTGGTGGGTCGTGTGTGTGTGCAGTGTGCCCCAGCTACCAGAGCCCTGAGATGTTCAGCTACGACAGCCAGTCCGGGTACCATCACTACGGCATGTTCTTTCGTCCCACCTGCTACCGGCCTGGCGTGCGCTACCCTACCGTCCTCTTCGTCTACGGGGGACCCCAAGTGCAGCTGGTTTCCAATTCTTTCAAAGGGCTCAGGTAGGGGGTGTGATTTTGTGTGGGGATGTGGGGGGCGTGAGGGGTATGTGTGTGTTTGTGTGTGTGTGTGTTTGTGTGTGGTGTGTGTGTGTGTGTGTGTGGTATGTGTGTATTTGTGTGTAGTATGTGTATGTGTGTATTTGTGTGTGTGTGTGGTATGTGTGTGTGTGTGTGTATTTGTGTGTAGTATGTGTGTGTGTGTGTGTTTGTGTGTGGTATGTGTGTGTGTGTGTGTATTTGTGTGTGTGTTTGTGTGTGGTATGTGTGTTGTGTATTTGTGTGTAGTATGTGTGTGTGTGTGTGTGTGTATTTGTGTGTGGTATGTGTGTGTGTGTGTGTGTGTGTGTGTGTGTATATTTGTGTGTGGTATGTGTGTGTGTGTATTTGTGTGTGGTATGTGTGTGTGTGCCTCTGAACCTCTGCTGGGTTGCGTACATGGTCTTGGCAGCACCAAGGTTTCTTGGCGATAAGAATTTTCCTGAGTATACATTGATTCTGTCACACCACCTTACACCACACCACACCACCCTATACCATGCCACCACCACACCACACCACCTCACACCACCCTGTACCATACCATGCCACACCACACCACTCCACACCACCTCACACCACCCTGTACCATACCATGCCACACCACACCACCTCACACCACCCTGTACCATACCATGCCACACCACACCACTCCACACCATCTCACACCACACCACCCTGTACCATACCACACCACTCCACACCACCTCACACCACACCACACCACCCTGTACCACCTCACACCACACCACACCACCCTGTACCATACCACACCACTCCACACCACCTCACACCACACCACACCACCCTGTACCACACCACACCACACCACCACACCACCCTGTACCATACCACACCACTCCACACCACCTCACACTACACCACACCACCCTGTACCACACCACACCACCCTGTACCATACCACACCACACCACACCACCACACCACTCCACCCTGTACCACACCACACCACTCCACACCACCTCACACCACACAACACCACCCTGTACCATACCATGCCACTCCACACCACACACCACACCACACCACCCTGTACCACACCACACCACACCACACCACCCCAACTCACACCACACCACCCAACCCTGTACCACACCACACCACACCACTCTACCCCACACCATACCATTTTACACCACAACACCACACCACATCACAACACCACACCACACCACACCTCAACACCACACCACCCCACAACATATCACCCCAAACCACACTACACCACAACACCACACCACCACACCACACCCCAAACCACACCACCCCACACCAAACCACCCCACACCTCAACACCACACCTCAACACGACACCACACCACAACACCACACCACCCCACACCATACCACCTCAAACCACACCACACCTCAACACCACAACACCACACCACACCACACCACACACAACTCCACCCCACCCCAAAACCACACCCCACCACACCATACCACATTACCACATTACACACCTCAAGCTGCCCCACCCCACTCCACACACCACACCACACCACCGGACACCACCGCACACCCACGCTACATCACACCACACCACACCACTCCACACCACACCACACACCACACCACCCCGCAACACATGACGTCACACACCACAACACCACCACCCCCCCACCTCACCCCCACCACACCACACCCACACCACACCACACAACACAGATGGCCGTGCTGAGGTGGCCGAGCGGTCAGTCCCTGCAGCGAGGCGCGTGGTGTGTTCCAGGTTCCTCCGCCTCCACACCCTTGCGGCGCACGGCTACGCGGTGGTGGTGGTGGACGGGAGGGGGTCCTGCCACCGCGGCCTCATGTTCGAGGGCTCGGTCAAGGACAGGCTGGTCAGTGGTGTTCTGCATCCTCCCCCCTGACTGTGTGTGTTTAACCCTTTCAGTGCCGAGGCTTCTTCTTCTTCTTCTTCTGCGTTCGTGGGCTTCAACTCCCACGTTCACTCGTATATACGCGAGTGGGCTTTTTACGTGTATGACCGTTTTTACCCCGCCATGTAGGCAGCCATACTCCACTTTCGGGGGTGTGCATGCTGGGTATGTTCTTGTTTCCATAACCCACCGAACACTGACATGGATTACAGGATCTTTAACGTGCGTATTTGATCTTATGCTTGCGTATACACACGAAGGGGGTTCAGGCACTGGCAGGTCTGCACATATGTTGACCTGGGAGATCGTAAAAATCTCCACCCTTTACCCACCAGGCGCCGTCACCGTGATTCGAACCCGGGACCCTCAGATCGAAAGTCCAACGCTTTAACCATTCGGCTATGGCGCCCGTCAGTGCCAAGGCTATTCTGCACTCGGTGACAGCCATTTGCCAAGCGATGTTTTGGTCACAGAGGGCAATAATTGTAAAGAAAAACCTTCGCATGCAAACTGCTAGAAGAAAGTATGTATAGCCTATACTTTACGGAAAGGAAAATGAACTCGCTGTTCAGTTATGAAAGTTTCATATGAATTTGTTGACTTTGCAGATTATAATAATATTATTATAATGATAATAATTATATAATAATTATATTCTCCATTCATTAACCTTCAAGAAAACATATACTTTTACATACTTTTGAGCATAATTTGTGTTGTGTGATTTTTTGTTTTTTTGTGGGTGATTATTTTGCAAAATCCCAAATAGTTCTGGAAGTGAAACGGGTGAAGCCTGTTGGTGTTGCAGGGCACGGTTGAGATAGTGGACCAGGTGGAAGGCCTGCAGTACGTGGCAGCCAACTACGACTTTGTGGACATCAACCGCGTGGCCATCCACGGCTGGTCCTACGGTGAGAGAACTCTCAGTGCTTCATCAACTCCGATCACAGACGTTCCTTTTTTTTTCTTTTTCTTTTTTGACTCACTTGTGTAAACAAAGTGAGTCTATGTTTTAACCCGGTGTTCGGTTGTCTGTGTGTCCGTGTGTCTGTGTGTCCGTGGTAAACTTTAACATTGACATTTTCTCTGCAAATACTTTGTCAGTTGACACCAAATTTGGCATAAAAATAGGAAAAATTCAGTTCTTTCCAGTCATCTTGTTTAAAACAATATTGCTCCTCTGGGATGGGCACAAAAAAAATAAAAAAAAGAAGCCTAATTATATGAAAACTGCATTTACTGTTATATTTATATTTTTTGTATTCTCTAAACTTGGCACTTTGATCTGATATTCTGACCCAACAACAAGAGCAGTCATTATTATCATTTTTTGTTCAAACAGGAACTTCTTTTGCTAAGCATGGAATTTTTACTTATTTTGCAAACATTTTAGTGCAGATAGTAAAAAAGGGAAATTACTCTGTAATTAATGCTAGGGGACTTAATTTATCACAAGTCCGTCTTGAAGGCCTTGCGTCTCTTGTTTGTTTTGTTTTTGTTAATCGTTCCATTTTTCCAAGATTCACCCCAGGGGAGTGCACAGCTTCGGCAGGCTTCGATACCACATTGATGGAGAAAAAAAAAAAAAACCCACTTAAAATTACATGTGGACATGTCTGGAAATACTGTAGAAGTTATTTCCCTTTCGTTGCGGTTTATGCAATATGCATGAACATGAAAACCGTTTTTAATGAGATGATTTTTTTAACTCACTCAGTACGGCCAGTCCTCTCTTCTCCTCTTCACAGACCCCTCGGATGTCCAGTGGGTGTCTGAATGACCCAGCCTTTAGCTTCCGTCATCAGAATTGTGGTATTGTTTGTCAACATTCACCTCTTCAGTATAAGAGCCTACCGCTTGCAATATTTTGATGGTGGTAATTGGGGTGAAACGCTGTTAACGTCGTCTCTTTCGCTGTTTGTATGGAGAGAGTTAATGCCAAAGCAACACTCGGGCACAGGGCTCTATGAGTTAATGCCCTGCTGTCATGGTAACCTCACTGTCAGAGAATCGTCGACGGTCCACTGGGAACTATATCTTTTTCTTTCTTTTCCTTTTGTAATTTTGAATGTTACCTGTATCGTTTTCCCACGGATGATAGTGTGTTAGGCTTTCCCTTACCTGTATTGTTTTGAACCGTGATGTTTAGCTGAGCTTTTACCTGAGGTATCTCATGTGTTTGGTGTCTGTGGGCAGGGGGCTACCTGGCTCTGATGGGGCTGGTTCAGCGACCGGATGTTTTCAAGGTCGGTGTTTGTGTGTTGTGTTGTGTGTGTGTGTGTTATGTGTGTGTTGTGTGTGTGTTGTGAGTGTGTGTTATGTGTGTGTGTGTGTGTGTGTGTGTGTTGTGTGTTGTGTGTGTTGTGTGTGTGTTGTGTGTGTGTGTGTTGTGTTTGTGCGTATGTGTTGTGAGTGTGTGTGCATGTGTGTGTGTTGTGTGTGTGTGTGTGTGGTGTGTGTGTTGTGAGAGTGTGTGTCGTGTTTGTGTGGTGTGTGTGTGTGTTGTGAGTGTGTGTGTGTGTGTGTGTGTTAGTGTGTGTGTGTGTGTGGATGTGTTGTGTGTGTGCGCAGATGGGTGTTTTATTTTTTTTGGAAGGAGTCAGTTGTATTGTCTTGCATACTGATGATGATTGTAAGCATCATGTTAAAGTATTGATTTTCCCATTTGAATTGTCCCCCACCCCCACCTGTGCAGAGTCTCCATATCAGTCAATCAGTTAACCAGTTGAATGTCAGTTTGATGTGATTGTTATTGGCCCACCCATATCAGTCAAATCAGTTGAATGTCAATTTGATGAGATTGTCATTGTCTCCCTGCCCCCCCACCTTCTCCCCCCTGCCCCCCCCCTACCCCTGTGCAGAGTCTCCACATCAGTTGAATGTCAGTTTGATGTGATTGTCATTGTCTCCCTCCTCCCCCCTGCCCCCACCTGCAGCTGGCAGTAGCAGGGGCCCCTGTGGTGTCATGGAAGCTGTACGACACGGGCTACACGGAGCGCTACATGTCGCTGCCACACGTCAACGTGTTGGGCTACCTGCGGGGCTCCGTGCTCAACTACATCAAGGAGTTCCCTGACGAGTAGGTGGCTTGGTCGCTTGTGATACACACTTTTTGTGTGATGAGTAGGTCGCTTGTGTTACACTTATCCTGGTGAGTAGGTCGCTCGGATGCTTGTGTTACACTCTCCGGATAATTAGGTCGCTTGTGTTACAGTTTCCTGATAAGTAGGTTGCTTGTGTTGCACTTTCCTGGTAATTAGGTCGCTTGTGTTACACTTTTCTTATAAGTAGGTTGCTTGTGTTACACTTTCCTGGTAATTAGGTCGCTTGTGTTACACTTTTCTGATAAGTAGGTTGCTTGTGTTACACTTTCCTGGTAATTAGGTCGCTTGGATGCTTGTGTTACACTTTCCTGATAAGTAGGTCGCTTGTGTTACACTTTTCTGATAAGTAGGTTGCTTGTGTTACCCATTTTTATGATAATAAGGTCGCTTGTGTTACACTTTCCTGGTAATTAGGTTGCTTGTGTTACACTTTTCTGATAAGTAGGTTGCTTGTGTTACACTTTTCTCATAAGTAGGTTGCTTGTGTTACACTTTCTGTTGGTTGAAGAGAGTGTGATGATGATAATGAAGACATTGTGATGATGATAATGAAGACAATGTGACGATGATAACGAAGAGAGAGTGATGATGATAATGAAGAGTGATGATGACAATGAAGAGAGAGTGATGATGATAATGAAGAGACTGTGATGATGATAATGAAGACAATGTGACCATAGTAATGAAGAGGCAGTGATGATGATAATGAAGAGAGAGTGATGATGATAATGAAGAGAGAGTGATGATGATAATGAAGAGGCAGTGATGATGATAATGAAGAGGCAGTGATGATGATAATGAAGAGACTGTGATGATGATAATGAAGACAATGTGACCATAGTAATGAAGAGGGAGTGATGATGATAATGAAGAGTGATGATGACAGTGAAGACAATGTGACCATAGTAATGAAGAGGGAGTGATGATGATAATGAAGAGTGATGATGACAGTGAAGACAATGTGACGATGATAATGAAGAGAGAGTGATGATGATAATGAAGAGAGAGTGATGATGATAATGAAGAGTGATGATGACAGTGAAGACAATGTGACGATGATAATGAAGAGAGAGTGATGATGATAATGAAGAGTGATGATGACAGTGAAGACAATGTGACGATGATAATGAAGAGAGAGTGATGATGATAATGAAGAGTGATGATGACAGTGAAGACAATGTGACGATGATAATGAAGAGAGAGTGATGATGATAATGAAGAGTGATGATGACGGTGAAGACAATGTGACGATGATAATGAAGAGAGAGTGACGATGATAATGAAAAGTGATGGTGACAGTGAAGACAATGTGACGATGATAACGAAGAGAGAGAGACGATGATAATGAAAAGTGATGGTGACAGTGAAGACAATGTGACGATGATAATGAAGAGAGAGTGACGATGATAATGAAGAGTGATGATGACAGTGAAGACAATGTGACGATGATAATGAAGAGAGAGTGATGATGATAATGAAGAGTGATGATGACAGTGAAGACAATGTGACAATGATAACGAAGAGAGAGTGACGATGATAATGAAGAGTGATGATGACAGTGAAGACAATGTGACAATGATAACAAAGAGAGAGTGACGATGATAATGAAGAGTGATGATGACGGTGAAGACAATGTGACGATGATAATGAAGAGAGAGTGATGATGATAATGAAGACATTGTGATGATGATAATGAAGACAATGTGACGATGATAACGAAGAGAGAGTGATGATGATAATGAAGAGTGATGATGACAATGAAGACAATGTGACAATGATAATGAAGAGAGAGTGACGATGATAATGAAGAGTGATGATGACGGTGAAGACAATGTGACAATGATAACGAAGAGAGAGTGACGATGATAATGAAAAGTGATGGTGACAATGAAGACAATGTGACGATGATAACGAAGAGAGAGTGATGATGATAATGAAGAGTGATGATGACAATGAAGACAATGTGACAATGATAATGAAGAGAGAGTGACGATGATAATGAAGAGTGATGATGACAATGAAGACAATGTGACAATGATAACAAAGAGAGAGTGACGATGATAATGAAGAGTGATGATGACAATGAAGACAATGTGACAATGATAATGAAGAGAGAGTGATGATGATAATGAAGAGTGATGATGACAATGAAGACAATGTGACAATGATAATGAAGAGAGAGTGACGATGATAATGAAGACAATGGGACGATGATGATAATGAGGAGATTGTGACGATGATAGTGAAGAGAACATGATGGTGATAATGAAGAGACTGACGATGATAATAAAAAGAGTGTGATGGATGTTCCCAGGGAGAACCGACTGCTGATCGTGCACGGGTTGATCGACGAGAACGTTCACTTTCACCACACCAGCAAACTGGTGACGGCGCTGGTGAAAGCCTGTAAACCTCACCGGCTGCAGGTCAGTAGCTGGCACGGTAGCTTCAGTTTCAGTTCCTCACGGAGGCGTCACTGCGTTCGGACAAATCCATACACGCAACACCACAGAAGCCTGACCAGCAGCGTAACCTAACGCGCTTTGGCAGCCGTCAAAAGAGGAAGCTAGTCAGGGATACAGAGGGGAGGTTACCTACTTCAGGGAGGTTATCGGCCGTAGTTGCTTTCGTTTTCTCCGCATAGGCGGGTAGTAGTTTGCACAGGACAGGAATGTCAGACTCTGTGCCGGAGTCTGCACTAGTGGGTCACGGTAAGTATGTTATTTAAACGTAATTTTAGATAGAAAATTTCCTATCTGTCGGTACAGTGTCTGTAAGGGGTCTGTGCTTGAATTTGTGTTCCGCCCTTTCTCCCAGGTTTGAGTGGAGAATTGACGGGCGCAGTAGCCGAGTGGTTAAAGCGTTGGACTGTCAATCTGAGGGTCCCGGGTTTGAATCACGGTGACGGCGCCTGGTGGGTAAAGGGTGGAGATTTTTACGATCTCCCAGGTCAACATATGTGCAGACCTGCTAGTGCCTGAACCCCCTTCGTGTGTATATGCAAGCAGAAGATCAAATACGCACGTTAAAGATCCTGTAATCCATGTCAGCGTTCAGTGGGTTATGGAAACAAGAACATACCCAGCATGCACACCCCCGAAAATGGAGTATGGCTGCCTACATGGCGGGGTAAAAACGGTCATACATGTAAAAGCCCACTCGTGTGCATACGAGTGAACGCAGAAGAAGAAGAAGAAGAAGAGTGGAGAATTGAACTGAGCATCAAGTCGTTCGGATGAGACAATAAACTGAGGTCCCGTGTGCAGCATGCAGTTGGTGTGGCTGAAAAAGAACCCATGGCAACGTAAATGTTGTCTGCTGGCAGAATTCTGTGGAAGAAACCCACTCTGTCAGGTACACAAACGTGTGTGCATGCTGTCATTGTTTGACGAGAATAGAATAGAATAGAATATGTCTTTATTACCAAGTGTACCGGGGTCACAAGGAATATTGGGGGGGATAGTACATAACAAGGTACGAACATAAATCGAAAATCATACACAAACACAGATACAGTAGAAATTAGGATACATACAAGTGCATATCAATATAAAAACTTGTGCATACTCACACATGCACGCACTGCACACACACACACACACACACACACACACACACACACGTTTGAACAGATGCCGCATATTACATGTGGATGGGGCTGATGACTAGATCTTCAGGTAGATGGTTGTTGATTGCACAGTTCTAGTTATCACACTGGATTTGTTCGAGATACAGGGCATTGACTGCTTTTGGGAAAAAGCTATTGGCGAAGCGATTGGTTTTCGTTCTTATACTTCTGTACCGTCGACCAGAGGGGAGCATCTCGAAAATCCCAAAAGCTGGATGTGATTCGTCCTGGCTGATTGATTTTGCTTTTTTGAGTAGCCGCTTATAATATATGTCTTCTAGAGAAGGTAGATCAGACCCGGTAATGTTGGTGGCAGTTTTTTTGATTCTGTTCAGGGCTGCGACTTCTGCCTCGGAAATGTTTCCGCACCAAACAGTAATCGCGAAGGTTAACATGCTTTTGACGGGCGCAATAGCCGAGTGGTTGAATCACGGTGACGGCGCCTGGTGGGTAAAGGGTGGAGATTTTTCCGATCTCCCGGGTCAACATATGTGCAGACCTGCTAGTGCCTGAACCCCCTTCGTGTGTATATGCAAGCAGAAGATCAAATACGCACGTTAAAGATCCTGTAATCCATGTCGGCGTTCGGTGGGTTATGGAAACAAGAACATACCCAGCATGCATACCCCCGAAAACGGAGTATGGCTGCCTACATGGCGGGGTAAAAACGGTCATACACGTAAAAGCCCACTCGTGTGCATACGAGTGAACGCAGAAGAAGAAGAAGAAGAAGAACACGCTTTCAATGACTGCTCGGTAGAAATCGACCATCAACCTAGTATTGGTCCTGCTGCTGTCAGGTATCTGACTGACAAATGTGGTGGTGTGTGTATGGAAATTGTCCGAACATGACGACGCCTCCTTGATAAACTGACCTGAGGTGTTGGGCTGCAGCTGTTACTGACACTTGTGTGGATGAGTGGGCTTTTTACGTGCCTGTGTAGGCAGCCATACTCCGTCTTTGGGGGTTGTGCATGCTTGGGGTTGTTCGTGTTTCCACTACCTACTGAACGCTGACATGAGTTACAGGATTTGTAATGTGATGCATTTGATCTTCGGTATGCGTTTACACACCAGAGGGGTTTAGTGCATGAGGAGGTCTGCACTGACGTGAGAGATCAGGGGGGGGAAAAAACCCCGAAATCGGAGTATGGCTGCCTACATGGCAGGGTAAAACTGGTCGTACACGTAAAAGCCCACTTGTGTACTTACGAGTGTATGTGGGAGTTGTATCCCACGAACTAAGAAGAAAGGGGGGAAAAAATCTCCACCCTTAGCCGCTGTGACCGAGATTCGAATCCAGGACCCTTGGATTGAAAGTCGTACGCCTTAACCACTCAGCTGTTTGTGTCCGTCTTTTGGGGTGGGGGGGGGGATTGATATTAACTGTGTGTGACATGTTTTGATGAGGATGTTTTCAGGTGTTAAGTCAGATGAGGTCTAAGCTGTTGAAATGAATTGGATATGATTTTGGGCCTTTTTTTTTCTTTTTTTTTTAATAATTTTTTTTTTATTGGTTTGGTTCACTGCCGTTTTGCTGCTGATAAAACCACACAAACATACACTCACACACTCACACACGCTCACACACACATGCACACACACACATGCACACACACACACACACACACACGCGCGTGCTTGCTTGTATGCATAAGTGCAAGGATATGGCTATTGTGAGTGAACACAAAAGTTATGTACGCACTCATCCAGTCCCACACGAGCGCACAAGCATGCGCATATGCATTCACACACACAAGCATGCACATATGCATTCACACACATAAGCATGCACATATGCATTCACACACACAAGCATGCACATATGCATTCACACACATAAGCATGCACATATGCATGCACACACATAAGCATGCACATATGCATGCACACACATAAGCATGCACATATGCATGCACACACATAAGCATGCACATATGCATGCACACACATAAGCATGCACGTAAGCATTCACACACATAAGCATGCACATATGCATGCACACACATAAGCATGCACATATGCATGCACTCACATGTGCATGCACACACACAAGCACGCACTCACACACACACACACACACAAGCATGCACATATGCATGCACACACACAAGCACACACATGTGCATGCAGTTGCACACACACAAGCACGCACGCACACGCACAAGCATGCACACACACACACACACACAAGCATGCACATATGCATGCATACACACAAGCACGCACACACATACAAGCACGCACACAATCATGCACACAGACACACACACACACACACACACAAACTCACACTTGGTTCAAGATGTACATAAACCGAAATGTTTTCTGCTCCTCCCTCCCCCACACCCTCCCTCCCCCCCTGCCTCCCTCCAGGTGTACCCCAACGAAAGGCACGGCATCCGCAGTCACGAGTCCAACGAACATTACAAGACGCTGCTGCTGAGCTTCCTGCAAGACAACCTGTGATCGTCTCCCCTCGTCCACACACACACACACACACACACACACACGCACGCGCCCTACCACCCCCCCCCCTGCCACGCCCCCCCCCCCCCCCCCCCCCCCCCACACATATACTGGTTGCGTGGTTTTGTGGAGAGAGGAGGAGGAAGGTGGAGGTTATGGGAAAGGGGGTGGATGTCATATCGCTCTCTTTCTACCCACACATATACTGGTTGCGTGGTGTTGTGGAGAGAGGAGGAAGGTGGTGGGGTTATGGGGAAGGGGGTGGATGTCATATCGCTCTCTTACTACCCACACATATACTGGTTGCGTGGTGTTGTGGAGAGAGGAGAGGAGGGTGGTGGAGGTTATGGGGAAGGGGGTGGATGTCATATCGCTCTCTTTCTACCCCCACATATACTGGTTGCGTGGTGTTGTGGAGAGAGGAGGGGGGTGGTGGGGGTTATGGGGAAAGGGGGTGGATGTCATATCGCTCTCTTTCTACCCACACATATACTGGTTGCGTGGTGTTGTGGAGAGAGGAAGAGGAGGGTGGTGGAGGTTATGGGGAAAGGGGGTGGATGTCATATCGCTCTCTTTCTACCCACACATATACTGGTTGCGTGGTGTTGTGGAGAGAGGAGGAGGAGGGTGGTGGAGGTTATGGGAAAGGGGGTGGGTGTCATATCGCTCTCTTTCTACCCCACCCCCCACCCCACCCCCTGCGCCCCCCCGCCCCCTAACATCCTTCCTTCCTGGAACTCTGCTGGAAGAGAGAGGGGGACATTGACATTGCTGACGATGCCAAAGACGGAGTGAGCGTGCTGGATGGATACGGCGACAGACAGGAAAAACCCCTAACAAACCCAGGAATCATGATGGGTTTGTTTTAGGGGGTGGGGGGTTGGGGGTTGGGGGGGTTTGTGGTGTTGTTGTTGTCTCTGTGGATGGCGAGAGACTTTGCTGTGATTTTTTTTTTTTTTTTTAATTTTTTTTTTTTTAATACTGACAGTCAGCATTGCATGCGTGTACATTTGGAGAGTGGGGCTGCTAAATGTGGGAAAAGATTAAAAAAAAATTAATTTAAAGAAAAGAAGAGAAATGTGAGGAGAGAGTTTTACTGTGTTGCCCCCACACACAGATGCTGCTTTAAAAGTTTGCTTGGTGTATATCTGTAGATATATATATATATATATATTTGTGTGTGTGTGTGTATACTTTTTTTGTGTGTGTGTAACGGGCATTGACGGGTCTTCCAGGTAAGGTGTGAGTACTTGCAGGTAGGGACATGGCTGAGGTGTGTGTGTACGATGCACAGCAGTGACAGTGAGTGACGACTGCATTGTGAGAGACGAGGAACAGAAAGCAGGTGATGGCGGATGTTTTATTCAGTGGAGGCCACCCCTCTTGTGGTGGCGGCGTAACACTTATCTATATCAGTATCAGTAGCTCAAGGAGGCGTCACTGCGGTCGGACAAATCCATATACGCTACACCACATCTGCCAAGCAGATGCCTGACCAGCAGCGTAACCCATCGCGCTTAGTCAGGCCTTGAGAAAAAAAAAAAGAAAAAGAAAATAAATAAATTTTAAAAAAAAGAAAAGAAATAAAATGACAAAACAAACAAGCAACAACAACAGCAACAAAAATAAGATATTTGTGTGGACAAACATTTAGTTAATGTACTTTCAGAGATATGTTTAATCGGAGATGAGATTTTGTCCGTAAGTTTTTGGAAATCTGTACATCTGAGAGCCCCCAGGGAGTGATCCTGATATTTGTGTAAATCCGTTAATTGAGAAAATCAAAGGGTATATATATATATATGTGTGTGATGGGTTTGTTTTCCGTTTATCGCACTTGAGTGTCGATCCATACTCCCAAACGGTATAGATTCAAAACGCGGCGAACTACACGCTTGAGAGAACCTGTTTGAAAACACCACAAAATCCATACTTTACTTCATGTCGCGCGCATGGATGTGAATCTGAATCTGAATTAAATACACTCAAAAATTTTTTCGAAAGCATCGGTCTGTATTTTCTGTTTATAGAGCCTGTAGTAAAGAGACCTTGAGAAGAAAACGACTTGTCGGAGTGACGGGTTTGGTCACAGGTTTCCGAACGGTTGAGTGAAGTCAAGTTAGATGTTGTCAAAATGCTGATCATGACATAAGGCACGTGTTGAGATGCCACTTTGAAAAAGAAATCACACACACACACACACACACACACACACACACAAATGAATGCGCGCGCGCACACACACACACACAATGCGCACACACACACACACACACAATGCGTACACACACACACACACAATGCGCACACACACACAATGTGTACACTCACACAATGCACGCGCGCACACACACACACACACACACACACACACACAATGCGCACACACACACAATGCGTACACTCACACAATGCGCACACACACACACACACGTGCATGCAACAAAAACTTTCAAAGTATTTGACATCAGAGCTTCTTTTTTTTTTTTATTCCAAAAAAAATTGTGATGTCAGCCAGTGACTCCGCAGTATATCACTGTATTTTGAGTGGGAAAGAGAACAGTACATGCTGGTAGCAAATTCACAAAAAGATTTCCGCAGAAGGCTGTACGATGAGGAAAACTGGATATTGTACGGATTAACATATCCCTTCAGCTCTACAGTAGAATAGTGATTATGAAACCATACTGGGCAGGTACGCTTTTGGACAAAAATTACCCTTGTTTCTCAGAATGAGAGAGAGGTTTAAAAGACATGTAGGAAATGTAACTGCCAAATTCATCAAGTTAACATTTTGTTATGGATAAAAATATATATATAAAAAAGAAAGATTTGTTCAAAAAGAAAAAGTATACTTGAATGCCTTTCCTGTTCCCGTCATTTCATGATATTCAGTAAGGTTGTTTTTTTTTGTTGGTTTTTTAAAATTTTCATTGTGTTGAGACTTCACTCCAAAATCACAAGGTTTTACATGTTGTTATGATTTTCAGAAATTGTTGGGAGGGTATTGTTTTGGGTTTTACGTTTATTTTATTTGTGTGTGTGTGTGTGCGTGTGTGTGTGTTTTGTTTTCTTTTATGACATTTTTTTTTTTATTCCTTCCTTGATTGGGAAAATGTTCTGTTGATGAAGAACGGGGATTGGATTGTTTTAAAAGAAACGAAAAGGAAAAAACAGAAATGAAAGCGGATTTTACATTTATATTTTAATCTGAAGCATTAAGGGTGTGTATACTGAGTGTTGTTAGGAGAGACTGAGAATCATATGTTGTTCAATGTGAATGTGGTTTTGGGCTGATGGCCCCCACCTCCTCCCAGTTTTTTTGGGTTTTTTTTTTCACAGTAATTTGTTCACGTATCCTTGTGTCTTTTTTCTCTTTTTTTTTTTCTGCCCTAGAATTTGGGACTTTATTTTTCTGTATTTGGGTGGTGAAGACCCTGCCGTGGGGGCTCCATTTAAGTTAGGGACTGGGTTGACAAGGCTGTCGTTGTCATCGTATGTCCCGGCGTCAAACCAGGCCTGAGAGATACGGACACCTGTAGTGTTGGTCAGGAAATTTGAGCCACACTCCCAAAGAGGCGTGAAGTGGATGTCTCTCGACTGTGCGGTCCCAGTCTTCCCGTTTGAGCTCACAGCACACTCAGCTCTTGGTTGGAGGTGACGGGCACAATAGCCAAATGGTTAAAGCGATGGATTTTCAATCTGATGGTCCCGGGTTCGAATCTCGGTGGCGGCGCCTGGTGGGTAAAGGGTGGAGATTTTTCCGATCTCCCAGGTCAGCATATGTGCAGACCTGCTAGTGCCTGAACCCCCTTCGTGTGTATACGCAAGCAAAAGATCAAATACGCACGTTAAAGATCCTGCAACCCATGTCAGCGTTCGGTGGGTTATGGAAACAAGTACATACCCAGCATGCACACCCCCGAAAGTGGAGTATAGCTGCCTACATGGTGGGGTAAAAATGGTCATACACGTAAAAGCCTGCTCGTGTATATACGAGTGAACGTGGGAGTTGCAGCCCACGAACAAAGAAGAAGAAGAAGGTTGGAGGTGGTCACAGGCTGAAAGAAAACCAGCACCTATGATGGGGATCGAACATGTGTTCTCTCAGTTGTCAGTTCGCAGCAGTATCCTGTATCCACTTCACCAAAGCGGCCGCTCATCTGTGTAATTTGTGTGTGTGTGTGTGTGTGATTAATGAATAGAATTTGAAGGAGTAAAATTATGGAACTGACTTAGTGTACTGCATTGCAGATGTGTATGTGTGTGTGTGTGTGTGTGATGGTGTGGGAAAGAAACTTTATCCCCCTCCTTCCTTGGATCAAGGTAGAGAGTGACGGTTCTTCCAGTTTTGATGTTATCCAGTCGTGTACTGTACGCTAGAGGCACTGTTTGCAGAGTCAGACATTGGACTTGTGGTCCAGTGTTCACCAGTGATCAGAGTTCGAGTCCCCCCCGTTCAGCATGGTGCTGTGTCCTTGGGAAAAGTGCTTCACTCTGATTTTCCTAACTCCTCCCTGTCGTGAATGGATACCCGAGTGGTTGGGGGGGAGGGAAGATGATTTGACCCAGTCTTCCTATGCTAGGCCCCAGATACAGTGATGGAGTCTCCTGTCAGTCCGACGGATGAGTAGGCAGGCAGGCATGTCTGTCGGTGTGTGTCCTCATATGGGAGAAGAGGCCGATTCTGGATGCGCAGCACTTCCCACAGGTGTTAAAAGGGAAGAGTCATTCCAACATTAGCCTGGATGCCTGACCAGCACAGGTGACTTTTTTTAGTGAGGAGGAGTTGTGCAGTCCCTTCCCCACTCTCTCGCCTACCGACGCTCACAGTCCCACAGGTGCAGATACTGCCACGTGCAGGACGGCCTCGGCAGGTGCAGGTTTTTTCTTCAGAGTTCCGTCTCCAAGGAGGACTTCCAGCCAAGGATAAGAGCTCCCCCTGCCCTTTGGTCATCCTCTTCCACCTTCACAGCCATTGGGAAAGGTTTCCTCCTCCGCCTGGTCCGTCGTTGGGAGACTTCACATGCGGCAGGTAGTACTGGGTTAATGGTACCAGTAGTAAAGTCTACACCCTTGACCTGACTGAAGATACAGTGGATATGACTTAACTGCCTCAGTGGCTGTAAAAGGTAGGGTTCAAATTTAACTCTTTTATTTGAGTGCCAGTTGGGCTTTCTGGACAAAAGATTTGAGTGCCCAATTGTGGTTTAAGGTGCCAGCATAATAAAATGAAATAAAACCTTATTTCGTTTCAGCGATGTGCCAAGGAAAGTCTTTCTGCCAGGCTTCATTGTACACGCGCTGGCGCTCTGATTCGTACTCCTGCTGTTTATTCTTTTTGTCATCCTGGGCTTTTGTCTCTGTTTCGGGAGCCTTTCTTTTAACATTGAAGATGGGAAACATTGTTTGTCGCTAACGCACCATGAACATCAACATCCGATCGCGTACGCGGAAAGATGCTGTGAGCATTGCTGTGGTGTCAAAATTTGTCTCGTTAAACCGGTTTTCAAATTCCTGCAGCTGCATAAACCGTAAGGAAAAGGCTCTAACTTCTACAGTATTTCTGGATGTATCAACACGCAATTTGGAGGAAAAAGAGTATATTTTCTTTATGTTTTTTCCCTACCTTTGAAGCCTGCTGAGGTTGTAAACTCACCAGCGTTGAATGAGTTAATGAACAGAAACTATCGGCGAAGGGATGTTCATGATTTTCCCCAGAGTGATGACAAATCGACGCCCTGTTTCCGGTGTCTTTTCTCTGACAATACAAAAAACAGAAACTGTTGACAAAGGAATCTTTCTTTTCCTTCTTTCTCCGGGTGAGACTGCATTGACTCCTCGAAAACGGAGTATGGCTGCCTACATGGCGGGGTAAAAACGGTCATACACGTAAAAGCCGGCTCGTGTACATCATGCGAGTGAACGTGGGAGTTGCAGCCCACGAACGCAGAAGAAGAAGAAGAAGAAGACTGCATTGAGAATGGACTCTTTGCATGTCTGGTAACCATAGGAAGACAGCATGTCGCACTTTGTTGCCCGTGTCACCTTGAATCAAATTAACTCTTAGCAAGCCGGACGCCTCGTTGTAATGGAAAAAAAAAAATGTATGCACTGACTGAACTTTCTACTTTTGAACGATTGAAAGCCTAATGCTTTAACCCTTTGGCTGTTGTCTCCAGCATGTCTGGTAACCATAGGAAGACAGCATGTCGCACTTTGTTGCCCGTGTCGCCTTGGATCAAATTAACTCTTAACAAGCCGGACACCTCGTTGTAATGGAAAAAAAAAAAATATGCACTGACTGAACTTTCTTTCTACTTTTGAACGATTGAAAGCCCAATGCTTTAACTCTCTCCGGACGAAAGAATGCATGAGCATTCCTACATAAAATGTATTAGGTTTCAGACGACGGAATGGAATAGCATTTTCAAGAAATAAAAATCCATCACGCGCTGTACACATGATTTTGTGATTAGCCAAGCAGAATTGTATGATTGGCCAGCCTGCCATGTGTGGCCCGTCTCGCACACACGCTGACAAAGTCACTGACCGATCGTCTGCTCGCGTGCCAGCCTGTTAGCAAAGCGGACTCTTCTCAGAATATTGTGGAGCGAACAAGGCAGCGACGGCAACGTTTTAGTGTTGCCGAAGTACTTGAAATGCTACAAACTGAAGGGTCGGACATTGAAGAGGTGGATGATGACGAAGAAGAAAGTGAATTTAATGCAGAAAGCGAGCATGGGTATGGTGATTCGGGGTGAAAAATTGCCATTATTTTCTACATATGGCAACACTGTAAAAATAAGATGAGAAATTTGATATATTTTTTTTATGTAATAGCTCAACATATAATGAACCAGTTCTGAAAGTTTCATTTTCTTACTCTGTATTTTTTATTTTTTGTAATTTTTTTTTTTCCAAACCCTTACAAATGGGCTGTCTGTGGGGGAAAAGCAAGGGAGAAAACTTGTCGTCCCGAGTGAGTTAACCCTTTGGCTGTTGTCTCCAGCATGTGAGGAAATGAGAAGGGGGGGGGGGGGGGAGATGGCGACGAGGAGGAGAGTCTGAAAGAAAGACCAGAACGATACATGAATTCCGTGCAAGAGGTTTAGGATGTTGTGTGTGCTTGAGAGGGAACCGGTGGCGTTTATAAACGACACAGGTAAAACTCACAGTGATGCAAGAGATTCAGGATGATGTGCTTGTGCATGTGAGGAAATCGGTTGTGTCAAAACAGAGGTAAACACAGGTGGTAACACATAGTTTAAGTGACACTGGTGAAGCCCCAAGTATGTATACAATGATGTATCAGAGTGGCAGTGTATATTCCTGTCATATATTTGTGTCAATGACTGCAAAAAAGCTTTTAAGCTGCGACTGTTCCTGGAAAAACCGGCATCTGAGTGAATAGACTTGCAAACAATGAAAGCTTGGCTGATTTAGACTTTATTGTTATTATTATTATCATCATCTTGTTATTATTATTGTTATTATTATTATTATTATTATTATCATCAGTTTCAGTTTCAGTTTCACTTTCTCAAGGAGGCGTCACTGCGTTCGGACAAATCCATACACGCTACACCACATCTGTTGAGCAGATGACTGACCAGCAGCATAACCCAACGCGCTTAGTCAGGCCTTGAGTGCATGCTTACATATTTGTGTACCTATGAAAGTGGATTTCATTTTACGTAATTTCGCCAGAGGACAACACTCTCGTTGTCATGGGTTCTTTTTCAGTGCGCCAAGTGCGTGCTGCACACGGGACCTCGGTTTATCGTCTCATCCGAAAGACTAGACGCTCAGTTTGATTTTCCAGTCAAACTTAGGAGAAAGGGCGAGAGCGGGATTCGAACCCACACCCTCACGGACTCTCTGTATTGGCAGCTGAGCGTCTTAACCATTCTGCCACCTTCCACCTCCCTCATCATTATCGTGTGAACAAGACTTACAGATCAATATCAGAACATGGCCAGTAGACTGTTCATTGTCTGTTGCTTGTGTGGTGAGAGAGAGAGAGAGAGAGAGAGAGAGAGAGAGAGAGATGGTGAGATAGTTGGAACCATGGTGTCTTTAGCTGTGGTGTGTGTGGGTGTGTGTGTGTGATTGGATCTGTCATGGTGCGATCCCCATGCTAAATGGTAGGGGAGGGCATTGGTTTTCGATGTATTTGTTTGGGGAAGTGTGTGCGTATGTGTGTGTTGTGTGTGTGTGTGTGAGCGCGCGCGCGTGCGCTCTTGCATGTGTGTGTTTGTGTGTATGTGTCTGAGTGAGTGTGTTAGTGTGTGTGTGTGAGTGTGCACAGTTCCGTTTCGTTGCAAGCTTGACATTAATTACAACGCTTAACCTTTACTGCTGTCAAATATTGAAAGACATTATGTGACATAAAAAGTATTCAGTCAGACTCAAAAACTCCTAGTTATATATGAATATGTGTGTGTGTGTGTATTTCTATAACCACCAGTATCATCGATTGAACTGTGTGGAGCGGAAAGTATTAGTCTTACTTTGTACACATGGGTTTCTGTATTGGCACATGTATTGATATATTCAGCCGTTTGTGTGTGTGTGTGTGTGTGGACCAGTATGTTGGGTCTGTCACTTTATGTGAATGTCTGACCAGGCATGTGAAGCACAAGCTGGAGCTTACAGACTTGAAAGGGATGGATGCGTTGGTAATTTGCCTGTCAGTGTACCAAGACAAGAAATAGTGGTCTGTAACCAATGTCCTCAGACGTGAACATAACGCACTGTGGTCTGTAAACAGTTTACTCAGACATGATCGTAACACGCTGTGGTCTGTAAACAGTTGACAAAGACACCAAAATAACACATTTGTGGTCTGTAAAGAGTTTACTCAGACATGAACGTAACACGCTGTGTTCCGTAACACAGTATGGTCTGTAAAGAGTTTACAAAGACACCAAAATAACACATTTGTGGTCTGTAAAGAGTTTACAAAGACACCAAAATAACACATTTGTGGTCTGTAAACAGTTTACTCCGACATGAACGTAACACGCTGTGTTCCGTAACACAGTGTGGTCTGTAAACAGTTGACAAAGACACCAAAATAACACATTTGTGGTCTGTAAACAGTTGACAAAGACACCAAAATAACACATTTGTGGTCTGTAAACAGTTGACAAAGACACCAAAATAACACATTTGTGGTCTGTAAACAGTTGACAAAGACACCAAAATAACACATTTGTGATCTGTAAACAGTTTACTCAGACATGAACGTAACACGCTGTGTTCCGTAACACAGTGTGGTCTGTAAACAGTTGACAAAGACACCAAAATAACACATTTGTGGTCTGTAAAGAGTTTACAAAGACACCAAAATAACACATTTATGATCTGTAAAGAGTTTACAAAGACACCAAAATAACACATTTGTGGTCTGTAAAGAGTTTACAAAGACACCAAAATAACACATTTATGGTCTGTAAAGAGTTGACAAAGACACCAAAATAACACATTTGTGGTCTGTAAAGAGTTTACAAAGACACCAAAATAACACATTTGTGGTCTGTAAACAGTTGACAAAGACACCAAAATAACACATTTGTGGTCTGTAAACAGTTGACAAAGACACCAAAATAACACATTTGTGGTCTGTAAACAGTTGACAAAGACACCAAAATAACACATTTGTGGTCTGTAAAGAGTTTACAAAGACACCAAAATAACACAGACGGTAGTTTTGGTGCTTGTTTCGGCATCCGTTTTTCTTAAGCCAGGCTGATGCAAACGGCAGGACTTTTGTTTATGTATTCCAGTAGAGCTTTTCATGTTAACTTTATATGTCATTTCAAGAAGAAACTTGGAATTTTTGTGGTTGTTGTTGTCATTAACATTTTTTTCAATCTTTATTTGGTTGATTTATGTGGTCTTATAAATCCAGATTTTATGTGTCAAAGTATCAAAATATTTTTTAAAGTAGTCAGTGCTGCTGTTGTTGTTTTTTCTATAGTTTCTTTGTAATTAAGCTTTTTGAAGATGAAAACTGAGGGGCTTTAATGAACAAGTTTTCAAGGTTTCCAAGGCATGTTTACAAAAGCTTCCCATCCTGAAACATGCAAAACTTTCTTTGTCAGTGTTCATGTTTGCTCAGTGAATGTGTGGAAATGACTGTGTATTTTTTGAAAAAAAAGTTTATAATCAAGGCAAAATCAGAGTGAGTGTGTTACAGGGAGTGTGTATGGAAATGATCTACAGTTGAAGGAGTTGTTTTTTTTTTGTGTGTGTGTGTGTGTGTCTTTTTTGTCAGATGCATCAGTGTGTATTACTGTTCAGCAGAGATGTCTTTTAAAAGAAACACATTGCAGTTCTAAAGAGTATTTGGCCAGTCATGCATTCATTAAAAGAAAACGAAATAGTTATTTTGTTATGCGTTGCTTTTGCGTTTGTCTCTTGACACGGATCATGGCTGGTACACGTGTATTTTTGTGTGGGTGGAGAGAGGGAGGGGGTTGAAGGTTGGAAATCTGAGATGTGTGCACAATATTCAGTAATTAATAAATATGTACTGATCCTTGCCTGTTTCTGATTACAAAACAGAAGTGAATGTGCAGTGTATGATGTTGCATTATTCTTCAGCCACAGCCGAGATTTCTCTGCATGGAAATCGGTCTGTCCCTTTCCTCAGAGTTGAGAGAGCATGTCGCCAAAGTCTAATAATAATAATGGTATTTATATAGCGCTGGATCTTGTGCAGAGACAAATCAAAGTGCTTTCGCACCAGTCATTCACACGCATGCATAACTAAAGAAACTAAAGACAAGGAAGGGTAGGCAAGGGAGGCTATTTTGGGAAGATGTGGGTTTTGAGGCCAGACTTGAAAGAGCTGAGTGTGGAGACTTGACGAAGCGAAAGAGGGAGTTCATTCCAATCACAAGGTCCAGAAACAGAGAAAGAACGGCGGCCAAACAGTCGAGTGTTTGAATCTGGGTATGCGTAAACAGGGTGGATCTGTAGCCGATCGTAGTGAGCAAGATGGAGTGTAGAGGTGAAGGCGGCCGCAGAGATAGGAAGTCTAGCAACGCTTTTTTTTTTTTTTCCCCTTCCCCTGCCTGGATGTGTATTTGGGTTATACTATCAAGAGAAACTAACAAGTGCCCATATCTGGAAATTTACAGAAAGTAATATTTAAAAGATATCATTAGCGGTTGTTGTTTTTTTTATATTTATATATGACTAAAATGTCACACTGGAGATTGTGAAAGACTTGTTGATCGACTTGTGTAGAATCAAGTTCTGTCCCTATGCCCGAATTCATGGTGTACATTGTGTCATTGTCATGAAAAACATTGGATGAAATAAAATAGAATAAAACACACAACTTGAAGCTGATGTACAGGTAAAGGTAAGATAATCACACAGCAAGAAACTTTCAAAAAGTAGCAAGAGTTCCTGTTCTTGTCTTCTTTTTTTTTCTTTCTTTTTTTTTTAAACCACTGAAAGCTCAATTCTGGCCTTTCAGATTGCATTTCATTAAAAAAAAAAAAAAAAAAAAAAAAAAAAAAAAAAAAAGACTGTAGCATCTAAAAATGAGAGGACATGTATTGTTCATTGTACATGAGATCAGAAATATCGCTTGCAACAGTCTTTTGTGACTTCAACCTGCACAGGTTTTGCAATTTCATTCCAAAGTCACACACACACACACACAAATCATGGTGGCGCTCAAACACACATGCAAAAACATTTGGTCCTGAGAAACAACCCCAAACATGACAGCAAAGAACTCTTTAATGAAGTCTTTTTCAGTTAGATGACATTTTCAAAACTTCATCAAAAACTTCTCCAAAACCAATCAAAGATACTAAAGCACACATCATTTATTTTCGAAGCAAGTTATCAGTGTCCGCCTCAGTAACACTGAACACTCTTTGAATGATGAAATCCATTAGAAACAGTTTGCAACAAAAAATACTGATTTTCATCATTATTATTATTATTATATTTATACAGCGCTGAATCTTGTGCAGAGACAAATCAAAGCGCTTTCACACCAGTCATTCACACGCATGCATAACTGAAGACAAAGAAGAGGCAGGGAAGGGAGGCTGTTTTGGGAGGAGGTGGGTTTTAAGACCAGACTTTGAAAGAGCTGAGACCTGACGAAGAGAAAGAGGAAGTTCATTCCAATTGCAAGATCCAGAGACGGAGAAAGAACGGCGGCCAACAGTCATTCACAAGTCCATTTGTCTTCCATAATGAGGACTGTCTGAATCAAAAGATCACGAACACTGGATGAAAACGGCAGATCAGCAGAATGCTGCTGTTTTTCTTTCTTCTAAAAACACAGCAGACTTTGCTCCACTGGAGAAGATGTGCTGGTGCCGTATGCTCCAGCTGGAGTGAAGAGGATCATAGTTATTTCTTATTCTTGTTGCTTATAGTCCAACCGACTGCACAGGGCCATATCAGGACTGTCAAACCATACTCAACCACGTCAACACAAAACTGTCACATCTACATAAGAACATTAAAACAAACCACAAAACACAGTTCATGACACAGTATCCCAACCATTTAGCTCCTTATGGCAAATAAGACCAGGCCATGCTGAAGACTCCTGCCACTCCGCTTAATTTATCATCCCCAGATTATGAAAAAAAAAGAGAAAAAAAACAAACCTTCAAAGCCAAACAAAAATTAATTAAAAAAAAAAAAGGCCATATAGGCAAATAACTGCAGAATGGGCAGCTAGTGCCCATCCCAGTGTTTACATCTCACTACCTAATCACCAGAGCAAAACAGCACAGATAGTAGTACATCATAGACTGCGGAAAAGAGAAAAAAAACATGTTCAGGCTTGCTTGAAAAAAGAAAGGGGAATGGACTGGGAAGGCAGAAAAAGGAGACAACAGTGGAGATAGAAAAAAAGGCAGAAACAAAGAGAGCGATAGAAAAGAGGGCATTTCTAGCACAGAAGATGAGGATCAAATAAGTAATTAATAAATAATAATAATAATAATAATGGACACTTATATAGCACACTATCCAGAAATCTGCTCTAGGTGCTTTACAAAAACGCTTTAACATAAAACATTACATCTATGTTACATACACACACCAAAATATGACTACACACACACACACACACACACTGCGTACATACATTTTAACAATACATGTGTATCTAACAGCTACCCTAACACATACGCACACATAGGCAGGCACAAACTTACATAAACGCATTAAGTAAATACAACAGCAACCCAACAAGCTATGCATATACAGCACTTCAGCATAAATGCACAGCAAGCAACCAAAAAAAACCCCACCAACAAACCAGAAAAAAAAAAGCAAAGAAAAAACAAAAAAAGAAAGCGAAAAAAGGGAAAAAATCCAACAGAAAAAAACAGGACACTTTGTATTTAACTGTAATGCTTAACTCACTCAGTACGGCCAGTCCTCTCTTCTCCTCTACACAGACCCCTCGGATGTCCAGTGGGTGTCTGAATGATCCAACCTTTAGCTTCCGTCGTCAGAATTGTGGTATTCTTTGTCAACATTCACCTCTTCAGTATAAGGGCCTTCCGCTTGCAACATTTTGATGGTGGTAATTGGGGTGAAACGCTGTTAACGTCTTCTCTTTCGCCGTTCATATGGAAAGAGTTAAAACGTGCATTTAAACACAACAATAATTATGAAGTTTTGGAGCTCTTGTCAGCAGAATCACTTACCCCTTGACCTCCGACCCATGGTAAAGTGAGGTCAGCGTTGCATGGGTATAAACTGCAGTGATTATCTTTTGTGTGTGTGTGTGTGTGTGTGTGTGTGTGTGTGTGCATACTCGAGTCACGTAACTGAATTTGCTGAACAAAAAGTAAGGCAATCCCAACAGAAGAAGAAGAAGAAGAAGAAGAAACCAAAATAAAGAGCAATGATTGATATCCTGACCTGCACGCCCAGTTTTATTATAGTGATGAGGATGACAGCCATTCACTGACAAGGATACTCGTCAGCTGCAGTAAAGGGGTTAAAACAAACATTCAAAAGACTCTCTCATTCGATAAGTGACTGCAAAAAAAGACTCATGTCGTTTCATTAGACTGGAAGAAAAAAAACAAACAACAACAAAAAACAAACCCACAACAATGACTGGTACAATGTAGACAGGGTACATATATACATTTTTGGCTTTTGGAAAAGTTTGTACAAGCAAGCCCTCAATGAATGCAGCGCCAAAGGAAAAAAAAAAAACCCACCATAGCAGTCCTCAAATATGATGACACTTTCAACAAGAGTTGTTCAATTCTATTTTATGAAAGCTTAATGCACTGGAATCTATGCACAGCTACTTTTATTTGTGCATAAGGCTATTACGTACAGATGAATGCACTGAGTCTGCTACATCTATTTACTTCTATATGCATACGAGGATGTTGAAAAAGCAAAATGCACTGGAATCCATGTAAACTTTGCCTGCAAGCCAGTTTTCTTTTCTACATTCTTTGGCTGCAACTAGTTAACTCATGCGTATGGGTGGAATTTTACAAGTAGGACATTTCCAGGCAGCCATACTCCCATTTTCTGGGATGGACATGCTGGGTATATTCGTGTTTCCATAACCCAGCTGACACTGACATGAATCATGGGATCTTTACTGAGCTTAACCTGATCTCCTGCATGTGTCGTCAAAGGGAGTAAGGCACAAGAAGACCTGCACGTGCGGCAACCTGGGAGAGCGGTAAAACCCCCACTTTTAATCCACCATGCTCCGATACCAGGATCAATACCATGAGATGAAAGCTTAGCGCTTTAACCATTCGGTTATGAAAACATAATGCTAAACGCGTTTCAGTCCACATTGATCAACTCCATGCACAGCGTTGATGATGGAACTGAAGGTTCAGGGGGGGCGTGGCAACAACATATAACTGATAACTATGACTGAGGAAGCCCTCATGGCTTTCCACTACGATGAACTATGTACAGGACTTCACTTTTCCTTCACCAGGCCCTCGGTGTGAGACAGACAGGGCAGCCATCAAATCTAAGACAACAACAGCCAGGAAACAAAGTCAGTTCCCTGGACTGTAGCTACTGGAGACAGTCTCTTCTGTACCAACAATGATAGCTATTGGTGACAGTCTGTTCTGTACCCAGGATGATAGCTATTGGAGACAGTCTGCTCTCTACACAGGACAATAGCTATTGGAGACAGTCTGCTCTCTACACAGGACAATAGCTATTGGAGACGGTCTGTTCTGTACACAGAACAATAGCTATTGGAGACGGTCTGTTCTGTACACAGAACAATAGCTATTGGAGACGGTCTGTTCTGCACCCAGGACGATAGCTATTGGAGACAGTCTGCTCTGTACACAGGACAATAGCTATTGGAGACAGTCTGCTCTCTACACAGGACAATAGCTATTGGAGACGGTCTGTTCTGTACACAGAACAATAGCTATTGGAGACGGTCTGTTCTGCACTCAGGACGATAGCTACTGGAGACAGTCTGCTCTGTACACAGGACAATAGCTATTGGAGACAGTCTCTTCTGTACCCAGGATGATAGCTATTGGAGACGGTCTGCTCTCTACACAGGACAATAGCTATTGGAGACGGTCTGTTCTGTACACAGGACAATAGCTATTGGAGACAGTCTGGTCTGCACCCAGGACAATAGCTATTGGAGACGGTCTGCTCTGTGCACAGGACAATAGCTATTGGAGACGGTCTGTTCTGTACACAGGACAATAGCTATTGAAGACAGTCTGTTCTGTACACAGGACAATAGCTATTGGAGACAGTCTGTTCTGTACACAGGACAATAGCTATTGGAGACAGTCTGCTCTGTACACAGGACAATAGCTATTGGAGACAGTCTGCTCTGTACACAGGACAATAGCTATTGGAGACAGTCTGTTCTGTACACAGGACAATAGCTATTGGAGACAGTCTGGTCTGCACCCAGGATGATAGCTATTGAAGACAGTCTGTTCTGTACACAGGACAATAGCTATTGGAGACAGTCTGCTCTGTACACAGGACAATAGCTATTGGAGACAGTCTGCTCTGTACACAGGACGATAGCTATTGGAGACAGTCTGCTCTGTACACAGGACAATAGCTACAGGAGACAGTCTCTTCTGTACCCAGGCTGATAGCTATTGGAGACAGTCTGTTCTGTACCTCAGATGATGGATGCTGAAGAGTCTGTTCTGTGCCAAGGACAACAGCTGCTGGGGACAGTCTGCACAGTTCAGAACAGCCAGCCAGGTGGTAACGCACACAGCCGAGAGGCTGAACCTGACACGGTCGTCACAGTGAGTGTTCACAATATATTTCTCTGTATAGAATAAATCTGAATACACACATAGACACAAGAGATTTAGACAGACTCCTTGGATCTATAATAATAATAATAATGGTATTTATATAGCGCCGGATCTTGTGCAGAGACAAATCAAAGCGCTTTCGCACCAGTCATTCACACGCATGCATAACTCTAAAACTGTAGAAACTAAAGACAAAGAAGGGCAGGCAAGGGAGGCTATTTTGGGAAGAGGTGGGTTTTGAGGCCAGACTTGAAAGACGCCGAGTGTGGAGACTTGACGAAGCGAAAAAGGAAGTTCATTCCAATCGCAAGGTCCAGAAACAGAGAAAGAACGGCGGCCAACAGTCGAGTGTTTGAATCTGGGTATGCGTAAACAGAGTGGATCCGAAGCCGATTGTAGTGAGCGAGATGGAGGCAAGGAATGAACTACAGGGGTAGGAATGTGAATACGGACTGATACAGAACACTACATCTTGTCAACAGATTCATGGGGATAAACAGCCTGACGGTCTTTGATTAAATGCTTCGATCTAGGGCAAGGAATGATCTGAAGGGCTAGGAATGTGACAGCGAACTGATATAGAGCACTACATCTTGTCAACAGCTTCAAGGGGATAAACAGTCTCTGATAGTCCTTGTCTCACAACCGCAGACTGGTTTCTCTTTAAAAATTTATTTTACACATGAAAAAAAAAAAGAGAGTGAAAAAAAACACACCCAAAAACCACCTGCTATTCACAAACGTCTACTGGCTTTTCTAAAAAAAAAAATCTCTTTCACACATGAAATGAAATACCTGCTGTACACAATAGTCAAATGGCTTTTCTTAAAAATCTATTTCACACATTAAAAAACCCCCCAAAAAACCCCATCTGCTGTACAAGTAAGTCTAGAATCTGGGTAAACATCCAAGTCATCAGTCAACATGGCAGCGGTGTTTCTCAAAAATTCACACTCATAAAAATTCCCAACCTCTTCTGCACACATTAGTCTAAACATCTGGCTAAACAGGGAAATACTTGGCGTTGCTGGCTAAACAGGGAAATACTTAGCGTTGCTGGCTAAACAGGGAAATACTTGGCGTTGCTGGCTAAACAGGGAAATACTTGGCGTTGCTGGCTAAACAGGGAAATACTTAGCGTTGCGGGCTAAACAGGGAAATGCTAAACAGGGAAATACTTGGCGTTGCTGGCTAAACAGGGAAATACTTGGCGTTGCTGGCTAAACAGGGAAATACTTAGCGTTGCGGGCTAAACAGGGAAATACTTAGCATTGCTGGCTAAACAGGGAAATGCTAAACAAGGAAACACTTGGTATTGCTGGCTAAACAGGGAAATACTTAGCGTTGCTGGCTAAACAGGGAAATGCTAAACAGGGAAATACTTGGCGTTGCTGGCTAAACAGGGAAATACTTGGCGTTGCTGGCTAAACAGGGAAATACTTAGCGTTGCTGGCTAAACAGGGAAATACTTAGCGTTGCGGGCTAAACAGGGAAATACTTAGCGTGGCGGGCTAAACAGGGAAATGCTAAACAGGGAAATACTTGGCGTTGCTGGCTAAACAGGGAAATACTTGGCGTTGCTGGCTAAACAGGGAAATACTTGGCGTTGCTGGCTAAACAGGGAAATACTTAGCGTGGCTGGCTAAACAGGGAAATACTTGGAGTTGCTGGCTAAACAGGGAAATACTTGGCACTGCTGGCTAAACAGGGAAATACTTGGCGCTGCTGGCTAAACAGGGAAATACTTAGCGTGGCGGGCTAAACAGGGAAATACTTGGCGTTGCTGGCTAAACAGGGAAATACTTGGCGTTGCTGGCTAAACAGGGAAATAC
Organism: Babylonia areolata; assembly: GCF_041734735.1. Taxonomy (NCBI): domain Eukaryota; kingdom Metazoa; phylum Mollusca; class Gastropoda; order Neogastropoda; family Buccinidae; genus Babylonia; species Babylonia areolata. The sequence goes on along the minus strand of NC_134910.1, from coordinate 27,326,591 downwards.
TTGGCGCTGCTGGCTAAACAGGGAAATACTTGGCGTTGCTGGCTAAACAGGGAAATACTTAGCGTGGCGGGCTAAACAGGGAAATACTTAGTGTCACAAAGCACAAACAGAAGCGCACCAAAGCATGCATCGTCGTTAGAAAATGAACAAGTCAAGAGAAGCAAACAAAGGTCTGCATCTTTTCCTTGAAACAACTGGACATATTTTTTGGGGGGGGGGAGGGGGAGGCGTGGGGCCAGGGGGTGGGGGGGGATGAAGTTTGTACGTCAACATACTAGTTAGCAGCGTGCATGCATGCTTTTCATGTAATGCTGCAGTGCACGTGCTGTGCGTTCTGGATGCAACTGGATGCGCAAGGAAAGAAAGAAAGAAAAGAGAGAGAGAGAGATTGCTGTTTTACACTGAGGAACGATTCCAGCAGCCCGAAACGCAAGCTCACTACCCATCCTAATTATCCGCTGCTGCCGGAGCTAATCATATCTTGCTCCATTCACTGACAATGCTCATTACCTCTCTCTCTATTCTTCTCACTTCCTCCTCTGACTGCCCCCCCCCCCCCCCCCCCCCCCCCCTCTGTAATTTCATCATAATCTGAACATTCACGTCCAAACATGAGACAATGGGATATGTATGGTGAACGTTTCACAATGTCCAAATACAGGAATCCACAGTGAAAAAAACAACAACAAACAAACAACCAAAAACAAACACACACAACCCCCACGCCCCCCCCCCCACTCTACCTCACCCAACTCTCCACATCACATCAGTCACTCAGTTTTCCCATGGAACACACACACACACACACACACACACACACATACACACACACCCACACACTGAAAGGAGTAAAACATGGTGGTTCAAGAAAGACAGGACATCAAGAACACGCCACCTTCCAGCTTCTCTAAAGGTCTGTCGGTCTCACTCCCCACCACCTCAACACACTCTCACTTGGAATACACCGCTCACACTACTTATAAAAAAAATTCAAAAAAGAAAAAAAAAACCCGCCCAAACCCCAGTCTTCTGGGAAAACACAAGACAGGGGAAATTCACCCTGCATGACTTAGCACTCGAGCCACTTTTTGCCGACATTAAAACAGCGACTGGCGATTCCACCAGAAAGTGACATGCTGTGAGCAAACCTGCTTCAGCTGTTCTGCTTACCACAGCGACAGTTTCACACACACACACACCGCACACTCACTCACACTCACCGCACACACAGAGTACACAAAATCTCATACACACTCCCCATCTCTCCCATTCCTGCACACACACACACACACACACACACACACACAGCACACAAATCCTCATACACTCCCCACATCTCCCCGTCCTGCACACACACTCACAGACACACACACACTCACAGACACACAAACACACACTCCAGACACACACACACAGAGTACACAAAATCTCATACACTCCCCATCTCTCCCATTCCTGCACACACACACACACACACACACTCACACACACACACACAGCACACAAATCCTCATACACTCCCCACATCTCCCCGTCCTGCACACACACACTCACAGACACACACACACACTCACACACACACACTCACACACACACACACACAAACACACACACACACTCCAGACACACATACACACACACACACTCACACACACAGAGGGCACCAAGGCTGACAACAGAGGAGAAACAAACGCACCACACACTGCCTTGAAATCTGTTTTTCTTTTCTTTGTCAACCCTGCTTCCAACCAACCCTATTTCAACAACAGAGACACCTTGTAAGGACACGGACAACACTATGGCAAATAAGACAATGGCTGTCATTATTGCTCACAGCCTAGCTGATGACAAATGGACAAATTCAGTCCGGGCTGGAACAATAACTGTTTTGTGGAAGAATTATAACAAGTAATTCAGCAAACTGTCATCTTGATTACAAGTTAAAACATCATGAAAGAAGGGGTAGACAAAAAAATATTTCTCAACAACACTGTTTAAAACATTGTTAGTGTACACTTTTTTTTTCTTTTTTCTTTTTTTTTTTTTCACAAACCAATAATCATCCATATCATGTGCAAGAAATTACTCTGTGCAAAAATCAGATTTCAAGAAATCGTGTGCAAAAACTTTGTGTTTTACTACTTTCAAGTGATTCATGTCAAGATAAACAGTGCACAAAATATCTCCTGTGAGGGGTTCATATTCATATCAGGGTGTACTGCATTTTTCAGACTGTTATGTACATAATTACACAAAACAACTGAGCTTTTTTGTTGTTGTTGTTGTTGTTGTTGTAAACCCCTCTGATTAAAATCACATTTCCATGACCACCGCAGACACCGATTAAGATGATGAACACACCTCTTCAACAAACATGGCACAACCACCCACTTGTAGTTACTGTAAAGCATTTTCAGACGTTTGAAAGCGCTAGATAAATTAAATCACTTTTGTTATCATCATTACTTTCATCATTATCATCATTACATTGTTTGACTGCAGCACCAGTCCTGAAAATTAAAAAAAAAAAAAAAAAAAAAATCACAGCCAACACTTGAACACTTGTACAACCACGTCAGTGCAAAATACAGATCGTTCATTATAACAGTCATAAACCATGGCAACTGTTGATTATGAAATCATCAAACAATCAATCACCCACAACAAAGTAAAAGATCAGTGTCAGTATCAGTAGCTCAAGGAGGCGTCACTGCGTTCGGACAAATCCATATACGCTACACCACATCTTCCAAGCAGATGCCTGACCAGCAGCGTAACCCAACGCGCTTAGTCAGGCCTTGCGAAAAAAAAAAAAAAAAGAGCAGTAAATGAACAAAAATTCTTTTCATTCAGAAAATTGATTAACCCTTTCACCGCCAGTCAGTTTAGAGTGCAAATTAACCTTGTGCAGGAACCACAGAAAAGGTGGTGTCTAAGAATAGCTGGGGATTCCCCTGTGATGTGGAGAAGAAAAAAAAAGGCCAATCCTACCACTGCAAAATTAAGAGCTTTAGGTTAATGCTCAAAAGGCCCATCATCTGGTTACATTTCAGTGACACGGGTGCTTTACCTAGCTGGTGCCGAAATGCGACCATGGCGGTGAAAGGGTTAATGGACTGACAAGAAGGTAAATGAGAAAGGAGGCAATAAACAGAAAAAAACAACGAGCAGTAAGAATCAACGACAGGGCAATGGAAAAGAAAAGAAAAATGTCGAGCGCATTTTCAAGATGGTGAGGACTTTATTCATACCTGAACAAAAGAAGGCAGAAACAGAGAGCAAAAAACAAAAAAAACAAAACAAAAAACAAAAAAAAGAGAGGAAATTTGTAGCACAGAATAAGAAGGATGCTATTCATACTGAAAGATAGGGGCTCGAGGAAGAGAAGATTTGATCATCTTGTTTTAAGTTTTCAGAGACCACAAAAGTAGGAGTTATGGCAACCATTAACTCACTCAGTACGGCCAGTCCTCTCTTCTCCTCTACACAGACCCCTCGGATGTCCAGTGGGTGTCTGAATGACCCAATCTTTAGCTTCTGTCGTCAGAATTGTGGTATTCTTTGTCAACATTCACCTCTTTAGTATAAGAGCCTTACGCTTGCAATATTTTGATGATAGTAATTGGGGTGAAACGCTGTTAACGTCGTCTCTTTCGCCGTTCGTATGGAGAGAGTTAACTCTGTGAAACACAGATGGTGGAAAGTCCACCAGCTGCTCAAAAACCACTGGTCATTCACGCCATGAAATAACAGTGTCAAGCGTTCCATCCATTTTTGCCTGTTTGGCAAAAAGAAGAATTACGTAACAAACATAATTTCAACTCCCGTTTGGTGGAGAAAAGAGCTAAATCACAAATCATTTCTCGTTTTCATGAAGGATTTAACACGATGTACTTTTAAACACCTTGCACTTCCCCCCCCCCCCGTCCCCGCACCCACCCCTCCCCCAAGTTTCCATCACTAGGGCTGGTTGTCATTAATATCAAACAACGTGAACTGGAGTCTGCCAATGTCTTTGGCTACCATATTTTACCGACTCCAAGGCACATCACATAACGTGGTGCAACCTCCAAAGTTCAAAGGATTTCTGATTTTTAACAATACACATGGCACAACTCAAAAACGATTAAAAAAAAAAAAAAAAAGTCAATCATACAGGTGTCGCTCACTGTCATGACAGCTGCCATGTCAAAGTGATGTCGAGGCTCTGACATCGCTGTCAGAACTGTCTTTTCATGTTGAAGTGTCATCTACTGTCATGTCTGCTATGTCGGCTCTGACAGCGACAGAACTGTCTTTTCATGTTGAAGTGTCATCTACTGTCATGTCTGCTATGTCGGCTCTGACAGCGACAGAACTGTCTTTTCATGTTGTAGTGTCATCTACTGTCATGTCTGCTATGTCAGCTCTGACAGCGACAGAACTGTCTTTTCATGTTGTTGTGTCATCTACTGTCATGTCTATGTCGGCTCTGACAGCGACAGAACTGTCTTTTCATGTTGTTGCGTCATCTACTGTCATGTCTATGTCGGCTCTGACAGCGACAGAACTGTCTTTTCATGTTGTTGTGTCATCTACTGTCATGTCTGCTATGTCGGCTCTGACAGTGACAGAAGTGTCTTTTCATGTTGTTGTGTCATCTACTGTCATGTCTGCTATGTCGGCTCTGACAGCGACAGAACTGTCTTTTCATGTTGTTGTGTCATCTACTGTCATGTCTGCTATGTCGGCTCTAACAGCGACAGAACTGTCTTTTCATGTTGAAGTGTCATCTACTGCCTTGTCTGCTATGTCGGCTCTGACAGCGACAGAACTGTCTTTTCATGTTGAAGTGTCATCTACTGTCATGTCTATGTCGGCTCTGACAGCGACAGAACTGTCTTTTCATGTTGTTGCGTCATCTACTGTCATGTCTGCTATGTCGGCTCTGACAGCGACAGAACTGTCTTTTCATGTTGAAGTGTCATCAACTGCCTTGTCTGCTATGTCGGCTCTGACAGCGACAGAACTTTCTTTTCATGTTGAAGTGTCATCTACTGTCGTGTCTGCTATGTCGGCTCTGACAGCGACAGAACTGTCTTTTCATGTTGAAGTGTCATCTACTGTCATGTTTGCTATGTCGGCTCTGACAGCGACAGAACTGTCTTTTCATGTTGTTGCGTCATCTACTGTCTTGTCTGCTATGTCGACCTCCACTGTCTTAAAACTGCCCTGTGCACCCTTGTGAGTTATTTGTGAGCCTTCTTTTTTTTTCTTTAAAAAAAAAAAAGAAAAAAGTGATTAATGGCACAGTTTCAGTTGTCTTCATCGTCATGAACATCATACTTCCACGTTTGGAGACCCAACATCGATACAATTCTGATTCACGACAGATTTGAACCAAACATCAGGTACAGTGTATTATACGGTGCACCACCATTTGTACAGTTTCTTTCTTTGGCAAAGACTTAAAAAAATAAAAATAAAAATTAAAAAAAAAAACCCACCAAAACCACAGTATAAAATCAAAACCAACCAAAGAAATGGATTGTCTTGTTTTTGTGTATTTCTCGGTGTGCTAAAGCACTGAAATTAACCAGCACAGGATAAAGAAGCACCATTTAACAATTCTAATTTCCTCAACCCCACGATCTACATACATGAACTTGCACATAACTGCACAGACACACACACACTTGCCGGGACACACCCACCAAAAACAAATATGCTAATTTTTTTTTTAACAATTTGAAACAGAAATCAGGTGTTTTTGTGCAATAGCTTCACAGTTAGAATCCTGGCCACTGCTTTTTGTGTTATCACCCCATTTTCATACGTGAAAATAAATCACCACAACAGTATCTCTCCATGCTTGAACAATCAACGGCCAGTTTAAACAGCAAAAAACAAAAAAACAAAAACAAAAAAAAAAGCTTGTGAATTCAACAATCGTGAAGTTTTTCAACATAACAACAAAAGAGGAATGTTTCAAAATGAAAAGCATGCACAATTAAAAGTGTGGGTTTCTCGCCTTTGAATGCACAAAACAGACCTCTGCAAATGTATCGCAGCTTTCAAATTCCCTGGATCGAGCACAGGACCAATGAACATGTACGGAGCAGAATTGAGAACCTTGCTGGACCTCAGGAACCTCTCCTTTCAACTGTGAAGAGACGCAAGCTGATATGGTTTGGACACAACACTCAACACACCAGCTTGTCCAAAACAATCATGCAAGGCACCATCGAGGGCGGGAGAAGAAGAGGAAGACAGCGGAAGAACTGGCATGAGAACATCAAACAATGGACCCGACTCCACACACGTGAACTGCTGCCGGCGGCTGCCGACAGAGACAGATGGAGAAGGGAGGTTGCGTCTGCGGTCCTCAGGCTTCCCCCAACGACTACTTTGTAGTTATGGGCCTGAGGTGAGGGTGAAGTTTCAGGCCTTTCACCTCTCTTGGGGGCACACACCATCAAAAAGGGACTTCTCCAGCTATCTACACTGTGCCTCTACCTGGCTCCAGGCAAGGCCCATCTTCTGGGTGACTGCCCCAAAGGTCTCTTCACCAGGTGGGTTATCGGCCAGCCTCTCTATCTCTTCCATTGGGAGTTCCATGCAACAGGCGTCAAAATACCCCAGAGTCCACTCCTCTGAAGATGGCACGGGTCCACGGGCTGCTCAGGCCCCGGTGGGGTAAAGGGGCAACGATACTGATACTGATGGTGCCTACACCACTGATCTAAAAATACATGGATAGCGCATGCCTTCTTTCAGCCCCTTTGCTAACTGAAGCCAGCGGAAGTGTTCAATCAGCCATTTTGCTTCTTGTGGCAGTATCGCACGAAGCGGTGACTTTATATGTGTAGCCGAGCGCTCAGCTTTCACTTGCTTGCGGCGTTAGTTAAGCTGACATTCCTGTGTGTGTCTCCACTGCAAGTTTGTGCCACGTGTGACTGTGCTGTAATAACTTTGGTAGATAAACCATTGGCAGATTTCAATCAAGACATAACATTTGGCATGTCATGGGGACAAGCATAACACGATTTCATCGAAGATACACGTTTACAGTTCAGAAACTACCGCCAGTTAGCAGACGACTTGTCAAAGCACTGACGGCCGGATACAAGAAACAACATGGCGTCCAGTTGGCTTCTGTTTTATTGGCCAATGAGCTAATCATGTATTTTTAGATCAATGTGCCTCCACATGTTTGCAGGAAGTGTTCAAAAACAGAAAAAGCTGTTTAAGAATACCATGTATAAAAGAACAAGCCGTTTATGAATACCATTTGAGAAGAAGATCATGCTCCATAAAAAACTGAAACTGTGGCTGCCTGAGCTGATACCAGTCTGATGCCTGTTGTCAGGTCCTGTCTGGTGATGCTCGACGCTGGTTTCCGTAGCATGAACCCGATCCATCCACACCTTCTTCCAGTCTTGCTTTCAGCTGCCAGCTGTTGTGTCTTCCTCCAAACGTCGATGTTACTGCTCATGGCTGGTCAGTGGTTCTGGAGGACTCTTTTCAGACAGCTGTTGATGAACGTCTGCACATTTGGTCAGGGTGGTCTTCGTCATTCTCAGCACCATGCAGCAAGGACTTAATGTTGGCAGCCGTCGTACATGGAGTCAGTCATCGATACCCCAGGGATTTTTTATTTATATTCTACAGGAAGGGATGTTACTGCTTCCTGCTCGTAGAAGATCATCTTGAACAGCCATGCAGAGATCATAAAGAGATCTGCGCAAAAGGGTTACTTCACTTGTAAAAATGAGTATCTCTTTTTTCATTGCAATGGGGATTCTTCACTTGTAAAAATGAACATCTCTCGATTTCAACAGGGGGTTATTAATATGTACACTGAAGACCTCAGGTACACACTCAAGAAAAACACTTATGTGCTGAATGTCTAAGAGCACCCATGCACATGTCACTGTACCCAGAACACAGAGACCACAAGGCCATCAGGCCACAGATCAAAGGAGAGCTGACCAGCAGTGCTGTGCTGCCCGACGGTCAATCACACACTTCACAGGAGGCAGCGGATCGACAGCGCCATTCTGAAACGCCCCGCAACGCAAAGAGAAGGCACAGTGAAAAAGACGTTACACTACAGAACGAACGAGAAGGCACTTAACCCAACACCCACCTACACCCGGTCAGCACCAGCTACACCCCTGTCCACGATGCCGCTGACACTTCAAAGCCTGGACTGGACGTCCACCCAGTACTGGAAGCTCCTGCCCATCCTGGCTTGTGAAGGAGAAACAACAGTAACTTCTTCTTCTTCTGCGTTCACTCGTATGCACACGAGTGTGCTTTTACATGTATGACTGTTTTTACCCCGCCATGTAGGCAGCCATACTCCGTTTTCGGGGGGGTGCATGCTGGGTATGTTCTTGTTTCCATAACCCACCGAATGCTGACATGGATTACAGGATCTTTAACGTGCGTATTTGATCTTCTGCTTGCATATACACACGAAGGGGGTTCAGGCACTAGCAGGTCTGCACATATGCTGACCTGGGAGATCGGAAAAATCTCCACCCTTTACCCACCAGGCGCCGTCACCGTGATTCGAACCCGGGACCCTCAGATTGACAGTCCCAACGCTTTAACCACTCGGCTATTGCGCCCATCGAAACAACAGTAACAATGATTAACAAATAGTAAAGAGTGGTAACTCTCTCCATTCACAAGGTGCACAACTTCAAGTCAGTGCTACTTACGCTACCGATTCAGCTAGCACACAGGTAAATAAAAGGTACATTGGAACAAACCCATGAGGCAACCATGTGTTTGTTCTGCATTGTCCATGTGGCTTGTTCAGGATTAAAGAGGCTGTGCCAGTCTTGAATAAAAGCTAATTTGTGTTTGCACATTTCTTCGGTCTTTGCTGCTGTGTGCACATGTCAAATGATGGGTATAAGGACAGGCCCGGCGCTTCCTTTTTTGAGGAAGTGTCTGGGTTTGTTCCAATGTACCTTTTATTTACCTGTGTGCTAGCTGAATCGATAGCGTAAGCAGCACTGACTTGAAGTTGTGTACCTTGTGAATGGAGAGAGTTACCACTCTTTACTATTTGTTAATCATTTCATCTCCTGGCCTCATTAGGTGTTAATTAACAGTAACAATGGTCAAGGAACAACCCCAGGCGCCAGGCATCAGAACCACACACTGAACCAGATAAAAACATGAGCAACACACAACGATGGCTGAAAAACAAAAGACAATCTGGCCAATCTGAGCGCTTCCTTCATATCATTTTGTGAAGTATGATTAATGTAACTTACAATTACATTTCCCTTGAGATAAAATGTTATGCTGGGGAGAAAAAGGAAGACATATAGTACAACTGGGTTTCAATATTCTGTCCACCACGTATAAAACATGTCAGAATGATTTCCCCTGAACTGCTGTTATGTCTCTTCTCGACGGGCGCAATAGCCGAGTGGTTAAAACGTTGGACTGTCAATCTGAGGGTCCCGGGTTCGAATCTCAGTGACGGCGCCTGGTGGGTAAAGGGTGGAGATTTTTACGATCTCCCTGGTCAGCATAAAAATTATGTGCAGACCTGCTAGTGCCTGAACCCCCTTCGTGTGCATATACAAGCAGAAGATAAATACGCACGTTAAAGATCCTGTAATCCACGTCAGCGTTTGGTGGGTTATGGAAACTAGAACATGCCCAGCATGCACATCCCCGAAAACGGAGTATGGCCGCCTACATGGCAGGGTAAAAACGGTCATACACGCCAAGCCCACTCGTGTACATACGAGTGAACGTGGGAGTTGCAGCCCACAAACGCAGAAGAAGAAGAAGAAGAAGAAGTCCCTTCTCCATTATATTCTTTGTGTGCTCACACATCATAAAGACTTTGCTGTGAAAAAAAACACACCCAAAAACAACAAAAAAAAAAACCTTGTCACACCCTTTACTATGTCACACATTCCCACCCAATTTGTGACAGGTCATTCACTTGAGCACAATATACCTAAATTTGTACACCGTCCACTTTCACAACAACTGGATCAAAAGGTGCAGTCATGATGCTGAAAATGGCTAATTACTAATGACAGAGTTGTTGTGCTTAAAATCATAATGTTGAAAATGACTAATTACTAATGACAGAGTTGTTGTGCTTAAAATCATAATGTTGAAAATGACTAATTACTAATGACAGAGTTGTTGTGCTTAAAATCATAATTCTGAAAATGACTAATTACTAATGACAGAGTTGTACTTAAAATCATAATTCATAATGTTGAAAATGACTAATTACTAATGACAGAGTTGTACTTAAAATCATGATGCTGAAAATGACTAATTACTCATGACAGAGTTGTACTTAAAATCATAATTCATAATGTTGAAAATGACTAATTACTAATGACAGAGTTGTTGTGCTTAAAATCATAATTCTGAAAATGACTAATTACTAATGACAGAGTTGTTGTGCTTAAAATCATAATTCTGAAAATGACTAATTACTAATGACAGAGTTGTTGTGCTTAAAATCATAATTCTGAAAATGACTAATTACTAATGACAGAGATGTTGTGCTTAAAATCATAATTCTGAAAATGACTAATTACTAATGACAGAGTTGCTGTGCTTTAAAATCATAATGCTGAAAATCAATGATCTATCACACAGATTTGTGCTGAAACATGTCAAAACTGTCAGACGCGCTAAGACGACGCAGGACGTCGCCGCAATGAACAGGTGTGGATCCCATCTTGTAATAAACAAAACAAAGAAAACCAAAAAAGGGAGGGGGGTGGGGGAGAGGTGTGTGTGTGTGTGGGGGGGTGGGGGGTGGGGGGGGGGGCCAGGGGGGGAGATATGTACAGATCAACTCGACAATTTAGTGCCACCATAATCAGTTCCCGGAGATCCACTCATGCACAGCTGTAAGGTTGCAACACACACATACACACACACACACACACAAACACACACACACACACACACACACGCACACACACACACACACACACACACGCACACGCACACACGCACACACACACTTTCACCTGTCCACAACCCCCCCTCTCACTTCAGTGAAGACAAATAAAACAACACTGCTGTGGTATACACCAACCTGACGGAGAAAACAACACAAACATTAACAATCAAAATTCATATTTTGGAAATAAAATATTTACCCCCACCCACCCCCCCCCCAAAAAAAACCCCAAAACAAACTCCCATAAACAAAAAAATTATTTGTGACTCACATACAAAATTCACACAAAAACCATTAAATAAAATTATTGGAACCCCTCCCCCAGCACCCCCCCCCCGCCCCCCCCAAAAAAAAAAAAAAAAAGACAGAAAAAAGCAACAGATTATGTCGAAAATCAGACCACACGCTGATGCCAGAAATTGACACGTCTCTTTCTTCACATCCCAGGCTGACACACTGGTTCTATAGAAGCAGGGAGGACGCAGCGCTTGCTGATGACGACGACGACGACGACGACGACAACAGGCTGCAGCAGCATGCAGACGGAACCGAAGCCCTCGCCCATCCTCCGCCCTCGTGTCTCCATGACAACGACCCAGCCCCCCTGCCCCCCATGTCTAGCGGCCCATTCCCAGGTGCAACATCTTGCGGAACAGGGCAGGGCCTTTCCACAGTCCCCTGAAAACAAGTTACAAGGGGGAGAAAATTATTGTATTGTATTTCTCTTTTTTTGTTGTTGTTGTCACAACAGATTTCTCTGTGTGAAATTCGGGCTGCTCTCCCCAGGGAGAGCACGTCGCTACACTACAGCGCCACCCTTTTTTTTTTTTTTTTCCTGCGTGCAGTTTTATTTGTTTTTCCTATCGAAGTGGATTTTTCTACAGAATTTTGCCAGGAACAACCATTTTGTTGCTGTGGGTTCTTTTATGTGCACTAAGTGCATGCTGTACATGGGACCTCGGTTTATCGTCTCATCCGAATGACCAGCATCCAGACCACCACTCAAGGTCTAGTGGAGGGGGAGAAAATATCGGCGGCTGAGCCGTGATTCGAACCAGTGCGCTCAGATTCTCTCGCTTCCTAGGCGGACGCGTTACCTCTAGGGCATCACTCCACATATTGGTATTTGAAAAAAACAAAAGGGGCACAACAGCCAAGCGGTCAAAGCACTGGACTTTCAATCTAAAGGTCCTGGGTTCAAATCTCAGTTGCAGTGCCTGGTGTGTTCAGGGTGGAGATTCTTTCTTTCCGGCCTCCCATGTAGACAGATGATCAGTACTTGCTCGAGCTAGAGCCCTCTTTATGTGTGTGTGTGTGTGTGTGTGTGTGTGTGTGTGTGTGTGTGTGTGTGTGTGTGTGTGTGTGTGTGTGTGTGTGTGTGTGTGTGTGTGCGTGCGTGCGTGTGGAGACACCAAACATTCACAGCACGCATGATGACAAAGATTCCAAAAGCCAGGACAGTGATCCGTGCATTTTGAAAAACAAGGACACAGCCTGCATGCACACACCTACCACATCTACGATCACCCGTATGAGTGACAGGACGGGACAGGACGGGACGGGACGGGACGGGACGGGACGGGACGGGACGGGACAGGACAGGACAGGACAGGACAGGACAGGACAGTCCCTTCAAACATATGAGCAAAAGCACTAGCTGCAGCCCACAAGAAGCAGCAGCAGTAGATTTAAACATCAGTTCAGTTCAGTTCCGACGCTCAAGGAGATGCCAGTGCATTCAGATGAATCCGTCTATACATGCTAACACCGTATCTGCTAAGCAGATGCCTGACTAGCAGAGTAACCCAGCGTGATCAGTCAGGCTCTGAGGGAAGATAAGATAAAATAAAATGAAATAAAGTCAAATAAAATACACTAAAATAAATAAATGCACAAATAAAATGATAAAAAAGAAAAAAAGAAGAAAAAAAGGAATAATATAATGATAATATAAAAGGATAAACAAATAAATATACATAAACACATACACAAATGCATACCTGCGTACACACACACACACACACACACATTCCCACATATTGCAGATCCCATAACACTAACACACACACACACGCACAACAGATAAACAACAAATACCCAGTCTCACAGACACAAAAGCCCAAACAAAAATGTACACAAACCCAACACTACACATAAAAAAAGCACACATGAGACACATAAAACTCACACACACGTACACACACACACACACGGAAACTTATAACAGATTTGCAACAAACTGTCAGTCTCACAGATACGAAAGCACAAACAAAAATGTATACAGACCCAACACCACACATGAAAAAGCACACACAACTCCCCCCCGACACATAAAACTCATGCACACGTAGACATACACACACATGCACAGGCACACACAACAGATTTGCAACAAAACACGCAGTCTCACAGATATGAAAAAGCACAAACAAAAATGTACACAGACACAACACTACACATAAAAAAACACACATGCGACTCCCCTGAGACACATATCAGACACACACACACACACACACACTTACAACAGATTTTCAACAAACTGCCAGTCTCACAGATATGAAAGCACAAACAAAAATGTATACAGACCCAACACCACACATGAAAAAGCACACATGTGACTCCCCCGAGACACATAAAACTCACACACACGTACACACACACACACACACTTACAACAGATTTGCAACAAACTGCTAGTCTCACAGATATGAAACAACAAACAAAAATGTACACAGACACAACACTACACATGAAAAAACACACATGCGACTCCCCCGAGACACATAAAACTCACACACACGTACACACACACAGAGAAACTTATAACAGATTTTCAACAAACTGTCAGTCTCACAGATATGAAAGCACAAACAAAAATGTATACAGACCCAACACCACACATGAAAAAGCACACACAACTCCCCCCCGACACATAAAACTCACGCTCGCGTAGACACACACACATACACGCATACACATGCACACACAACAGATTTGCAACAAAACACGCAGTCTCACAGATATGAAAAAGCACAAACAAAAATGTACACAGACACAACACTACACATAAAAAAAACACACATGCGACTCCCCTGAGACACATATCAGACACACACACACACACACTTACAACAGATTTTCAACAAACTGCCAGTCTCACAGATATGTAAAAGCACAAACAAAAGTGTACACAAACCCAACACTACACATAAAAAAAGCACACATGCAACTCCCCCGAAACACATAAAACTCACGCACACGTGCACATACACACATCAACGCATTTCGTATCTCCCACTCCCAACGGGCCAAGTAATCAAAAGAGGTGCGCCGCACTCATTTTTTAAATATTTTTTTTGTTTATAAATTTTGCAAAGACATTTATACAATACAGAGAACAGTGTGAAACAAACAATACAAAATGAACAGTAGCATCCACAACAGAGAAAAAGACAAGAAACAAAATAAAAAGTGATATATAAAAAAAACAGCAACAACAACATCAACAAATACAAAAAAATACAAAAACAACCCAAAACAACAACAACAACAAAAAACAACAATTTGTCCAATCATTCCATCAATCAATGTTTACACATTACTGATTGCAGCAATCATGATGATTTTAGATGACATTAATAATAAAGAGACCAGTTGTAACATAGCGACAGCATCAATTATGTCAACTATTACAGTAATGGCATCAAGGATGAGGCGAAAGCGAGTGGTAGCATTGTAATATCATAATAAAGGAGCAATGAGTAAACCACTTCTACATTATTGGAAAAGAAAGCTTGTAGTTAATCGCATTGTAAAGACCAACAACAACAATAAAACTTCAAAAAAATAAACACCATAAAGTTCGGTCTATAAGCCGCAACTTTTTACCCCAGCTTCAACCTCTGCGGCTTATACAACGAAGCGGCTTATTTGCGGATTTTAACGATCCCGGGAGTGTCACGTTCTCGTCTATTCTTAGCTGCCCTTCAACTCACCAAAATCATCATTTCTGTCCATGAATTTTTGGATGAGCTTCAGGACAGTGTGCATTCAGTTCTACTACTCTGCTCAAGCGTACACCCTCATCATGCCGAAAACGCGACGTTATGCCTATGATGCAGCCTTCACATTGAAGGCGATCGACCTAGCAGACGACAGTGCAAGCGACGAACCAGCAGGTAAATAATAAATATCAAAAAATAAATAAAGACCCGCACTCACTTCATCATGGCTTCCCAGTAGATCTTGGGCATGAAGGTAGCCTTCATGATGTACATGGTACGTCGCTCTTTACCCTGGTCGAAAGGGAACGTCTCCAGCGGCTCGGCGTCGTAGTCAAACTCGGCCAGGATGCATCGGTTCTTCCCCGTGATCAGCGGGCACGACGTGTAGCCATCGTACTGCCAGGACACACACACACACACACACACACACACACACACACACACACACACAGTGTCAAACTGGGATTCTTCACTCCTCACCTCCACTAAGACCCTGATCGATGGTCAGGGTGTTAAGTCTTTTGGATGCGACGATAAACCAAGGTCCCCAGAGTCTTTTGGACGAGACGGTAAACCAAGGTCCTGTGTGCACCATGCATTTAGCACATGTAAAAGAGCCCAGGGCAATGAAGGGGTTGTCCTAAAAAAACAAAAAAACAAAACAAACCCACCTGCACACAGAAAAGGACAGAAAGAGAGACAGAGAGAGACAGAAAGAGGGAGAGACAGAGAGAGACAGAAAGAGGGAGAGACAGACAGAGAGAGACAGAGAGACAGAAAGAGGGAGAGACAGACAGAGAGAGACAGAAAGAGGGAGAGACAGACAGAAACAGAAAGAGGGAGAGAGAGAGAGAAAGACAGAAAGAGAGACAGAGACAGAAAGAGGGAGAGACAGAGACAGAAAGACGGAGAGAGACAGAGACAGAAAGAGGGAGAGAGAGAGACAGAGACAGAAAGAGGGAGAGAGAGACAGAGACAGAAAGAGAGAGAGAGAGAGACAGAGACAGAAAGAGGGAGAGAGAGAGAGAGAGACAGAGACAGAAAGAGAGAGAGAGACAGAGACAGAAAGAGGGAGAGAGACAGAGACAGAAAGAGAGAGACAGAGACAGAAAGAGGGAGAGAGACATAGAGACAGAAAGAGAGAGACAGAGACAGAGACAGAAAGAGGGAGAAAGAGAGACAGAGGAAGAGAGAGACAGAGACAGAAAGAGAGAGACAGAGACAGAAAGAGAGAGAGAGAGACAGAAAGAGAGACAGAGACAGAAAGAGAGAGACAGAGACAGAAAGAGGGAGAGAGAGAGAGAAAAAATAGCACAGCGTTGTGGGTGACATGCTCTTCCCGAGTCATACATAAAAAAAAAAAGCCTGCTCGCACAGCTTGCACATTCTTGAAAAAAAAACAAACCAGAGCATAGCTGTCTTGACGGCTGGCTAAAACAACAATCATGCATATAAAATCTCACTCAGACACGCACACAAGTGAACATGGAGAGCTGCGGCCCATGAACACAGACAGAAAGAACAAATGAAATGAAATCTTCTTCTTCTGCGTTCACTCGTATGCACACGAGTGGGCTTTTATGTGTATGACCGTTTTTACCCCGCCATGTAGGCAGCCATACTCCGTTTTCAGGGGTGTGCATGCTGGGAATGTTCTCGTTTCCATAACCCACCGAACGCTGACATGGATTACAGGATCTTTAACGTGCGTATTTGATCTTCTGCTTGCATGTACACACAAAGGGGGTTCAGGCACTAGCAGGTCTGCACATTTGTTGACCTGGGAGATTGGAAAAATCTCCACCCTTTACCCACAAGGCGCCGTCACCGTGATTCGAACCCGGGACCCTCAGGATTGACAGTCCAATGCTTTAACCACTCGGCTATTGCGCCCGTCAGAAATGAAATGAAATTATGGTGCTTAGAGCCTCGCCGACCACTAAGGCCATCTCAAGGCTATCGCCGCGTTAATAACTACTACAAGGCTAAAAAAACAAACAATTAAAACGAGTCACCACTTCAAACTTTCCACTCCAAAGTTTAAAAAAAAAAACTTCCATAGTTTAAAACCTTCAAATCTGGTTAAAAATGTTCACTTCTTTTAAGAAGTCCATCAGCACCCACGGAGGGACATCACGAAACAAAGTCTTCAGAGAAACCGCCGTGTAATGTCTGTGCCTAACGTCATGCAGATCCCAACAGTCAATGAGCACGTGTTTCACGGTGAGAGGCTCATCACAGGGAATACATCGAGGGGCCTCTTCCCCCTTCAACAAGTAAGAATGAGTAAAAAAAAAACGTGTGCCCCGCACGCAGTCTGCACAGCACAGACTCCTTTCTGTTCTTCACCCCTGAAGGGAGGGTCTCTTTTAGGTCTGGACGAATCAGAAAGAACAAAGCACACTCACTCTCTCCCCTTTTACGTAAGAACAAGACTTATAATTTTTTTTTTTTTTTAAACAGCCTTTTTTTGTTGCTGTACTTTAAAGCAGGATATACGTCTTGAGCCAAGGAGACCAGTTAACAAAATACTGGTCTAAAATCTAAATTACCCCCCCCACACACACACACACACACACCAACCCCAAAATGACTTCATACTGTCAACTTTATGCTCAAAATATGACTGGTTGTGATAAATATTGGTTCTCAAACATTAAGATTATTGCAAATACGTATGTCGGGGATTGGTAACTTTCACCCATGCGTGTTGTGAACACAAACCTTCATTCGCATGTAAAACCCATACGCACAACTTGAAAAAACAACAAACAGATCTGTCATTTATCAAACACACACACGTAAACACCAATTCATTAGTATTCAAACACATACGCTCACTTCTATTTCCTGGGTGGGAGTGACTAAAATCTTTTAACACTGAAAATTCTACCATCAAGTTCCGTGGGGCTGCGTAACCAAAATGCACGTCTTAATACTGAAGTGAAATAAAATAAAGGAAACAAAAGACCTGAAAAAAATTTTTTTTTAATCAAATCTCCAAAATGCCAATGCGGAAGACAGCCTAATACGGAAATACTCCCAAGCATGCTATTCATTCTCTCTCTCTCTCTCTCTCTCTCTCTCTCTCTCTCTCACACACACACACACACACACAAACAAAAAAAACCCCAACCAAACACACACACACACGAACAAACAAAACAACCCCACACACACACACACGAACAAACAAACCAACCCAACACACACACACACGAACAAACAAAACACACACACACACACAAGTTTCAAGTTTTAATTATCCTTTCACTCCTATTGGAGTATGGAGGATTACTGCAAAACACACACACACACACACAAAAGCAGCAGTAAAATACAAAAGAAAAAAAAAAACCCAGAAGGTAATACTCACTTTTCTGGACTGCTCCTCTCCCTTCATGACAGCACACAGGTTGTCCTTCAGAACCCCAACCTGCGCCGCTGTGATAACACACAACACACACACGACTCAACTTCTGTCTGCGTCTTTGGCATCATGTGTACTATCTGCACGTGTCCAGGATGGAGGACCACCGCCTGCCCAAGATCGCGCTGTATGGCGAACTGTCCACTGGCCACCAGTGACAGAGGAGCACCCAAGAAGAGATACAAAGACTCCTTGAAGAAAGCTCTCGGTGCCTGTCACATTGACCATCGCCAGTGGTCCGCAGTAGCCGCTGATCGAGAGACCTGGCGACGCACCATCCACCAAGCTGTCTCCTCCTTCGAAAACAACCGCAGGGCCAGCCTTGAGGACAAACGCAGAAGGAGGAAGAACCACGACGCTGCAGCCGCAAACCCAGACCAGACTTTCCCTTGCAACCGCTGCGGCCGACTCTGCTTTTCCCGCATTGGCCTTGTCAGCCATGAGCGTGCCTGCATCAGACGTGGACAACGCCCTTCCTAGATCTTCGTTAGCGAAGCCAGGCCATGACTATTTGCCGTTCCATGTGTTCTTGCTACTGGCCTTCTTCTTCTTCTTCTTCTGCGTTCACTCGTATGTACACGAGTGGGCTTTTACGTGTATGACCGTTTTTACCCCGCCATGTAGGCAGCCATACTCTGTTTTAAGGGGTGTGCATGCTGGGTATGTTCTTGTTTCTGTAACCCACTGAACGCTGACATGGATTACAGGATCTTTAACGTGCGTATTTGATCTTCTGCTTGCATATACGCACGAACGGGGTTCAGGCACTAGCAGGTCTGCACAAATGTTGACCTGGGAGATCGTAAAAATCTCCACCCTTTACCCACCAGGCGCCATCACCGTGATTCGAACCCGGGACCCTCAGATTGACAGTCCAACGCTTTAACCACTCGGCTATTGCGCCCGTCTTGCTACTGGCCAACACCGACAGCAGTGGAAGCCAAGCTGTACGGCACCCTGGAGGAGCTGCGATGGACGGCAGCCTTCATCGAGGACACCGGGCTGCTTATCTAATTGGAGGCGAACGAGGAAGAAGAAGATGTGTTCTTGCGCTCTCATGTGCTACGCTGCGTCATGCAGAGTGGTGCTGCGATGTGTCATGCGGTGTTGTGATACGCTGTGCTATACTGCATTATGCTGTGTTGTTGCCTGTTCAATGCGTCGTGTCATGAAGTATTGTGTTGCGCTGCGTCAAAGAGTGACGGGCGCAACAGCCGAGTGGTTAAAGCGTTGGACTTTCAATCTGAGGGTCCCGGGTTCGAATCACGGTGACGGCGCCTGGTGGGTAAAGGGTGGAGATTTTTCCGATCTCCCAGGTCAACATATGTGCAGACCTGCTAGTGCCTGAACCCCCTTTGTGTGTATATGCAAGCAGAAGATCAAATACGCACGTTAAAGATCCTGTAATCCATGTCAGCGTTCGGTGGGTTATGGAAACAAGAACATTCCCAGCATGCACACCCCCGAAAGCGGAGTATGGCTGCCTACATGGCGGGGTAAAAACGGTCATACACGTAAAAGCCCACTCGTGTGCATGCGAGTGAACTTGGGAGTTGCAGCCCACGAACGCAGAAGAAGAAGAAGAAGAAGCATCACAGAGTGCTGTGTTATGTTGAGCTGTGTCGTGTCCGTAAGTGTTGTCATGTTGTGCTGTGCTACACCGTGTTATGCAGTGTTTTGTGTTTGTATTTCTTTTTATCACAACAGATTTCTCTGTGTGAAATTCGGGCTGCTCTCCTCAGGGAGAGCGCATCGCTACGCTACAGCGCCACCCATTTTTTTGGTATTTTTTCCTGCATGCAGTTTTATTTGTTTTTCCTATCGATGTGGATTTTTCTACAGAATTTTGCCAGGAACAACCTTTTTATTGCCGTGGGTTCTTTTACGTGCGCTAAGTGCATGCTGCACATGGGACCTCGGTTTATCTCATCCGAATGACTAGCGTCCAGACCACCACTCAAGGTCTAGTGGAGGGGGAGAAAATATCGGCGACTGAACTGTGATTCGAACCAGCGCGCTCAGATTCTCTCGCTTCCTAGGCGGACGTGTTACCTCTAGGCCATCACTCCACTTATGTTGTACTGCCTCACATCATGAAGTGCATATGCTGTGTAGTGTTGTGCTGTGTTCTGTTGCATCACACTGTGCTGTGCTGCGCTGTTTCATGTGGTGTTGCAGTATTGTGTTGCCTTTATGTGTCATAAAGGAGTGGGGTGATGGCCTAGAGGTAACCCGTCCGCCTAGAAAGCGAGAGAATCTGAGCGTGCTGGTTCGAATCATGGCTCAGTCACCAATATTTTCTCCCCCTCCACTAGACCTTGAGTGCTGGTCTGGACGCTAGTCATTCGGATGAGACGATAAACCGAGGTCCTGTGTGCAGCATGAACTCAGCTCATGTAAAAGAAACCATGGCAGTAAAAGCGTTGTTCCTAGCAAAATTCTGTAGAAAAATCCACTTTGATAGGAAAAACAAATAAAACTGCAGCAGTAAAAAATACAACAACAAAAAAAACAAGAGAGGCAAGGCCTTCAAGACTCACTTGTGATATACTTTTAAAAAAAATTCAAGCTTTTTATGTATTGAGTATAACTTCAAAATGTAATGTTTAAGATGAGAAAGATCAGTTTAAAGTAAATTAAGTCCCCTAGCATTAATTACAGAGTAATTTCCCTTTTTTACTATCTGCACCAAAAACGTTTTTTGCAAAATAAATAAAACTTCCATGCTGAGCAAAAGAAGTTCCTGTTTGAAC
>NC_134910.1:27205453-27287953 GCF_041734735.1 Babylonia areolata | reverse complement strand
ACCCTCACCTTCACCGCTCCCACCACACACACACACACACACACACACAACCGCTCCCCCCCTCTCCCCGCCCACCCCCTGGATCTCACACACTGACATTTCCGACACCATCTCCTCGGCCTGGTACCCTCACTACCACCCACCACCATGACCCCCTACCCCCCCCAACCCCACCCCCACACACACACCCTTGGCTCTTTCACACTGGCGTTTCTGAACATCTCCTCTGCCAGTTACCCTCACATCCACCACCACCCCAAACACACACAACTGCCCCCACCCCAAACACACAATTCCCCCCACCCCCCACCCCCTGCCTTCCCCCACCCTGAACTCCTGGCCCTATCTCTCTCACACTGACATTTCTGAACACATCCTCAGCCAGGTACTCTCACCCACACCAAACACAACACAGAACCGCCTCCCCGCCCCCAGCCCCCCCAACTCACACACACTGACATTTCTGAACAGCTCCTCAACCAGGTAGCTTCACCACCACCACGACCCCCCCCCCCCCCCCCAAACACACACAACCACCGCCACCCACCCCCCCCACCCCTCCCCAACCCACCCATGCCTCCCTGGCTCTCTCACACTGACGTTTTTCTGAGCATCTCCTCGGCCAGATCCCCTCACCACCACCACAACCCCACCCCCCCTCTACTCCTCCCCCCCAGGTACCTGCATCACCCTCATCATCACCACCACCACCACCAGCAGCCCCAAACACACACACACAACCCCTACCCCCCACCCACCTCCCTCCCCTCTCTCTCTCTCTCATCACACACACTGACGTTTCTGAAAATCTCCTCGGCCAGGTACCTTCACCACCACCACCACCACCAGCCCCAAACACACACACACACACACAACCCCTACCCCCCACCCACCTCCCTCCCCTTCCTCTCTCTCTCTCTCATCACACACTGACGTTTCTGAAAATCTCCACGGCCAGGTACCTTCATCACCCTCATCACCACCACCACCACCAGCCCCAAACACACACACACACAACCTCCACACCCCACCCACCTCCCTCCCCTTCCTCTCTCTCTCTCTCATCACACACACTGACGTTTCTGAAAATCTCCTCGGCCAGGTACCTTCACCACCACCACCACCACCAGCCCCAAACACACACACACACACACAACCCCTACCCCCCACCCACCTCCCTCCCCCACCCTCTCTCTCATCACACACACTGACGTTTCTGAAAATCTCCTCGGCCAGGTACCTTCATCATCCTCATCATCACCACCACCACCAGCCCCCCCCCCTACCCCCCCACCCCCACAACCCCTAACCCCCTCCCCCCTCCCACCTCCCTTCCCCCTCTCTCTCTCTCATCACACACACTGACGTTTCTGAAAATCTCCTCGGCCAGGTACCTTCATCACCCTCACCCTCACCACCACCACCACCACCAGCCCCAAACACACACACACACACAACCCCTACCCCCCGACCCATCCGCCTCCCCTTCCTGGCTCTCTTTCGCGCTCTCTCTCTCTCTCTCTCACTGATCACACACACTGATGTTTCTGAAAATCTCCACGGCCAGGTACCTTCATCACTCTCACCACCACCACCACCACCACCACCAGCCCCCAACACACACACACACAACCTCCACACCCCACCCACCTCTCTCCCCTCCCTCTCTATCTCTCTCTCATCACACACACTGACGTTTCTGAAAATCTCCTCGGCCAGGTACCTTCATCACCCTCACCACCACCACCACCACCACCACCTGCCCCAAACACACACACACACACACACAACCCCTACCCCCCACCCACCTCCCTCCCCTTCCTCTCTCTCTCTCTCATCACACACACTGACGTTTCTGAAAATCTCCTCGGCCAGGTACCTTCATCACCCTCACCACCACCACCACCACCACCAGCCCCAAACACACACACACACACCTCCCTCCCCTCTCACTCTCTCTCATCACACACACTGATGTTTCTGAAAATCTCCATAGCCAGGTACCTTCATCACCCTCACCATCACCAACACCACCACCAGCCCCAAACACACACACACACACACAACCCCTACCCCCCACCCACCTCCCTCCCCTTCCTGGCTCTCTTTTGCTCTCCCTCTCTCTCTCTCTCTCTCATCACACACACTGACGTTTCTGAAAATCTCCTCGGCCAGGTACCTTCATCACCCTCACCACCACCACCACCACCAGCCCCCCCCACACACACCTGGCTCTCTCTCTCTCTCTCTCTCTCATCACACACACTGACGTTTCTGAAAATCTCCACAGCCAGGTACCTTCATCACCCTCACCACCACCACCAGCCCCCCCCCCAACCCCACCCCCGCACACACACACACACAACCCCTACCACCACCACCCCCCCTCCCCTTCCTGGCTCTCTTTCGCTCTCTCTCTCTCTCTCATCACACACACTGACGTTTCTGAAAATCTCCTCGGCCAGGTACCTTCATCACCCTCACCACCACCACCACCACCACCACCAGCCCCAAACACACACACACACAACCTCCACACCCCACCCACCTCCCTCCCCTTCCTCTCTCTCTCTCTCTCTCATCACACACACTGACCTTTCTGAAAATCTCCACAACCAGGTACCTTCATCACCCTCACCACCCTCACCACCACCACCACCACCACCACCACCCCCAGCCCCAAACACACACACACACACACACAACCCCTACCCCCGACCCACCCGCCTCCCCTTCCTGGCTCTCTCTCTCTCTCATCACACACACTGACGTTTCTGAAAATCTCCTCGGCCAGGTACCTTCATCGACCTCACCACCACCCCCAAACACACACCTCCCTCCCCTCTCTCTCTCTCTCATCACACACACTGACGTTTCTGAAAATCTCCTCGGCGAGGTACCTTCATCACCCTCATCATCATCACCACCACCACCCCCAGCCCCAAACACACACACACAACCCCTACCTCCCACACACCTCCCCTTCCTGGCTCTCTCTCTCTCTCTCTCATCACACACACTGACGTTTCTGAAAATCTCCTTGGCCAGGTACCTTCATCACCCTCACCACCACCACCACCACCACCAGCAGCCCCAAACACACACACACACACACACACACCCAACCCCCACCCACCTCCCTCCCCTCTCTCTCTCTGATCACACACTGACCTTTCTGAAAATCTCCACAACCAGGTACCTTCATCAACGTCACCACCCTCACCACCACCACCACCACCACCACCCCCAGCCCCAAACACACACACACACACACACAACCCCTACCCCCGACCCACCCGCCTCCCCTTCCTGGCTCTCTCTCTCATCACACACACTGACGTTTCTGAAAATCTCCTCGGCGAGGTACCTTCATCACCCTCATCATCATCACCACCACCACCCCCAGCCCCAAACACACACACACAACCCCTACCTCCCACACACCTCCCCTTCCTCTCTCTCTCTCTCTCATCACACACACTGACGTTTCTGAAAATCTCCTCGGCCAGGTACCTTCATCACCCTCACCACCACCACCACCACCAGCCCCCCCCCCACACACACAACCCCTACCCCCCACCCACCTCCCTCCCCTTCCTGGCTCTCTTTCGCTCTCTCTCTCTCTCTCTCTCTCTCATCACACACACTGACGTTTCTGAAAATCTCCTCGGCCAGGTACCTTCATCACCCTCACCACCACCACCACCACCAAACACACACACACACACACAACCCCTAACCCCCTCCCACCTCCCTTCCCCCTCTCTCTCTCTCATCACACACACTGACGTTTCTGAAAATCTCCACAGCCAGGTACCTTCATCATCATCACCACCACCACCAGCCCCCCCCCCCTACCCCCCCACCCCCTAACCCCCTCCCACCTCCCTTCCCCCTCTCTCTCTCTCTGATCACACACTGACCTTTCTGAAAATCTCCACAACCAGGTACCTTCATCACCCTCACCACCACCACCACCACCACCACCACCACCAGCAGCCCCAAACACACACACACACACACACAACCTCCACACCCCACCCACCTCCCTCCCCTTCCTCTCTCTCTCTCTCTCTCATCACACACACTGACGTTTCTGAAAATCTCCTCAGCCAGGTACCTTCATCACCCTCACCACCACCACCACCACCACCACCAGCCCCAAACACACACACACACAACCTCCACACCCCACCCACCTCCCTCCCCTTCCTCTCTCTCTCTCTCTCTCTCATCACACACACTGACGTTTCTGAAAATCTCCTCAGCCAGGTACCTTCATCACCCTCATCACCACCACCACCACCAGCCCCAAACACACACACACACACAAACCCCACACCCCACCCACCTCCCTCCCCTTCCTCTCTCTCTCTCTCATCACACACACTGACGTTTCTGAAAATCTCCTCGGCCAGGTACCTTCATCACCCTCACCACCACCACCACCACCAGCCCCAAACACACACATACACAACCTCCACACCCCACCCACCTCCCTCCCCTTCCTCTCTCTCTCTCTCTCTCTCATCACACACACTGATGTTTCTGAAAATCTCCTCAGCCAGGTACCTTCATCACCCTCACCACCACCACCACCACCACCAGGCCCCCCCCCCCCCCCCCCCCGCACACACACACACACAACCCTTACCACCACCACCTCTCCCCTTCCTGGCTCTCTTTCGCTCTCTCTCATCACACACACTGACGTTTCTGAAAATCTCCACGGCCAGGTACCTTCATCACCCTCACCACCACCAACACCACCCCCAGCCCCAAACACACACACACACAACCCCTACCCCCCACCTACCTCCCTCCCCTTCCTGGCTCTCTTTCGCTCGCTCTCTCTCTCTCATCACACACACTGACGTTTCTGAAAATCTCCACGGCCAGGTACCTTCATCACCCTCACCACCACCAACACCACCCCCAGCCCCAAACACACACACACACAACCCCTACCCCCCACCTACCTCCCTCCCCTTCCTGGCTCTCTTTCGCTCGCTCTCTCTCTCTCATCACACACACTGACGTTTCTGAAAATCTCCTCAGTTTCTGAAAATCTCCTCGGCCAGGCACCTTCATCACCCTCACCACCACCACCACCAGCCCCAAACACACACACACACACAAACCCCACACCCCACCCACCTCCCTCCCCTTCCTCTCTCTCTCTCTCATCACACACACTGACGTTTCTGAAAATCTCCTCGGCCAGGTACCTTCATCACCCTCACCACCACCAACACCACCACCACCACCAGCAGCAGCCCCAAACACACACACACACACACACAACCTCCACACCCCACCCACCTCCCTCCCCTTCCTCTCTCTCTCTCTCTCTCTCATCACACACACTGACGTTTCTGAAAATCTCCACAGCCAGGTACCTTCATCACCCTCACCACCACCACCAGCCCCCCCCCAACCCCACCCCCGCACACACACACACACAACCCCTACCACCACCACCCCCCCTCCCCTTCCTGGCTCTCTTTCGCTCTCTCTCTCTCTCTCATCACACACACTGACGTTTCTGAAAATCTCCATAGCCAGGTACCTTCATCACCCTCACCACCACCACCCCCAGCCCCAAACACACACACACAACCCCTACCTCCCACACACATCCCCTTCCTGGCTCTCTCTCTCTCTCTCTCTCTCTCTCTCTGATCACACACACTGACGTTTCTGAAAATCTCCTCGGCCAGGTACATGATCTTCTGGGGGGCCCCGGCACACTTGATGGGGGTGTTGGGGAAGGTGAAGATGGCGTTGCCCCGCTGCACGGACTGCAGGGCCGGGAAGGTGCGCGTCACGTACTGCGGGTGGTAGTTGGAGACCACGCGGGGGTCAGACCGCAGGGCCTCCACCAGCCCCTTCACCTGTTGGTTGTACATCGTTTGTTGCTGTTGTTGTTCGGTTTTATTTTTCCGAAATGATGATAATAATTCTCTTCCCCCCCCCCCCCCCCCCCCCAAGGAAATTATAAACATTTTTTTTTTGTGGTTTTAACTTAAAAATTTTTTTTTGCAAAGACATGCATACAATACAGAGGAGAGTATGAAACAAACAATATAAAACAAACAGTCGCATCCACTAGAAAGAGAAAGACAAAACAAAATAAAAGTGATATAAAAAGACAACATCAACAAATACAAAAAAGAAAAAAAAGTCCAATCATTCAATCAATCAATGTTTACACATTACTGATTGCAGTAGTGATGATGATTTAAGATGACATTAATAATAAAGAGACCAGTTGTAACATAGCAATAACATCAGTTATGTCAACTATTACAGTAATGGCATCAAGGATGAGGCGAAAGCGAGTGGTAGCATTGTAATATCATAATAAAGGAGCAATGAGTAAACCACTTCTACATTATTGTGTAAGCTTATCTATTATTTATTCACCTTTTTTCTTTTTTCTTTTTTTCCCCTCAAGGCCTGACTAAGCGCGTTGGGTTACGCTGCTGGTCAGGCATCTGCTTGGCAGATGTGGTGTAGCGTATATGGATTTGTCCGAACGCAGTGACGCCTCCTTGAGCTACTGAAACTGTGTGTGTGTGTGTGTGTGTGTGTGTGTTTGTGTGCGCGCATGTGTGTGTGTGTGTGTGTGTGTGTGTGTGTGTGTGTGTGTGTGTGTGTGTGTGTGTGTGTGTGTGTGTGTTTGTAACACACACACACACACACAGAGGAGCAGTAGCAGGAGTAGGAACCACTGAACTGAACTGTACATTATTGGAAAAGAAAGCTTGTAGTTAATCACATTGTAAAATACAACAACAACAATAAAAAAAAAATCCAATAAATAAATAACTAATAAATATGAAAAATAAATAAAAACCTGCTAGTACAAAGTAAGGTAGTTGGAGACCACGCTGGGGTCAGACTGCAAGGCCTTCACCAGACCATTCACCTGTTGGTTGTATGTTGTTGTTTTTGTTTTTTGTTGTTTTTTTTCAGCTCAATTCTTTACTGTTGTACACTCTGAATATCCTGGTCCAGACACAAATTAAACACTTAACTACAGCAACACTCTTTGGTAGCAGCATGACGACGACACAGTAAGCCCCTAGTAACGGCAGCACAGATCTACGTGGGAAAAAAAAAGTCAGTTCACTTGAACCTAAATCAAGTTCATCTGTTGAAGGACAGCATCACTGAACTGGCTTTAGTCGTACGCCCGCAGAATCGGAGAGGGTGGAAACGGGTGGAGGGACTGTGGGCGAGGGCGTTGGAAAATATGGGGGTCGGGGAAAGGAGTGGGAGTGAGGGAGTTTGGAACAGACAGGGATGAAGTGGAATGACGAAAAGGTGAATCCTGGAGTCCCGTGTTGTTGTTTTTTGTTTGTTTGTTTGTTTTTAAACATTTTTTTAAAAATTCCATTTTGATAGGTTGACATTTTACAACAACATCTTAATGGACATTTATAAAGAAAAATAAAACAGAAAAAAAAAACAACATAAATAGACTGATTGACAGAAACAGCCAAGCAGCTGGATTATACATAGGTTGGTTATCGTTATGGAGTATTATCATTCATTTCTTAACTCACTCAGTACGGCCAGTCCTCTCTTCTCCTCCACACAGAACCCTCGGATGTCCAGTGGGTGTCTGAATGACCCAACCTTTAGCTTCCGTCGTCAGAATTGTGGTATTCTTTGTCAACATTCACCTCTTCAGTATAAGAGCCTTCCGCTTGCAATATTTTGATGATGGTAATTGGGGTGAAACGCTGTTAACGTCGTCTCTTTCACCGTTCGTATGGAGAGAGTTAAGATCTTACACAAGCTGTCAAGGAATACCAACTGTCAAGTATCTTAGAGTATGTTCGCAGTAAGTGAACATCACAATCATTTCTTATGAATATCAATAAAAAGAAAATAAACATGGGTGGCTAATTTTCGTTAATTGTGAACAGGTTACTAATCATTTGTGATCAATAATTTGTAAATAAGGTAGCCATCTGGCAGAGAAAATGGCATGGTTAAAGTTAGTATATGCATTATATTCTTCAATTCTATATTGAGTTTTTAATTTGTTTAAAAAAAACAACTGATATCTGTGGAAAGCTGTCCTCAATTTTACATAAATATAAGTAATACTTTGCAAACAATATTATGAATTATTGTACATTGTTGTTCGTTTTGGGTTTTTTTTCAGAAATGATCATAATACTTTTTTTTTTTGTTCATAGGAAATTATAAACATTTATTAAAAAACAAAAAAACAACCCCACCCCCGAAACAAAACAAAAAATTTATTTTGGCTATTTACGAACATCATTATGACAATACTAATGAAAAGAATAATGATCAACGAGATTTTATATGTAGCTAGCCTGGTCTGTTCTTTTATTTAATTTAGCAAGGGGGTTCTTGGGGTGCTTTTTTTTAGTTGCTGTTAGTATTACTAATATTATTACTACTACCTTTTTCTATATTATAATTATTATTTATTTATTTATTTATTTATGCAAGCTTATCTATTATTTATTCCGGTTTTTTTTTTGTTTTGTTTTTTTTGTTTTGTTTTTGTTTTTGTTTTTTTTCAAGGCATGACTAAGCGCGTTGGGTTACGCTGCTGGTCAGGCATCTGCTTGGCTTGGCAGATGTGGTGTAGTGTATATGGTTTTGTCCGAACGCAGTGACGCCTCCTTGAGCTACTGAAACTGAAACTGCTGTTGTTGCGAAAATGGGCAAACATACAGACACACAAACAGTAAACACACACACACACACACACACACTGATAGTCAACACACAACCCTTCACCCCCACAGCAGTCCCCTACATACTGTGACAGGTAGTTCTATTATTCTAAAAAATACAACAAGGAAAAAAAAAAAAAAAAGGACTCATGGCAAGTTGGGTTTTTTCTTTTCCTTCCCTCTACTATTTGTATTTGTATTTCTTTTTATGACAACAGATTTCTCTGTGTGAAATTCAGGCTGCTCTCCCCAGGGAGAGCACATCGCTACACTACAGTGCCACCCTTTTTTTTTTTGTATTTTTCCTGCGTGCAGTTTTATTTGTTTCTCCTATCGAAGTGGATTTTTCTACAGAGTTTTGTCAGGAACAACCCTTTTGTTGCCGTGGGTTCTTTTACGTGCGCTAAGAGCATGCTGCACACGGGACCTCGGTTTATCGTCTCATCTGAATGACTAGCGTCCAGACCACCACTCAAGGTCTAGGGGAGGGGGAGAAAATATCGGCGGCTGAGCTGTGATTCGAATCAGCGCGCTCAGATTCTCTCGCTTCCTAGGCGGACGCGTTACCTCTAGGCCATCACTCCACAAAAAAACAACAAATTTTGGGGTGGGGGTGGGGGGGGGGGCAAGTTGGTTGTTTTTTTTTCCACGAACAGAAAAACTCATTGCAAGTTTGGGTGCTTATTTTCCATCCCCCCCACCCCCGCCCCCCACATCCCCCCTGCACCCCACTCCTCCTCTGTCAAGGGCCTCTGTGTGCGCGTGCAAATGTTTAGAGAGAATGCAGACAGTTCTTCTTCTCTTTCTTCTTCTGCGTTCACTCGTAGGCACACGAGTGGGCTTTTACGTGTATGACCGTTCTTTACCCCGCCATGTAGGCAGCCATACTCCGTTTTCGGGGGGGTGCATGCTGGGTATGTTCTTTGTTTCCATAACCCACCGAACGCTGACATGGACTACAGGATCTTTAACGTGCGTATTTGATCTTCTGCTTGCATATACACACGAAGGGGGTTCAGGCACTAGCAGGTCTGCACATATGTTGACCTGGGAGATTGTAAAAATCTCCACCCTTTACCCACCAGGCGCCGTCACCGTGATTCGAACCCGGGACCCTCAGATTGACAGTCCAACGCTTTAACCACTCGGCTATTGCGCCCGTCTGCAGACAGTTCAAACTGTAGTATTTCTGCATGTGAGCAGATTTCATTGTGTGTGTGTGTGTGTGTGTGGATGAGCAGGTGGGTGGCTGGGTGTGCATGTGCGTGCATGAGTACTTGTGGGTGTGCGCATGTGTGCATGAGAGCATGCATGTGTGTGTGACCCACCTACATGTAAGCCAAACTTGCAACAGAGATAAAGACCGGGGGCAGCCAACAAAACGCACAGCTTACTGCCACGAGCGCGTTAACTTCCGCATGAGCATTTCTGTTCACTGCTAACTCACGTCGTCTAAAAAAAAAAAAAAGCACCCACTGGACATGAAACATGGGGTGACGGGCGCAATAGCCGAGTGGTTAAAGCGTTGGACTGTCAATCTGAGGGTCCCGGGTTCGAATCACGGTGACGGCGCCTGGTGGGTAAAGGGTGGAGATTTTTACTATCTCCCAGGTCAACATATGTGCAGACCTGCTAGTGCCTGAACCCCCTTCGTGTGCATATGCAAGCAGAAGATCAAATACGCGCGTTAAAGATCCTGTAATCCATGTCAGCGTTCGGTGGGTTATGGAAACAAAGAACATACCCAGCATGCACACCCCCGAAAACGGAGTATGGCTGCCTACATGGCTGGGTAAAAACGGTCATGCACGTAAAAGCCCACTCGTGTGCGTACGAGTGAACATGGGAGTTGCAGCCCACGAACGCAGCAGAAGAAGAAGAAGCAGCATGCGGTCTGCTGCCTGTGACACAACACACAGGTACAGTCTTCTGGCCCCCATGCACACAGGCCTCAGGGGTCTGAACACAGGCAAACACAGCCACTGCTGTTGAAACAGGGGTTGGCCAGGGCGATAAAGGAAAGAGAACAAGACACACAGATCAGAGAACCAACACATCACATTGACACGCACCAACACACCACAGCGACATGCCATGAACCAACACATCACAGCGACACGAACCAACACATCACAGCGACATGAACCAACACATCACAGCGACATGCCATGAACCAACACATCACAGCGACATGAACCAACACATCACAGCGACATGAACCAACACATCACAGCGACACATCGCAGCGACACGAACCAACACATCACAGCGACATGAACCAACACATCGCAGCGACACGAACCAACACATCACAGCGACATGAACCAACACATCACAGCGACACGAACCAACACATCACAGCGACATGAACCAACACATCACATTGACACGAACCAACACACCACAGCGACATGCCATGAACCAACACATCACAGCGACATGAACCAACACATCACATTGACACGCACCAACACACCACAGCGACATGCCATGAACCAACACATCACAGCGACATGAACCAACACATCGCAGCGACACGAACCAACACATCACAGTGACATGAACCAACACATCACATTAAAACGAACCAACACATCACAGTGACATGAACCAACACATCACATTGACACGCACCAACACACCACAGCGACATGCCATGAACCAACCCATCACAGCGACACGAACCAACACATCACAGCAACATGAACCAACACATCGCAGCGACACATCACAGTGACATGAACCAACACATCGCAGCGACATGAACCAACACATCACAGCGACACGAACCAACACATCGCAGCAACATGCGATGAACCAACACATCACAGCGACATGAACCAACACATCACAGCTGAGACAGAGAAAGAGAGAGAGACTTGCAACATACACAGTTCCAAGTAAACTTTCAAACAAAGAGACAGAACACACGCCACAGACAGAGACGAATTTATAGAACGAAGAGAGGAAAAGAGAGCAAGACAGAGACAAACGTAACGAACTGAACCTAACGAGTGAGAAAGCTGTACCCTAATGTGTGTGTGTGTGTGTGTGTGTGTGTGTGTGTGTGTGTGTGTGTGTGTGTGTGTGCGTGTGTGTGTGTGTGTGCTTGCATGCATGTGTGCATGCACATGTTCATGCATGTGCAAACATGCGTATATACATGTAAGTGTGTGTGTGTGTATTCGTGGTGTGTGCGTGCGTGCGTGCGTGCGTGCATGTGTGCGTGCGCGTGTTCATAAAAGTGCAAACGTGCATACGTGCATGCATACACCAGTATGCAGGCGACTACATCCGCATGCTGTGCGTAATCTTTTTCCACTTCACAAATCCAACACCACCAACTCTTTTCCATTCACCACCTGAAAACCACCGCCCCCCCCCTCACCCCCACACCCACACCTCCCCCCCCCCCGCCCCCAGCACCTTCAGCACAGAGTCACCTTTTATTCCTGTGTCACCTTTTATTGCGGGGCTGTTGGAGAGTGTGGGTTTGACCCTGAGCCTTAAATCTGAGGACTTGTGACATTGGATATTCTGCCGCTCCTTCTTCTTCTTCTTCTGCGTTCACTCGTATGCACACGAGTGGGCTTTTACGTGTATGACCGTTTTTACCCCGCCATGTAGGCAGCCATACTCCGTTTTCGGGGGTGTGCATGCTGGGTATGTTCTTGTTTCCATAACCCACCGAGCGCTGACATGGATTACAGGATCTTTAACGTGCGTGTTTGATCTTCT
The DNA here is from genome assembly GCF_041734735.1 of Babylonia areolata. NCBI lineage: Eukaryota > Metazoa > Mollusca > Gastropoda > Neogastropoda > Buccinidae > Babylonia > Babylonia areolata. The sequence continues at coordinate 27,275,489 of NC_134910.1, read as the reverse complement.
GCTTGCATATACACACGAAGGGGGTTCAGGCACTAAGCAGGTCTGCACATATGTTGACCTGGGAGATCGTAAAAATCTCCACCCTTTACCCACCAGGCGCCGTCACCGTGATTCGAACCCGGTAGCGCTGAATCTTGTGCATAGACAAATCTAAGCGCTTTCGCACCAGTCATTCTCACGCACGCATAACTCTAAAACTGGAGAAACTAAAGACAAGGAAGAGGCAGGGAAGGGAGGCTATTTTGGGAGAAGAGGTGGGTTTTAAGGCCAGACTTGAAAGAGCTGAGTGTGGAGACCTGACGAAGCGAAAGAGGAAGTTCATTCCAATTGCAAGGTCCAGAGACAGAGAAAGAACGGCGGCCAACAGTCGAGAGTTTGAATCTGGGTATGCGTAAGTGGAGTGGATCCGAAGCTGATCGTAGTGTCCCTCTAGGATCTTCCTCATCACTGAGAAAGTATACAGACTTCACAAAAAGTTATGTACCACTTCATAAAAGCAGGTGTATCTTTCTCATCACTGAGAAAGTATACAGACTTCACAGAAAGTTATGTACCACTTCATAAAAGCAGGTGTATCTTCCTCATCACTGAGAAAGTATACAGACTTCACAAAAAGTTATGTACCACTTCATAAAAGCAGGTGTATGTTCCCCCAAAAAATCTGTTATTGAAACAACAACAAGGAAATGAGTCTAAATTAAGGAGGCTACGTTTGGTCTACCACTGGCCTTTAACTGGAAACACAAATAGCTGTTTTAGGACATACGTGTACAATGAACAGACTGAAAATGTGTTTTGAAAAAAAAGAAAAAAAAAAAAAATTCAGGCCAATAATTGATAATTATTCAATGGCTTTATAAAATGATAGATGTGGGTTTTTTTCATTGAAAAAAAAAAGAAAAAAAAAAAGGTAGTGCATGTGAAAGAAAGCACCTCTCATGAAGAAGTGGTGCTCATTACACTGGATTCATACACCGTCGTTTGAAAAAAAATAAAAAAAATAAATAAATAAATCAGCATTATTTCTCACCATGTCCCAAAGAAAAAAAAAAAACTGGGTAAGTTCCAAAGTGGTCCTTAATATTCTGTGAACCATGTACGTATGTATGTAGAGAGAGAGAGAGAGAGAGAAAGAACATGAGAGAGAGAGAGAGAACAAGAGAGAGAGAGAACAAGAGAGAACGAGAGACAGAGAGAGACAGAGACACAGAGAGAGAGAGAGAGAATGTGGGAGAGAAAGAACGAGAGAGAGGGAGAGAACGAGAGAGAAAGAGACAGACAGACAGACAGAACGAGAGAGCGAAAGAGAGAGACAGAGAGAGAATGAGAGACAGACAAGACAGAGAGAGAGAGAGAGACAGAGAGTTCACACACACACAAGGGAGAGAGACAGAGACAGAATTTTCACATGCAGATATGAACAAGACCAAATTGAAGTAAGGCACTAACTCGGGGGGCCAACGAGTGATACCTAACTTATTCCTACTTACCTTTTCATAGTGCAGCTGTAATCCTGCTGCCACAACCAGGTACTCGTACTTGATCTGCACACGCACACACACACACACACACACACAAACACACATGCATGCATGCACACACAAACACACACGTCAATAGGCAGACAGATATATAGATAAATAAACAGACAGAAAAACAGACAGATAGCTAAGACCACACTGCATTAAAAATTAACAGCTCTTTATAATCTCAATAGGTTGTTCTAACTTCTACCAACCATTCAAAGAATGATACCTTAATTCCAAGCATGAGGTTGTTCCGGCAACCATTCAAAGAATGATAATTCAAGCATTTTGTCAAAAAAACACTTCCCCACCCACCACCTCCCACCCACAACCCCAAACAACTACTTTTCGCATAATAATATGTTCATGCATTTGAACAAATCAAAGTTGTTGTTTTTTTACTTTTCATTTTTGGCAGTGGGTTGGGTGGCTAAGACCTAGAACTCAAATACCTTTCACCAGGACGAAAACAAACAAACAAACAAACAAACCAAAAAAAACCCCAACTGATCTGACATATAAACAGACTGAATGAACTTTTTCGTACCACACATATTTCCATTAAAAAAAGAAGAAGAAAAAAAAGATGTGTAAAAAAAAAAGTGTGAATGACACATTCTACACAGTGACTGGTAAAGATGTGGTGACAGATGGTAGAAGCAGAGAGAGGGAGAGAGAGAGAGAGAGAGAGAGAGAGGGGGAGAGAGAGAGAGAGAGTCTGTATGTCTATGTCAAAGAAAGAAAAGGTCAGTGCATGAACTCAGTATAACAGGGTGAATGAATGTCAGCATGTGTCTGTGTATGAGAGATAGAAAAAGAGAGGGAAAGAGGAGTGTGAGCACTGAATGTGTGTGTGTGTGTGTGTGTGTGTGTGTGTGTGTGTGTGTGTGTGTGTGTGTGTGTGTGTGTGTATTTGTATTTGTATTTGTATTCCTTTTTATCACAACAGATTTCTCTGTGTGAAATTCGGGCTGCTCTCCCCAGGGAGAGCGCGTCGCTAAACTACAGCGCCACCCATTTTTTTGTATTTTTTCCTGCGTGCAGTTTTATTTGTTTTTTCCTGTCGAAGTGGATTTTTCTACAGAATTTTGCCAGGAACAACCCTTTTGTTGCCGTGGGTTCTTTTACGTGCGCTAAATGCATGCTTGCACACGGGACCTCGGTTTATCGTCTCATCCGAATGACTAGCGTCCAGACCACCACTCAAGGTCTAGTGGAGGGGGAGAAAATATCGCGATTCGAACCAGCGCCCTCAGATTCTCTCGCTTCCTAGGCAGACGCGTTACCTCTAGGCCATCACTCTACTCTGTGTGTGTGTGTGTGTGTGTGTGTGTGTGTGTGTGTGTTGTGTGTGTGTATGCGCGTGTGCATGACTACACATGCGTGCGCAAGAGCAGGAGTATAGCATGAATAAAACGCACCATGCATAACAACTAGTAAATGATCCAGCACCACAACTATGACAACCAGCACAGCGCATATACACAACCAACAGATCACAGACATGAACCAACACATTGCATACATATTTGATACATATGAACCACAGCGACATGAAAAAACACATCACAGCGACATGCCATGAGCCAACACATCACAGCGACACAGCGACATGAACCAACACACCACAGCAACATGCCATGAACCAACACATCACAGCGACATGAACCAACACACCACAGCAACATGCCATGAACCAACACATCACAGCGACATGAACCAACACATCACAGCGACATGAACCAACACATCACAGCAACATGCCATGAACCAACACATCACAGCGACATGAACCAACACATCACAGCGACATGAACCAACACATCACAGCTACATGAAGCAACACATCACAGCGACATGAACCAACACATCACTTCGACATGAACCAACACATCACAGCGACATGAATCAAAACATCACAGCGACAAGACATGAACCAACACATCACAGTGACATGCCACGAACCAACATATCACAGCAACATGAACCAACATATCACAGCAACATGAACCAACATATCACAGTGACATGAATCAACACATCACAGCGACAGGAACCAACACATCGCAGTGACAGGAACCAACACCAACACATCACAGCAACATGAACCAACACATCACACATATCACAGTGACATGAACCAACACATCACAGCGACATGAACCAACACATCACAGCGACATGAACCAACACATCACAACATGAACCAACACTTCACAGCGACATGAACCAACACATCACAGCGACATGAACCAACACTTCACAGCGACATGAACCAACACATCACAGCGACATGAACCAACACATCACAGCGACATGAACCAACACATCACAGCGACATGAACCAACACATCACAGCGACATGAACCAACACATCACTTCGACATGAACCAACACATCACAGCGACACGAACCAACACATCACAGCGACATGAACCAACACATCACAGCGACATGAACCAACACATCACAGCGACATGAACCAACACATCACAGCGACATGAACCAACACACATCACAGCGACATGAACCAACACATCGCAGCGACTTGAACAAACATTCCACAACTACAAGCACCTACAAACAACAACATGAACCCACACGTATATCACTAAAATAAAATGCTCTGATGAACATATGACCACAATAAAACCAACTGAAACATCACAGCTGCATGAACCAATGGATTCCAGCAAACATGGAACCAACACAATACAAAAATACTTCTTTTGTTTCCTCTCTCCTTGCACAGGTTATATTTTCTCTTGAGCATCCATCCAATACTACTTCTTTGTTCGTAGGCTGTAACCCCCATGTTGACTTGTATATATACACGAGTGGGCTTTTACGTGTATGATTCTTTTTACTCGGCCATGCAGGCAGCCACACTCCGTTTTCAGGGGTGAACATTCCAATACAAAATATTTATCTCCCCTAAGACAAAGAGTTATTTATTTGTGGTGTATGTTACAAAAACAATGTACAGGAATGACGGTGGGTCATTCAACATGAATACATACAAGACATTAAAATACAAAGAAAAGACAACAACAACAAGAGAAGCAAGGCCTTCAAGACTCACTTGTGACACACTTAAAATTTTTTTTTAAATCCAAGCTTTTTATGTATTGAGTATAATTTCAAAATGTAATGTTTAAGATGAGAAAGATCAGTTTAAAGCAAATTAAGTCCCCTAGCATTAATCACAGAGTAATTTCCCTTTTTACTATCTGCACCAAAACGTTTGCAAAATAAATAAAACTTCCATGCTTAGCAAAAGAAGTTCCTGTTTGAACAAAAAATGATAATAATGACTGCTCTTGTTGTTGTGTCAGAACATCAGATCAAAGTTCCAAGTTTAGAGAATACAAAAAATATAAATATAACAGTAAATGCAGTTTGCATATAATTAGGCTTCATTTTTTGTGCCCATCCCAGAGGTGCAATATTGTTTTAAAAACAAGATGACTGGAAAGAACTGAATTTTTCCTATTTTTATGCCTAATTTGGTGTCAACTGACAAAGTATTTGCTGAGAAAATGTCAATGTTAAAGTTTACCACGGACACACAGACACACACACACACAGACAACCGAACACCGGGTTAAAACATAGACTCACTTTGTTTACACAAGTGAGTCAAAAAACCACAGAATATGTATCACAACAACATCCAGAACTATGTGGAGTGATGGCCTAGAGGTAACAAATCTACCAAGGAAGCGAGAGAATCTGAGCGCACTGGCTCGAATCATGGCTCAGGTGCCGGTATTTTCTCCCCCTCCACTAGACCTTGAGTGGTGGTCTGGACATTACTCAATTGGACGAGACGATAAACCGAGGTCCCGTGTGCAGCATGCACTTAGTGCACGTAAAAGAACTCACGGCAACAAAAGCATTGTCCCTGGCAAAATTCTGCAGAAAAATCCACTTGGATAGGAAAAACAAATAAAACTGTACGCAGGAAAAAAAAATAAAAAAAAAAAAAGGGTGGTGCTCTCAGTGTAGCGATGCGCTCTCCCTGGGGAGAGAGCAGCCCGAATTTCACATAGAGAAATCTGGTGTGACCCCCCCCCCCCCCAAAAAAAGAGAAATACAAATACAAAGAGAACCAACACACTGGTTGACTAACAGAAGTCACTACCACAACAACACACACACACACACACACACACAGCAACAGAGACCAACAACAACAACAACGACGACAACCAAATCACCTTCTTTCCTGACGCAGTGGACACCGTGTTGTTCTGAGGATCGAACTCCACCACAGAATCCTTGATCCACTTGCAGCCTGGCGGCAAGATGGTGCCCATGTCGCGCTGTGACTGGTCCAGCGTCTTCAGCCCGGCGCCCACGAGCGTCCACATGGGCTGGTAGGAGTGTTTCTGTCACACACACACACACACCAAAAATTATGCAATTACCATTTATGATGGAAACACATTCTCAAGCACCTGATCCTCTTTTTGAGGAGGAGGAGGAGGAAGACAACTATATGTATCTGCAGTGTGGAGCGGTGGCCTCGTGGTTATGCACCCAACTCGGAAGCAAGTGTCCACAGGATCCAGTCCCATATTGGGACAAGAATCCTCACTGATCTGCTGTCCCCCCCCCCCCCCTCCGCTTCCCCCGTCCCCACTCTTTCCCTCCACTTGACCTAAACGATAAAGTGAGGTCCTGTGTGCAGCATGCATTTAGAGCACATGAACACACACACACACACAAACACACACACACACACAAAACACAGCAACAGTGTTCTCCTTGGCTAAATTCTGTTGAAAAAATCCACACTGTATTTGCATTTGTATTTCTTTTTATCACAACAGATTTCTCTGTGTGAAATTCAGGCTGCTCTCCCCTGGAAGATCTCGTATTTTTTCCTGCGTGCAGTTTGATTTGTTTTTCCTATCGAAGTGGATTTTTCTACAGAATTTTGCCAGGAACAACCCTTTTGTTGCCGTGGGTTCTTTTACGTGCGCTAAGTGCATGCTGGACACGGTACCTTGGTTTATCGTCTCATCCGAATGACTAGCGTCCAGACCACCACTCAAGGTCTTGTGGAGGGGGAGAAAATATCGGATTCTCTCGCTTCCTAGGCAAACGCGTTACCTCTGGGCCATCACTCCAATGATGGTAAAAACAAACAAACAAATACTTGCAGACAGAATAAAGGAAAGAAGAAATGGGGTGGTGCTGGCACTGTGAAGACGCACTCTCCCCAGGGAGAGTGATGTGTTGGTTTGTGTCGCTGTGTCGCTATGATGTGTTGGTTCATGTCGCTGTGATGTGTCACTGTGATGTGTTGGTTCATGTCGCTGTGATGTGTTGGTTCATGTTGCTGTGATGTGTTGGTTCATGTCGCTGTGGTGTGTTGGTTCGTGTCAATGTGATATGTTGGTTCATGTCGCTGTGATGTGTTGGTTCGTGTCGCTGTGATGTGTTGGTTCATGTCGCTGCGATGTGTTGGTTTGTGTCGCTGCGATGTGTTGGTTCATATCGCTGTGATGTTTTGGTTCGTGTCGCTGTGATGGGTTGGTTCATGCTGCTGTGATGGGTTGGTTCGTGTCGCTGTGATGGGTTGGTTCATGCTGCTGTGATGGGTTGGTTCATGTTGCTGTGATGTGCTGGTTCATGGCATGTCGCTGTGGTGTGTTGGTTCGTGTCAATGTGATGTGTTGGTTCATGTCGCTGTGATGTGCTGGTTCATGGCATGTCGCTGTGGTGTGTTGGTTCATGTCAATGTGATGTGTTGGTTCATGGCATGTCGCTGTGGTGTGTTGGTTCGTGTCAATGTGATGTGTTGGTTCATGTCGCTGTGATGTGTCGCTGTGATGTGTTGGTTCATGTCGCTGTGATGTGCTGGTTCATGGCATGTCGCTGTGGTGTGTTGGTTCATGGCATGTCGCTGTGATGTGCTGGTTCATGGCATGTCGCTGTGGTGTGTTGGTTCATGTCGCTGTGATGTGTTGGTTCATGGCATGTCGCTGTGGTGTGTTGGTTCGTGTCAATGTGATGTGTTGGTTCATGTCGCTGTGATGTGTCGCTGTGATGTGTTGGTTCATGTCGCTGTGATGTGTTGGTTCGTGTCGCTGCGATGTGTTGGTTCATGTCGCTGTGATGTGTTGGTTCGTGTCGCTGTGATGTGTTGGTTCGTGTCGCTGTGATGTGTTGGTTCATGTCGCTGTGATGTGTTGGTTCATGTCGCTGTGATGTGTTGGTTTGTGTCGCTGTGATGTGTTGGTTCGTGTCGCTGTGATGTGTTGGTTCGTGTCGCTGTGATGTGTTGGTTCATGTCGCTGTGATGTGTTGGTTCGTGTCGCTGTGATGTGTTGCTCCATGGCATGTCGCTGCGATGTGTTGGTTCGTGTCGCTGCGATGTGTTGGTTTGTGTCGCTGCGATGTGTTGGTTCATATCGCTGTGATGTGTTGGTTCATGTCGCTGTGATGTGTTGGTTCATGTCGCTGTGATGTGTTGGTTCATGTCGCTGTGATGTTTTGGTTCGTGTCGCTGCGATGTGTTGGTTCGTGTCGCTGCGATGTGTTGGTTCATGTCGCTGTGGTGTGTTGGTTCATGTCGCTGTGATGTGTTGGTTCATGTCGCTTTAACGTGTTGGTTCATGTTGCTGTGATGTGTTGGTTCGTGTCTAGATATCTTTCCTATCATATACCGGAATTTGTCAACTTTGAGATGACAACAAACTGTTCAAGTACGCACACTCAAACATGGGACATACACACACTCTTTTCCCCTCATCTAAAATCACATAAGTGAATAGATGGTAAATAGATGACCAACCAACACACACACACACACACACTAACATGCTAAGTTCAAACACACACACACACACACAAGCACAGCAAGACAGCTAGAAACCAAGAAATCTCAAAGTGCGAATCAGTCAATAGAGAACCCACCCCACCCCACCCATTCTCAGATCCGTGAACAGTCGTTTATTTGGCACGCTGCATTCCCAGTCTTCCCAGTGACCCAGCAACCCCGGTTCACAAGTGCAGCTTGCGTTTCAGCGCACGCTAACAGCTGTGACAACAGCAGACGGTCCAAGCCAAACACTGGTGCGCACAAACAGCCGTGCTGGTCTGGGCAAACAAACGCATGCCATGCAGAGAGGACGAGAAGCAACAAGCCAAGTGGGTGGTAGTAAAGTATTGGACTTTCAACCTTCGGGTCCTGAGTTCGAATCCCTGGTGTGTTACGGGTGGAAAGTGGTTTTCCTATCTCCCAAGCCAACTGACGTGCAGACCTGCTACGGGTCTGAATCCCCTTCATGTGTTGTGTGTGTGTGTGTGTGTGTGTGTGTGTGTGTGTGCATGCAAGCAGAAAATCACATCAGGTATTTTATACTCCATGTCAATGTACACATTAAGGGTCACTCGAAAATTCATACATGCACTCGCCTTCACACACACACACACACACACACAGACACACACACACGCACACACACACACAATTATTTTATGTACACATATGCTCATGCACGCCCACACACACACAACACACACAAGATAACAGAAACTTTTAAAACTAATGACCACAGACACAACCATATGTTATGTATACCTAGATCTAGAAATAACCTTTATAAATCCAGCTTCCTATACTTGGTGGAAACTTATGGAATAATTTTCCACTCATGTTAAAGAATATAAAGAATGAAAATGTGTTTAAGAAAAATATTAACAATCATTTTATTAACTGTGCAAATGATGAACAATAACACAAATGTATATCTATTAGTTACCACCTAAATTATTATTTGTGAAATGTTTCGTGTATGTTTTGGCTGGCGGTTCATGTGTTATATGAGGGGGTATGTGAATGCGAAATGGTGTGGGTTGTGAATTTGTGTTTGTGTAACTGAGTGGTTTTTTTGTTTCTGTGTGTGAAACTAAAATGCTACTGTGTATTTCATTATCGCATGGTTCTAGTATGTATCATGTAGGTATCTATTTTTTCTTTCTTTTTTTAAATCTATGTTTCTCCTCTTTTTTTCTTCTTTTTTTCTAATTATTTCTTTAATTATCTATATCTGTTTTGTTTTGTTTTCTATCATCTAGATGACTTGATGTAAAAAAAAAAAGAAAAAAAAAAAAAAGAAAAAGAAAAAAAAAAGCAGTTGTTGCTTATTCAATTACCATCTTGAAATAAAGATTTTGACTCTGGCTTGACTTTGACTTTCACACACACACACACACACACACACACACACACACACACACACACACATTCTGAAGCTGATAACTCAGTTATCCGGTGAAACAAAAATTGTATGAGGCAACATTTCATACGTAACGGCTGCTGCTGCTGAAAATAACTACTGCGCAATGAGCACGCATACATATAGATTTTTTTTCCTTCACATACATGGATCACTACTGAATGTCAGCCTGTGACCCCGCAACAAGTATTGGGAAAAGTAACATGCAGCTGCCAACCTCCGCTGCAGAATGTCCATTCTGGTTGTTTATTTTAAACACTGATGAACACACACACACACACAAATGCATGCACGCACACACATGTACATACACACACACATGTGTAATCCCCCCCCCCCCCCCCCCCCGCCCCCCCCTTCCTCCCACTCGATTTTTTTTCCTTCCCTCGTCTAATATCACTTACAGTGTAAAGACGTTAAACTAAAGAACAAACACACACATGTGCACACACCCAAACACACACACACACACACACTTTCAGAAAGGGGATTATCCATATGCTCTCCAAGGTATTGTATTTGTATTCATATTTCTTTTTATCACAACAGATTTCTCTGTGTGAAATTCCTGCTGCTCTCCCCAGGGACAGCGCGTCGCTACACTACAGCACCACCCTTTTTTTTTTTTGTATTTTTTCCTGCGTGTAGTTTTATTTGTTTTTCCTATCGAAGTGGATTTTTCTACAGAATTTTGCCAGGATGCCGTGGTGGTTTTTTTTTTTTTTTACATGCGCTGAGTGCATGCTGCACATGGGACCTCGGTTTATTGTCTCATCCGAATGACTAGCATCCAGACCACCACTCAAGGTCTAGTGGAGGGGGAGAAAATACCGGCAGCTGAGCCGTGATTCGAAGCAGCGCACTCAGATTCTCTCGCTTCCTAGGCGGACGCACTACCTCTAGGCCATCACTCCACATGGTCAAACTGCATTATTTTGTGACAGTTATACAGTGTTAGAATTCCTTGACAATGACAGGCCATCTGCTGACAACTGCCCTCTGCACGAGTGTTCCGATAGCCTTGTTTAGTCATGTCCTTTCATTATCATGACGTCTTGACAGGTCTGACCACTGACTGACCACTGCAGTGACCGCTAACTGTGGAGACCCTACGTCTTTGTGATGCTTGTGCAATACCATCCTTTGGACTTCTTCACAAGATTTTGACCATTACGGGCTCACTTCTGACGACTGCTGACCATTACTGACCACAAACCCTAAGTTTTCAGAATGTGGCAATTTATCATGTTAACATCAAAACTTCTTGACCTCGTCTGGCTGTTTGCTGACCAGCACTGACCACAAACCAAATGTATGCAGCTTATGTTAAAACAATTTTTGTATTATGGGTACTTAATAATGCAATGTTAGTATTTTTTTCACTAATTTTGACCACTGATGGCAACTGACCACTACCCAACAGTATCACATGAAACAAAGGCCAGGGGGGAGGAGATGTGGGGGGTTGGGGGGGAGGGACACAGACACAGGTAAATATATATCAATACAGACCTGGGATAACACAGACCAGGGGGAATTAGCTACCTGGGGGAGGAACATATATAGACCAGGGGGAATTAGCTACCTGGGGGAGGAACATATATAGACCAGGGGGAATTAGCTACCTGGGAGAAGAACATATATAGACCAGGGGGAATTAGCTACCTGGGGGAGGAACATATATAGACCAGGGGGAATTAGCTACCTGGGAGAAGAACATATATAGACCAGGGGGAATTAGCTACCTGGGGGAGGAACATATATAGACCAGGGGGAATTAGCTACCTGGGGGAGGAACATATATAGACCAGGGGGAATTAGCTACCTGGGGGAAGAACATATATAGACCAGGGGGAAGTAGCTACCTGGGGGAGGAACATATATAGACCAGGGGGAAGTAGCTACCTGGAAGAAGAACATATATAAACCTGGGAGAAGAACATATATAGACCAGGGGGAATTATGTACCTGGGAGAAGAACATATATAGACCAGGGGAAATTAGCTACCTGGGAGAAGAACGTAGAAAGACCAGGTGGAAGTAGCTACCTGGGAGAAGAACGTATACAGACCAGGGGGAATTAGCTACCTGGGAGAAGAACATATATAGACCAGGGGGAATTATGTACCTGGGAGAAGAACGTATACAGACCAGGGGGAATTAGCTACCTGGGAGAAGAACATATATAGACCAGGGGGAATTATGTACCTGGGAGAAGAACATATATAGACCAGGGGGAATTAACTACCTGGGGGAGGAACATATATAGACCAGGGGGAATTATGTACCTGGGAGAAGAACGTATACAGACCAGGGGGAATTAGCTACCTGGGAGAAGAACATATATAGACCAGGGGGAATTATGCTACCTGGGAGAAGAACATATATAGACCAGGGGGAATTAGCTACCTGGGAGAAGAACATATATAGACCAGGGGGGAATTATGTACCTGGGAGAAGAACATGTATAGACCAAAACATTTTGGGGGGGGGGGGGGGGGGGGAGAGAAGATGGGGAACACAGACCTGGGGAAACACGGGTGCAACAGCCGAATGGTTAAAGCGTTGGACTTTCAATCTGAGGGTCCCGGGTTCGAATCTCGGTAACGGCGCCTGGTGGGTACAGGGTGGAGATTTTTACGATCTCCCAGGTCAACATATGTGCAGACCTGCTAGTGCCTGAACCCCCTTTGTGTGTGTATGCCCATGAAAAAAAAATCAAATACGCACGCTAAAGAACCTGTAATCCATGTCAGCGTTCGGTGGGTTATGGAAACAAGAATACACCCAGCATGCACACCCCCGAAAACGGAGTATGGCTGCCTACATGGCGGGGCAAATAAACAAAAACGGTCATACACGTAAAATGTTATGTCTGTCTGAGTGTGTATGTGTGTGCACCTGAAATCTGATTGAATGACACAGGAAACGAATGATGAGCGCCCAGTGCAAGTGGCAGCCGTCAGTCGGCTCTGCCCAGGTAGGCAGCCTGTGGTGCAGATGACCCCATGTTTGTAAAACGCTTAGAGCCTGGTCCCTGATCGAGGATAGGCGCTGTATAAGTATCCACATCAATCAATCAATCAATCAATCAAAAAACACATGTATAATATGCAGAGAGAGATCCGGGGGAATGAAGACCTGGGGAATGTAGACCCGGGGAAACACATGTATAATATACAGAGAGAGATCCAGGGGAAATGAAGACCGGGGGAATGTAGACCCGGGGAAACACATGTATAATATACAGAGAGAGATCCGCAGGAATGAAGACCTGGGGAATGTAGACCCGGGGAAACAGATGTATAATATACAGAGAGAGATCCTGGGGAATGAAGACCTGGGGAATGTAGACCTGGGGAAACAGATGTATAATATACAGAGGGAGATCTGGGGGAAATGAAGACCGGGGGAATGTAGACCCGGGGAAACAGATGTATAATATACAGAGAGAGATCCGCGGGAATGAAGACCTGGGGAATGTAGACCCGGGGAAACAGATGTATAATAAACAGAGAGAGATCCGGGGGAAATGAAGACCTGGGGAATGTAGACCCGGGGAAACACATGTATAATATACAGAGAGAGATCCGGGGGGAATGAAGACCTGGGGAATGTAGACCTGGGGAAACATGTATAATATACAGAGAGAGATCCGGGGGAATGAAGACCTGGGGAAACAGATGTATAATATACAGAGAGAGATCTGGGGGAAATGAAGACCTGGGGAATGTAGACCTGGGGAAACATGTATAATAAACAGAGAGAGATCCGGGGGAATGTAGACCAAGGGAACGTAGACCTGGGAGAACACAGACCTGCAGGAATGCAGTGACCTTTGATGACACACACCTACCCAACTTTTTGGAGGAAGGGGAGGCGTGGGAGGAGTGAGAGAGAGGGGGAAACACATTGATCTGGTTGAACACTGGTCCAACACAGGCCAGGAGAAAACACACCACCTGGGGGGGTGAGGGGGGAGGGGCTGGGGGGGGGGGGTGAGGGGGGGGGGACGGAACAAGTATGCTCCCTTGTCGAAGCTCTGCTTTTTGCTTTCCTCAACCTGAACCGCCAGAGTTCGGGACCCTTTCAAAACCACCGTTGCATGGCTGACAGGCACTCACAGTTAGGCAGCATGACAATCATGACATCAAAAGCATAGCCTGCGACTGATGCATCATGAATAAATAGGCTGTTAGCCCATTAAAAAACACACGGCGCCGTCCATCTGTGACTAAGCCAAGCCAGGCTTTTCTGGGTCTTGGGTAGGGTGTGTGTGTTCTGGGAACTGGATAATGTATGTACATGTATGTATGTATGTATGTTTGTATGTATGTGTATATGTATGCGAGAGGAGGGGGATTGTGTACATATGTATGTGTCAGTGCATGCATGCACATGTGTGTGTATGTGTGCATGTGCATGTGCATGCGCATGCCTTATCCAACCGAGTGATGCTTTCTGCTGGTGAACTGCACATAAGGTATTCATGTCAGTGTGTGTGTTAGTGTGTGTGTTAGTGTGTGTGTGTGTGTGTGTGTGTGTGTGTGTGCAGGGGGGGGAATGGTGATGTAGTCAGAGAGATAAGCTGTGAGCTGCTGCCTTAACAAGGGCTTAGCAGTTACTCAAGTTGACTGACCTCTTTTCACCTTGTGACCGTCTCATGATAAGGGACAGGTTTTAATCTTCTCACAAAATCAAGACACTGTAAGTGTAATGTATAAATTCGGTCAGATTCGTAAGGGCTCAAACCAAAGGTGGTAGTTAGAACTCAAGGCCGGTTTCTTGTTTTACCATTATATCTCTCAAACTGACATGCCCAATCATGCCCACTCCTCTCTCACACTCTCTGCCCCCCCCACACAAATGACCCGGAAAACAGGAGTGTCACACTATATGTAAGCACGCACACACACACACACGCACACACACACACACGCACGCACGCACGCGCACACACACACACACACACACACACACTACAACAGGAACTGGAAAAACAGGTGTGGCATCTGGTAAAACAGTTCATGTACACTTGACTGAAAAAAAAAAATCTTTAAAAAAAAAAGAAAAAGAAAAATGCTATGACAAAGATATTCATTGAATCTATACAGCCATTTCAGTCAAATGTAGCTCCAAACTAACACAAGAACTTTTTTTTTTTTTTTTTTTTAGCCAAGGCAAGCAAAAATTGCCCCATTGATTATTATTTTTCTTTTTATTATCAGTGTGACTGTGAGTGTGACTGTAAAAAAATTGGCAACACCTGAACATGCCAACTGCCATAAACTGCACTGTAGATTTTGAACCGGAAAGACAGACAGCACAAATAAAAAAATTTAAAAAAACAACAACTGTGCTCACTTTATCTGTTTGCCATCTGCTGCATTGTTCTCAGTTCTACACAGCCAAAGATCATATTTTATGAAGCGTTGTATGTCACACACACACACACACACACACACACGCATTCACATTAAAATTCATCACACAGTCTGACAATAACAAACAAATACACATTCTCACATTCACACACACACACACACACACGCAAACACCAACAAACAAGTGTGAGCACACACAGACACACACACACACACACTTACACACATTGTATTTTAACACAAACATGCACAAACATGTGCACACACTTACACACAACAAACACAAACACTCACACATACAATATGATCCAACAGTAACACACACACACACACATTGTATTTTGACACAAACATGCACAAACATGTGCACACACTTACACACAACAAACACAAACACTCACACATACAATATGATCCAACAGTAACACACACACACACACACACACACACATTAACGAAAGCCAACCCCCATCCCCCTCCATACATACCTTCCCTCCGTTACCCAAACCCCCCAACGTCAAGCAAGTGCAACTACAATTTTTTTTTCAAATACTTTTTTTCCTTTCCACTTCCTGATCTTGACATGCCAGTGAATATTACAGCGGGAAGCTACACACATCCTCCCAGCTCAATCCTAGCTGCTGTGCATTAACTTTACACTGCTTTTCCTCCAGACCTGTACACAGCTGGCCAAGGCAACATGACTTTTCAGCTTTAGTTTAGGCGTTTCTTTTCAAACCGGTTGGTCACAGCAACTGTCTTGTAACTAGCAACTGTCTTGTAACTGCGTCTTGTATCCTTGCTCATGTTCATTTGCACCTGCCTGTTCCATCTTCCTCATGGCCACAGACGAAGCAAATGTGTAAATTTAGGGAAAGACCAGTTATATGTTACGTTTTGTTCATGAAATCCTTCCTTACAAAAAACAACAACAAAAAACTTACTTCTTCTTATGTTTATCAAAACCTTGCATTGAACTTGAATTTAACAATAACACGAATGAAAGATCACACACACACACACACACACACATGGATAATCACACACACACACACAAAGTTGACACACACACACACACACACACACAGAGTCCTGCACCTTTGCCCTGACATGTACATTTTACAGCTGGCTCATCATCTGCTGGTAAGTCGTATCAGGTCGGGAAGCAATCAATTTTTATCAACTATTCTCGACTAAAACACAGCTGCTGGTAAGTCATATCAGCTAGCGAAACAATCAACTTTTATCAACTAATCTAGGCTAAAAGTAAACAACGAGTTTCACCCAAACACACACACACACACACACACACAGAAGATGGACACACACACCTTTATCCTGACATTTACATTTTACAGCTGTCTTATCAGCTGCTGGTATGTCATATCAGCTAGCGAAACAATCAACTTTTATCAACTAACCTAGACTAAAAGTAAACAACGAGTTTCACCCAAAGTAACACACACACACACACACACACACACAGAAGATGGACACACACACACACACACACCTTTATCCTGACATGTACATTTTACAGCTGTCTTATCAGCTGCTGGTATGTCATATCAGCTCACGAAGCAATCAACTTTTATCAACTAATCTAGACTAAAACAGCTTATTTCACCCATGGTAAAACACACACACACACACAAGAAAGCCAACCCCCACCACCCTCTTAACACTTCCTTCTTCTAACCCTCCAATCCACCCTCCCCCCCCATCCCCCTTACCGCCTTCGCCACCCCACCCCCCCTCCCCCTCACTCCCCAAAAAAGGAAAGTTGGATCTGAAAAAGCAATGTTCAAGGCAGTGCTTCTAAAAAAAACACAATGCAAATACTTTTTTTCCCTATTTTTCTTTTCCAAACGCTGATCTTTATTTGCCTAGAACTTGGAAGTGCTTCTAAAAAATACAATGCAAATACTTTTCTTTTTCTTCTAGTTCTACTTTTCTTTTCCAAACCCTGATCTTTATTTGCCTAGAACTAGAAGTGCTTCTAAAAATACAATGCAAATACTGTCTCTCTCTCTCTCTTCTGCTTTTCTTTTTCCAAAACCTGATCTTTACATGCCTGTGTACACAGTATCGTGATCAGCCTACCTACACACATGTACCCCTCCCAGTCCCATCTCTGTGGCTGTGCTTTCCCTTTCTACCACGTTCCCTCCACACCCCTGCACGACCGGCAAAGGCAACTCGTCCTTCAGCTGAACTTGTAGGACAGGTCACGGTAACCAAGTTTATTCATGTCACAGGTTTTTCCACCTGCCTTTTCCAACTTCCTGTTTGCTTCAAACTTCTAAGATAAATGAGAAACACAACCTTTAATTTATTTATAAATGTTTATTTTTTCTGAGGTATTGAAATCCTTCCTTAGAGTTGATTAAAGGAAGAAAAAAAATTCTCAGCAACGTCTTGTCCTAAACTGAATTGGAAAAAAAAAAGAGAAATAGTTATCACACACACACACACGCACACACACACACACACACACAGTTCTGTTCAGGTACTTAAGAAGGTGTAACTGCTTTACACACACACACACACACACACACACACACACACACACTGTCAAATAACTTTTCAGCAGTGTACACATCATTGAGTCATTCAGTGCAAACCACCAGGATCTGTCGTCAGATTATTGTTTGAAAACTTAGTCATGCCTGATACATGTATAGAAAAACAACACAATATTTGTTGGGTTGTTTTTTTCCCCTTCCCAAAACATTTACATATAATGTAGAGTGGGGGGTAGGGGTGGGGGTTGGGGGGGGGGGGGGTCCTTGAATTCCTGGCTAACAATCTGAAATAATTAAAGTGTAACAAATAATATCCATTTAAGAAAATGCATTCCCCCAAATTAAGTTTATCATCAAAGGTAATCAAGTGTAACACTGTTCATAAAGAGTGCACCCCTTGTGTAAATCAGGGTAATTTGCTAATTATCAAATCAATGTAAGTTTAACACTTTCTATTAAAAAAATGGGGAATCTAATTGTATATATATATCTTAATGAAAGTATAATACTGTTGATAACATATTGCATTCCTTGTGTAAATCAGAGGTAGTTTCTATAATGTAAGTGTAACCCTGTAAAATAATGATTTCCTCATGAGTCATGTACATTAGGGTAGTTATGTAACACTGTTTATAACATATTGTATTACTCATGCAACTGTAAATCAGGGTAATTATCAATGATAATAATCATAAGAAACACTAGCATATTGCATTCCTTGTGTAAATTGCTGTAAATATTCATGAAAATATAAGTGTAACACTGTTCATAACATACTGCATTACATGTGTAAATCAGGGTAATTATCTATATAAAATGTAGATACAACACTGTTTACAAATTCTTGCATTACTTGTGTTCAAAATGTAAGTGTAATGCTGAATATAACTTCTTGCACTGTGTTCAAAACGTAAGTGTAACACTGTTTATAACATTTTGCATTACTTGCAGTTATGATAAAGTAAGAGTAAGACTGTCTGTAACATATTCTAGTCCTTGAGTAAACTGGGGGTAATTACCTATGATAATGTAAGCTAAAGTGTAACACTGCTTTCAGCATATCAGATTATGAATGTACTTATGAAGATATGAAGCAATTGTCTGTCATGCAAGCATAACACTGTAAGTGTAACATATTGCATTCCTTGTGTGAACTGGGGTAATTATCCATGATAATGTAAGTGTAACACTGAAGCATACAGCATTCCTCGTATAAATAAAGGTGATTATTAAAGAAAATGTAAGAATATAACAATATTGCATTACCTGTGTATGTCAGGGTAATTATCTATGATCATATGAACCAAATGTAACACTGCAACATACCGCATTCCTTGTGCAAATCTGGGTGATTATTTATTGTAATGTGAGCGTAACACTGTAACATATTGCATTCCTTGTGAAAATCAGTTATTATAATGTGAGTGTAACACTAACATACTGCATTCCATATATAAATCCGGCTAATTATCTTTGATGATGTAAGTGTAACACCATCAGTAACATACGAATGGCAAATATAACAGTCAGAAATATACTGCATTCCTTTCGTAAATCAGGGGTAATTAGTTTAAGTGTAACACCAGCATATTGCATTCTTTGTGTGAATGGGATTGATTATCCATGATAATGTTAGTTTAACACTGCCTGTAACAGAGTGTATTCCTTGTGTAAATGCCTTTAACACATTCCATTCCTTGTGCAAATTATGGCAATTATGATAATGTAAGTGTGATGATGTAACATATTTGATGTTGCATTCCTCGTGAAAATCAGGTAATTGTCTGTGATAATGTAAGTGTAACACAGTAACATATTGTATTCCTTGTGTGAATCAGAGTTAATTATATATGGTAATGCAGATGTAACATTTAACATCGCATTCTTTTGAGCAAATTGGGGAAACTCTATGATAATGTAAGTCACTAAGTGTAACACTATGGCATATTGCATTCCCTTGTGTAAATCAGGGAAATTATCTCTAACAATGTAAGTGTAACATTCTATTCCTTGTGAAAACCATGGGTACTCATCTGTGATAATGTAAGTGTAACACTGCTTATACATTCTTTGTGCACATAGGGGGGAAGGCGGAGAGGGGTAAATTAAGATAACATAAAACAACAACACTGTAACACACTGCATTATCTAAAAAAACTTCTTTTTTTTATACCTTTTTGTTTATGCACAACCGGATCTCCTGACTTCAGTGCAAAAAAAAAAAAAAAACAACAAAAAACGGGGGACGGAGGAAGAAAAGAAGAAGACGACAAAGAAGAAGTGGTTTAACTTTTAAGGTGTCATAGTTTGCAGACTGATGCAGTGTGTCCTTTTCAAAACAAGTTAATTATTCAAAATAAGAGGAAGGAGATCTGACTGGTACCCACAACCCAGCAAGACAGGCTGCGTGGAAACTCAATCTCCAGAATATCACCCCACATAAAAACAGTGAACCAGGAGAAGAAGTTATCTAAGCCAGTGTAAAGTTCTCTAAGTGTAACACTAGCTCACCCTTCTTTCGTTTCTTGCTCTCAGTATAAAAGCTGTTTTCTTGTGCACCTCAGGGCAGTCACTTCATATTACTCTAAGTTCTAACAAAACATTTTTATTTCAGCCCTGATTTTGCACCTGTTATGTTTTGGCTGGGCTAAATGCAACATTATTTGATTTGACATTTTATTTGGCAATGAAATTTCACTGAGCATTATACAGGTGCCTGTGTGTTATGTATTCTCACGGGACTGCTCAGCCCACAAGATCCAGGTCAACCACTATAATGGGGATACTTGCTCTTCACTGCCTGAACACAGCACACAGCTCTCCACCCTGAACAGCAGATAAGCACTGACTGGGTCAAGGAAAACCAACCTGTGTCCGTTTACCTCCTGCTGAATCTAAGTATATGGTTCAAGTTAACTGGGGTTTTTTTTCTCTCTCTCTCTCTTTTTTCTCTGCCTTTTTTCAGCACCTTTACTATTCAACATAATTATCATTAATATGTTCACACACAAAAAATCTGTTATATAATTTCTAGTAATGTTAATTCACAAACATACTAATTGTGCAAAAACATTGGCACGAATATGTGCATGTCCACACACACTAATCTCTCTCTTCCTCACACACACACACACATAATTACAATCACACATATCTAAATTTACACATAGTCACACACACACACACACACACACACACACACACACAAGTACACATTCCTAATCTACACACACACACACACACACACACACACACAGAGTTTTCAAGTTTGATGAAAATGACAAATACTAAACTGACAGCATTCAAAACATTTGATTTGATAAGGCATTTGCTCAGATTGAAAGCTGAAAGTTTCATGAGGTCTGGGGGATACAGGTGGAACATGTCTTGATTGCTGAATTAACCAACTAAATTATTTGAAAATGTCATGTATCATTAAACATCAGTTTACAGTTAATCTGAGTTAGTCTCAGTTAATCCGCCTTAACTAATTATTGCTTTAAATGATCTGAATTTAAAAAAAAATCTAAACTGGAAACAACTTAGCATGGGTTTGGTATATATTATGTAATTATGACATGTGGTAATCAAAGTTATCCGGCAGTTGACAAATCAGTTCACATTTCAATGATACTAAACTGTAAATGGACACATGTACTTGTACATAGTGGAAAGAGCCCCCCACCCCCACCCCCCCACCCCCTGACCCCACCCTCGACACCCCCATCCCCCGCAGTATAAGGAAAAACTCTTAAATAATTATATTTTGGGGGAGGCCGGGGGCCTTCTGTTTCAAAACTGAAACATCATTTGAAATACGTGCCTTTCAGTGTTGTGGGGGGGGGGGGGGCTGGGGTGGGGGGGGGGGGGAGGGGGCAAACCGCTGAACTGCACGATGTCATTGATGCAACCTGTAGTAATAAAATCTATTCAATGACCGCAGGCCGTGAAGACGTGTGTAACCCTATTTAATTCTGTGTCACGGACTGCATAACGTGACATAGACTGAAAAAAAAAAAGAAAAAAAAAGAAGCTTCGGAAAAACGAACTGGAGGTCTTACAGGCTTTCCAACACCCCATTTTCAAGTTAACGCTAGCGGTACATCAAAATCAGCATAAAAATCACGGCTTACCTCGCTGGGTTCAATTACCGCCACTTGACCTTTTCCACCAAGTTCACGGCAGAATTTTGCAGCTGTGGAACAACCCCCGGAACCCCCGCCGACGACAACGAGTTTGTAGTTATTATCATTGTCATTTTTACACACTGTAAGAGAGAAGTGTCGAATTGTTGACGGTGATTCTATTTGCGAAACACACCGCAAAAGTGGCTGCTGAAGAACTCGTCTCAATGCCATTTTCTGAGGAAGATTGGTGCAAGTCACTTTTTTCTTTCTTTCTTTTTCTCTTCTATTTTTGTTTCTTTCATCGGCGGTCACTTGCGTCCCGTACGCTCTGACAGAAACGAGTTGTCTGCGCTCTTTTGTAATCTCAAACCTTGAATGCGGTGAGGGAACTGGAAAAAAAAAGAAAAGAAAAAAAAGAAAGAAAGAAAGATGTCGTTATAGATATCTGATTGGATAAGCCCCAAATAGCAGCCAATGATCTTTTATGTTACGCGGAGGCGTGGTAAAGCTTCTTTTGCGCAACTGCTTCGGTAGTGAGCACGCACGTTCTTGTCTGACGACAGCGCATGCGTGCACATTCGCGTCAGCTGCCCTTGTGCCGGAGTTCAGGTCGCAAGCACTGGCATTGAGACAGAGATACTAAGATGTTCGTGTCAGTGATTTTAGAGGACATCCGTCAGGTCAGTGGTGGCTGATGAAACATGTAACACGACTGAATAAACTCTGAGAAGTGTAAATCGTGACAACTTGAAAACGGTTGTGATGGGACGGAAAATCAGTTGTGGGGAAAAACCACATGCTAAATTTAATCCGGCCGCAGAGATTCAGAACCACAACTTACAATCCAAATTTTGTTGTTGCTTTTTTTTTTTTAAATAGATAAACATATTGCACACATCCCTGCCACTGCCACTTCTTTAAATAATTATGATTCTAATTTACCATTTAAAAGTTGTCACGTGGTTTTTGCACGTGTGTCTGTATATGTATTAACGGTTCTCCCCCCAGACAGCTCTTTATTGTTACTTGAAGTTATTCAGTGTACTCAGTTCAATCAATGTGTCAGATCAAACACGTTTCGAGTCAGTGGGCATGTGCGACGTAGGGAAGGGCTCAATTATAGCTAGTAGATAATACACTTAATCCACCGCATTGCAAGATCGCTGACGGCAAGCTTCTGTTAAAAAAAAGAAAAGAAAAAAAAAGGATAAAAGTTTTTCTTTGATTCGGCGTCACTTTGGCTGATAAATGAATCAAGCTATATTTGAACAAGAGAGAGAGAGAGACTGAAAAAAAACAAAAAAAAAACCCACAAAAAACAAACAAACAAAAAAAAAAAAAAAAAAAATTGCACTGAGAGAAAGTGTATGATTTCTGAACCGCCAAATGAGAGGCTGAATCCCACGGCCGACAGTGTGAACTTGTGATCCTATTAAAGACAACTGCACACGGCGTCCGGTCGGCTTTATACCGTTGTTTTTTGTTTTGTTTTTTGTTTTGTTTGTGTGTGTGTGTGTGTGTGTTTGATTTTGTTGTTGTTGTTGTTGTTGTTTGTTTGTTTTTTGTTTTTTTTTCCAAGAAGACTCAAGTTAGTCAAAGCATGCGACCAGACATGACTTGATCACATCTGCTGTAAAAAAAAAAAATAAATAAATAAAAATAAAAAAAATAAATAAAATAAATAAACTGACTTTTTATTTTAAGTGTTACAGTTTTGAGAGTAATCCTATGATCGAGAGACTGCCTGGCACTGACTTTGTCGCTTTTGTTTTCCCGTGTCACGGTTCTAACTAAACCTTTCCCGACTGCGGCGACACCACAACCGCCGGCGTTTATGGAGACGTTGCCGCGGATTCTCGTCACGGCTTTATGTATTGTGTTACTCTACGGTGAGTGATCCAATCAGAGACTGCCACGTTGCAAGTCACGTCGGCTTGATAAACATACGGCTTTGACGGTGAGGTTACCCCAACTGAACAGGACCGTGCACACACCATTTCAGTTCACTACAAGCAACTTAAGACCTTCTCAAGGGGGTCATGTCAATACCCAGGTCGATTAATTAAATCATAAAATAGTTGTAGATGGCCATGGCCTAAATTGAACGTCGCAAATGCCGGCTCCGTCACTAGTCGGCTTTAGCCGGACCGGACGTGAAACTGACGACTGCACCAACAAGACACTGCCACGTTTGAGGTTTATAGTGCCGTGAGTTACTTCGTGCGTAGGTGGTTTGAAAGAAAAGGGGACCCCGCTGTGTCAGTGATTGATTGAAGGAACCGCCAGGTCTTTTCGTCCACTCCGCCGCTGGCCCGGCGGAGCATTCAGTTCGCACTGTCACGCATGCCGATGTGCGCGGCAGAATCTTCAAGATGCCCCGCCGGGCCGCCGCCGCCGCCGCGCCGTAACCGTCCGGCGAAACTGAACGGTTTCCCGGTCGCAGTTTCGCCCGCGCTCACTGCACGCACATACACACAGAGAGACACACTGACATACACACACACACGCACACACATAGACACTGACGGACACACACGGCACATACACACACACACACACACACACACACACACACACACACACACACACACACGGCAGACACACACACACACACACACACACACACACAGGTATATACACACTCACTGCAAAAACACTGCTGACGTGCGCGTGCTGTATAACACACTGGCACGCTACACGCATATGCACACACACACACATACACTCCGTCACACACGCACACACACACACACACACACACACACACTCACATACACATGCGCGCGCGCACACAAACACACACACACACACACACACGTATATACACACTCACTGCAAAAGCACTGCTGACATGCGCGCGCTGTATAACACACGCACACGCTACACTGACTGACGCATCTGATATGCACGCATACACACACTCACACACACACACACACACACACACACACACTCACACACACATGCGCGCGCGCACACAAACTCACACACACACACACGTATATACACACTTACTGCAAAAGTACTGCTGACATGCGCGCGCTGTACAACACACGCACACGCTACACTGACTGACGCATATGCACGCATACACACACTCACATACACTCCGTCACACACACACACACACACACACACACACTCACCTTCAACTGATCACACACAGAGTTTCAGTTTCAACGACTGAGCTGTAGAAGCTTAATTGTGGACTGGTTCATGCTGAACCACACGTGCACACCCACCCCCACCTCCACCCCCACCCCCGGCCCACCCCCGCACCCACACCCAAACACACTGACCTGCCGGTGTCACAGAAATGCACTCACACTCCACTGCAATTGCACCCGCCGGCAGAAAAGGTGACTATGACAATTTCACAAACAACAGCATTGTGAACAGACTGATCTTTACAATAATGATAATATCATCATCATCATCATCATCATGTGTGTGTGTAGTGTGTGTGTGTGTGTGTGTGTGTGTGTGTGTGTGTGTGTGTGTTCGTTTTTCAGTTTAGCGTCTTTTCACTATCAGTGATAATAGTGTGTGTATGTGTGTCAGTGTGTGTGTGTGTGTGTGTGTAGGTCCTACAGTGTGTGTGTTGATGTTGAGAGGGAGAGAGGCAGAGAGAGAGAGAGAGAGAGAGAGAGAGAGGATGCTATTGTGAGTGAGTAAACGAGCGTGTGACTGAGTGACTGAATGTGTCTGTGGTAGTTTCCATCATGCACTGAGAGTTCTTTCCCCTCAACATGAAACCAACTCACTCAGGAAACCGTTATCGATCGACGCGTGGTTTAAAGCGTTGGACTTTCAATCTGAGGGTCCCGGGTTCGAATCACGGTGACGGCGCCTGGTGGGTACAGGGTGGAGATTTTTCCGATCTCCCAGGTCAACATATGTGCAGACCTGCTAGTGCCTGAACCCCCTTCGTCGTGTGTATACGCAAGCAGAAGATCAAATACGCACGTTAAAGATCATCCTGTAATCCATGTCAGCGTTCGGTGGGTTATGGAAACAAGAACGTACCGAGCATGCACACCCCCGAAAGCGGAGTATGGCTGCCTACATGGCGGGTTAAAAACGGTCATACACGTAAAAGCCCACACGCGCATATACGAGTGAACTCAGTGGGAGTTGCAGCCCAGGAACACAGAAGAAGAAGAAGAAGATCGATGCATAGACTGCTGTTTCTGACTCTACCTTCAGGAATTGAACTGACTGATAAGCAGGAGAAAGCCCATCCTGGAACTGTTTGTTATCAGAGGAAGCTCCTTGTCGCTGATAAGGACTGGCCTCACTCAGTGCCACCTGAGAGGCTGATTTTCCACTGAGAATGAACTGAATGACTGAGGCAAGGAGAGTTTTCAGTTTCAGTAGCTCAAGGAGGCGTCACTGCGTTCGGACAAAACCATATACGCTACACCACATCTGCCAAGCCAAGCAGATGCCTGACCAGCAGCGTAACCCAACGCGCTTAGTCAGGCCTTGAAAAAAAACAAAAAAAAAAAAAAAAAAACCCCAAAAAACAAACAAGGAGAGTGAATGCTGGGATTGGTACTAGTGTACGTCAGTGGTGAGGGGAGGGGGTGGGGTGTGTGGAGGTACGTGTGTGTGTGTCGTGAGAGAGAGACAGAGAGAGGGTGTGGGGGGGGGGGGGGGGGGGGGGGGGGGGGGGGGGGGGGGGGGGGAATGTGTGTTTGTGTGGAAAGAGAATAAGGGAGAGAGACTGAGAAATAACCGTTGTGTCATTGTCAGTAGAAAAAGAGAGAGAGGGGAGAGAGAGAGAGTGTGTGTGTGTCGTGAGAGAGAGAGAGAGAGGAGGTGGACAGTGTGTTTGTGTGGAAAGAGAATCAGTAAGGAATAACGTGTGTCATTGTCAGTAGAGAAAGAGAGAGAGAGAGAGTGTGTGTGTGTGGTGAAAGAGAGAGAGAGAGGGAGGAGGTGGACAGTGTGTTTGTGTGGAAAGAGAATCAGCCGTAAGGGAGAGAGAAATATAACGTGTGTCATTGTCAGTAGAGAGAGAGAGTGTGTGTGTGTGTATGTGTGTGTGAGAGAGAGAGAGAGATAGAGGGGAAGGGGGTGGTGGAGAGAGAGTGTGTGGGTTTGTGTGGAAAGTGAACAGTGCGGGAGAGAGAGAAATAACTGACGTCTTCCATTGTCAGTAGAGAAAGAGTTCGTGTGTGTGTGTGTGTGTGTGTGTGTGTGCCGGTGTGTGTGCTGTGTGTGTGTGTGTTGAGAGAGAAGCACACACACACACACACACACACACACACACACACACCCCTCCCCCCCCCCCCCCACACACACAAAGAATACCATTGTGGATAAGTCAGTGAGCGCGTGACTATGTCACTGAGTATGTCTGTGCCGCAATGACTGTACCGATCATGCATCCGGGTCTTTACTTCCCCGCCATTTCCGGTGACAAAGGACATGTCTCAGTCAGGAAACCGACCTTCTTCTTCTTCTTCTTCTTTTGCGTTCGTGGGCTGTAACTCCCACGTTCACTCGTATGCACACGAGTGGGCTTTTACGTGTATGACCGTTTTTACCCCGCCATGTAGGCAGCCATACTCCGTTTTCGGGGGTAGGAAACCAACCAGCGGCCCCGGGGAACCATTGTCAATTCGATCCAGAGCAAAGGCTGTGTCGACCGACCCTGAACTTCACGAACAGCGAGAGCTGAGTGAAGATGTAAATCCACACACAAACTGTTATTAAAGGAACCATCTGACACAGGCCTCAATGTCTCTGGCAGGACTGGCCTACCGCCCGGCTGAGATCTTCCAGAACGAATAAGAATGGAGGAGGAGGAGGAGGAGGATGTGGATCATATAGCGCCAGTCTTCTGACGGTAACCTCTTCTTCTTCTTCTGCGTTCGTGGGCTGCAACTCCCACGTTCACTCGTATGCACACGAGTGGGCTTTTACGTGTATGACCGTTCTTACCCCGCCAGGTAGGCAGCCATACTCCGTTTTCGGGGGTCTGACGGTGACCAAGCTCCAAGCGCTTTACAAACACCGAGTCGTTTGCGCAACAGGATGGGGTCTGGTACTACTATCTGGAACTGCCGGGTCCAGAAACCTCACTGATTACATTCAGGGGGGAATCAGTGAATGAAACTCAAGTTATGTAAACTGGTAGATAAAAATTGGTAGATATACACCGTTCCTTTGTTTTTGTTTTGTTTTGTTTTGTTTTTTCTTTCAGTGTGTTACCGTTGAGACTCTCTCTCTCTCTCTCTCTCTCTCTCTCTCTCTCTCTCTCTCTCTCTCTGTCACTGTCACTATATGTCTGTTGTCAGCCTCCCCTACCTTCTTTACTCTTCCCCTTGTCCATTCTTCCTTCCGCTCTCCACCACGCCCCTACCCTATTGTCCTCGTTGTTATTCATCTATCGCGATATTGTATTGTACATAAGTTCTATGTTTATGTTTGCACATGCTTATGCAATTTTGACGTTGGTGTTGTGAATTGACTCTACCTTTTGTTGTTGTTTTTGTTTTTGTTTTTTTGTTGTTGTTTTTTTACCAATTATTATTTATGCCCAGGCTGGATGTAAACAAGTACTTTGAGCTTACTCCTTTACCCTCGTAAAATAAAATTTCGTTCGTTCGTTCGTTCGTTCGTTCGTTCTCTCTCTGTCTCGATTTGTAGGTCAGACCTCAGATCGTTCCGATTCATACTTTTCAACAACTGACTGACTCCTATGATAAAGTTAGTTATCTATTGCTTTGTTGTACTCCGGGAGGTGGATATTTCTTTCCGAGAAACACTACTGGGTGAAGCTGTCGGTTCAGAAAATTAATAAAGGCTGGAAAAAAAATCAGTTGCAATAATATATTGGGTCTGTGATTATAATTATAAAAGATAAGCCGGCGCATCCATTTTCACGGCTACCTCAGTGACGACGCCGGCGAACAGCTCACGACGTCAGTTTCAGTTTCAAGGATCAGGGGTGGGTTTGTATGAGCGACTGAGCTTGGCAGCATTAAGTTTGCTTATCGTTCAGAATATTCCTAACTCGATCTTTATTTCACAGTATTCAAAGCCAGACCACTCCGGCGAGCAGAGCAACTGACTGAAGCGCTCCACGCGGTCAAATCCCGACTGGTACAGCTCCCGCTCATTATTTGCGCTACTTTGATCCATGATCCGTGCGCTAAAAAAAAAAAAAAAAAAAAATTCTTGGGTGGTTAAAGAAAATCTTAAAAGGGTGGGGGGGGGGGGGGCGGGGGGGGGGGGGTAAAATCGTTTATTTTCCATGCCATTATCACAGAACGCAAAGCCGCGAACATGCAGGACTCGACATACATTACAACGAACTGGTCGGTGCTTTTTCTGCAGTGTTCAGAGAAACTTCAAGCTGAGTACAGCAGGAGCCCAGTCATTCAGTATCAGTATCACTGTATCAGTAGCTCAAGGAGGCGTCACTGTGTTCAGTCAAATCCATATACGCTACACCACATCTGCCAAGCAGGTGCGTGACCAGCAGCGTAACCCAACGCGCTTAGTCAGGCCATGAGAAAAATAAAATAAAATAAGATAAAATGAATAAATACACACACACACACACACACACACACACACACACTTTTTAATAAAATAAAATAAAATGAATAAATAAATAAATGAAATAAATAAATAAAAAATAATAGATAAATACATAAAAAATACTACTACTACTAATAATAATGATATTTATAAGGCGCAAAATCTTCACTGAAGTCAACTCTAAGCGCGCGTACACACACACACACACACACACACACACACACACACACACACACACACACACAATTCACTATGACATAACTGAATAAACAAGCACCAAACCGAACAGCATTAATTAGGACCGTGGGTGTTGACACAGACTTAAGAGATTTGCATGACCACTCCCAGTTTCAGTTTCAGTAGCTCAAGGAGGCGTCACTGCGTTCGGACAAATCCATATACGCTTCACCACATCTGCCAAGCAGATGCCTGACCAGCAGCGTAACCCAACGCGCTTAGTCAGGCCTTGACCACTCCCAAAGACGATGATTAACTCTCTCCATACGAACGGCGAAAGAGACGATGTTAACAGCGTTTCAGCCCAATTACCATCATCAAAATATATCAAGCGTAAGGCTCTCATACTGAAGAGGTGAATGTTGACAAAGAATACCACAATTCTGACGACGGAAGCTAAAGGTTGGGTCATTCAGACACCCACTGGACATCCAAGGGGTCTGTGTAGAGGAGAAGAGAGGACTGGTCGTACTGAGTGAGTTAACATCATCGCACGAAGATCTCGAGACTGGTCACTCCCGATCGAGAACCCGACGTTCCTTACGGCTGATTCTGACTCTAACCCTAACCACTCTCACAACATAGCGGGCGTTGCCATTTGACACAAATAACAGCCAGTTAACTCACTCAGTACGGCCAGTCCTCTCTTCTCCTCTTACACAGACCCCTCGGATGTCCAGTGGGTGTCTCAATGACCCAACCTTTAGCTTCCGTCGTCAGAATTGTGGTATTCTTTGTCAACATTCACCTCTTCAGTATAAGAGCCTTCCGCTTGCAATATTTTGATGATGGTAATTGGGGTGAAACGCTGTTAACGTCGTCTCTTTCGCCGGTCGTATGGAGAGAGTTAATTAAGCAGTCTACAAGATACCGAGGCAGAGCTGAAGCAGCAAGGGACCAACTGGACTGGAACGGCCAGAACAGCCCAGAACAGAGTGCGATGGCGAGGGGTCGTACGATGGCCTATGCTCCACCAGGAGCGATGGGCAAAATGAACGAAATGAAGCAGTCTACAGGTGTGTCTACCTATCAGGCCTGCCTCTGCTCTTTCCTCAGTGCAAAACTAGCAGACACAGCAGCCAGCAAACCACACTTACTGACGATGATTCCAGAATTATTCATGAGGTCACCAGTGCTTTCGATATAATTATTATACATAATTCTCCCAGACACATGGTCTCGCTATTTCTTTTATATTTTTTTCAAAATCTTTTTATTTTATATATTTTTTTAAATATACAAATATGTCTAGAATAGAATAGAATAGGACAGAATAGAATAGAATATGTCTTTATTACCAAGTGTACCGGGGTCACAAGGAATATTAGAGGGGGTGGCGGGGGGGGGGGGGGGGGGGGGTTAGTACATAACAAGATACACAATCACGCACTACACACACACACACACACACACACACAGACGCGCGCGTTTGAACAGAAACTGCATATTGCATGT
Source organism: Babylonia areolata (assembly GCF_041734735.1). Lineage (NCBI taxonomy): Eukaryota > Metazoa > Mollusca > Gastropoda > Neogastropoda > Buccinidae > Babylonia > Babylonia areolata. Next base: position 27,244,429 of record NC_134910.1, on the reverse strand, counting down.
GGATGGGGCTGATGACTGGATCTTTCGGTAGATGGCTGTTGGTTGCACAATTCTATTTATCACTCTGGATTTGTTCGAAAGACATGGCATTGACTGCCGCTTTGGGGAAAAAGCTATTGGCGAAGCGATTGGTTTTCGTCCTTATAGCCTACTTCTGTACCGTCGACCAGAGGGGAGCATCTCGAAAATCCCAAAAGCTAGATGTGATTCGTCCTGGCTGATTGATTTTGCTTTTTTGAGTAGCCGCTTATAATATATGTCTTCTAGAGAAGGTAGATCAGCCCCGGTAATCTTGGTGGCAGTTTTTACGATTCTGTTAAGGGCTGCAACTTCTGCCTTGGAAATGTTTACGTACCAAACAGTACGGAAATTAAATTAAAATGATAATTTAATTCTTTTACCATGCTTATCCTGGGCCGACTTCTTTAGTGCACTCTCTCCCAGAGGCAGTATCGACTTCTTCAGTTTCCTCAAGAACTACAACATGATTCCAGCTGGGCAGTCCCAATCTGAAACCAGGCCATTTTTCTTGTCAGGACTTATTACAGTCAAGCATGATAACAACAACAACAACAACAGCAACAACTAAGTTTGAAAAAATATTATTTCAAGTACATGAGATGTTAGACATTTAATTTGGTGCCTGTGTCTGGGGTACCGTGTTTTGAGGTTGTTCCATCAATGCTAACAACAACAACAACAGCAACAGCAAAGTTTGAAAAAAATATTATTTCAAGAACATGAGATGTTAGACATTTAATTTGGTGCCTGTGTCTGGGGTACCGTGTTTTGAGGTTGTTCCATCAATGCTAACAACAACAACAACAGCAACAGCAAAGTTTGAAAAAAATATTATTTCAAGAACATGAGATGTTAGACATTTAATTTGGTGCCTGTGTCTGGGGTACCGTGTTTTGAGGTTGTTCCATCAATGCTAACAACAACAACAACAACAACAACAACAGCAACAGCAAAGTTTGAAAAAAATATTATTTCAAGTACATGAGATGTTAGACATTTAATTTGGTGCCTGTGTCTGGGGTACCGTGTTTTGAGGTTGTTCCATCAATGCTAACAACAACAACAAAGTTTGAAAAAAATATTATTTCAAGTACATGAGATGTTAGACATTTAATTTGGTGCCTGTGTCTGGGGTACCGTGTTTTGAGGTTGTTCCATCAATGCTAACAACAACAACAACAACAACAGCAACAGCAAAGTTTGAAAAAAATATTATTTCAAGTACATGAGATGTTAGACATTTAATTTGGTGCCTGTGTCTGGGGTACCGTGTTTTGAGGTTGTTCCATCAATGCTAACAACAACAACAAAGTTTGAAAAAAAATATTATTTCAAGTACATGAGATGTTAGACATTTAATTTGGTGCCTGTGTCTGGGGTACCGTGTTTTGAGGTTGTTCCATCAATGCTAACAACAACAACAAAGTTTGAAAAAATATTATTTCAAGTACATGAGATGTTAGACATTTAATTTGGTGCCTGTGTCTGGGGTACCGTGTTTTGAGGTTGTTCCATCAATGCTGCAAGCTGCTTCCTCTCGGTATGATCATCGGTTATGAAAGTATCACAAGAGGCAAAATAGGTATTTTAAAGTGTACACCATTAGTAACGTCAAACCTGTTTTAACTACTAAAATTAAAAAGGATGGGTTTGTCAAGAAGCATCCTGGTTTAGCACAATTTACCAATAAATGTCATACTGTAAATGCCGGGCAGTATACGTCACAACACAAACATGTCAAACTCAGAGGTTAAACAAACTACAGCAGGTCCACAGTCCATGGTCCGTAGACCAAAGAATCCAATCCTGGTTTACCACAACTGACCAATAACTGTCATACTGTAAATGCCGGGCAGTATACGTCACAACACAAACATGTCAAACCCAAAGGTTAAGCAAACTACAGCAGGGTCCTCATTACATGGTCGGTTGACCAAAGAATCACAAAGTCAAGTTCTGGTACACTGTTCGGAGATCCCACGAAGATGGAAAGTTTACTTAGCTGACAAGTTACAGTCACAATGTTTTGGTGGCAACGGCTTCTCCAAGAGAAGGGCCAACACACCGCGGTTTACGCTAGATATTAGTTAGTCAATATTTTTCCCCAGCCCCACTATATAGGCACCTACCAACCAAGCCCCTCGGAACTCTCACACCGAGTCTCTCTTACGACCAACACCCTCAGCTCTTCAGCTCCTCCGAGCCTGCGCTAGCCACCTGCAATATGTGTACAGGTATGTGTGACCTCTACCATGTTCTTGTTAGGACAGAGAATATTTTAGCATGATGATAACTTAGCATGAAGCCAAGAATAATGTAGCTGCAACTAAATGTGTTGCTAGAAATTCAGCCACCTGCAATATGTGTACAGGTATGTGTGACCTCTACCATGTTCTTGTTAGGACAGAGAATATTTTAGCATGATGATAAATTAGCATGAAGCCAAGAATAATGTGGCTGAAATAAACGCACGTGTTGCTAGAAATTCAAATACTGTCTGTGTCTGTGTTTAGCTAGTTAATACCTTGTTTCATCTTGGTGTGACTGATAGTTTGACGGAGGAGGATATTCGAACCTCTTGTTAGCAGCTACTTGAAATGTTAGCTAGTGATGAAATTCTTCTCGTCTTACTCTGTCTTGGTGCTCTGTGTCGTACTAGCCAATGAATTCAGCTCGGGACCTACCATGTGATAGAAATACACGTGAACTTCCGGTCGTGTGATAGTCAGTGGAGGTAAACACACGTATTTCCCTCCGTGTGATAATTGGTGAAGATGACTCCCCAATTCCATTTAGTGTAACACCACGTAGGGTAGAAATTCACACGTATTTTCCCGTCGTGTGATAAAAGCATGCATGCACACCGTCAATATTATTTTCTTTTCATGGTCAGTAGATGTGAAGTCTTCTCGTCACACTTCAGTTGACAACCGCTGGGAAGCTTTTTGTCTGATTGCGCCTTATAGATATTATTATTAGTCGTAGTAGTTCTTTTTTTTTAATGTATTTATCTATCATTTATTTATTTACTTATTTCTTTTTATTTTATTTTATATTATTTATTATTATTATTGTTATAATTTGTTTTCATTTATTTTATCTTATATTTATTTTATTTATTATTTTATTATTATTATTTTATTATTATTTTATTTATTTATTATTTTCATTTAATTTATTTTATTTATCTATTTTTTTTTTATTGTCTTCTTTTATTTATTTTTATTTTTTTCTCAAGGTCTGAGTAAGCGCGTTGGGTTAGAATGATTATGACGCTTCTCTGCCAATACACTGAGTGTCCGGTCCGTGGCGGTAGGCCGGTCTGGTTTCCTTCCCGGGCCGCTCTCGCCCTTAGTCTCCAAAGTTTGACTGCTGAGAAAAATCAAACCGTGAGCGTCCGTCATGTCAGTCATTCGGATGAGACGAGAAATCGAGGTCGCTCGTTCGTTTATTTATCAGTTCATAGTCTGTTCATCTGAGATGATGATATCAAGATTATGCGGATATTAATCGCGGAGGTCCCGGGGATACCCCGTGTGCAGCACGCACGGCTGGCACACTAAACTGAAAAGAACCACAGCAACAAAAATGTCATTGTCATGTGGTGAAATTCTGTAGAGGAAATCCACTCCTATGTCAGTATCACGGCAGGCAAAATAGGGCCTCGGTGGTCGGCGACTGAGGCTCTAAGGCATCAGTCCAATTTGAGTTCGGATTTGAAGTTAGCCGGGCACTGAACAATAGTTGCCTCAAAGGTTCATTGAGTCCGTTAGAATCACGGCATGTTAGTTTGAAGGCATATGGTTAGATGATAGCCACTGGAGAGCATGTGTCACAGCTTCCATCAAATACCAAACACCAACAAAACTATGCCTTCTCCACTGTTTCACACACAGCGCATTCATGGCAATACCACATCTCCAGAAACATCCACTTCGTCCTCTCCAACGTCACATATAAATCTTCAAATACTATCCTTCCTTCCAACGCGACATAAAGCATCCAACATCAAAGACTATATATTAAAGAAAGAAGGAAAAAAAAAGTGCACGCTGCTGACATCGTTTCTTTTGATTTCCATGAGATGCAGGTTTGGGATGTTTCGATATCTTTGGAACGGTTTCGGTAAAAACAAATTGGCAAACAGCAAAGTTTACAACGCCGACTGTTGTTACCTCCCTTCGAAGCACTGGTGACGCTGTCACCGATCGGTCTTCGGTGTCGTCTCAAGAAAATCTGGATCGTAAGTGCATTATTTATTTATTACAATAGTGGTCATTCTCAGTGACATTCTCAAAGTCCTATTTTAGTATTGAAAGTTCATGGATATATTTTTACGGCAGTTTTCTTGTTTAAATGAAACAGTATTATCATGTGTAGACATAACCCATTTTCAGTTGTTTTTAGAAATTTGACACAATTTAGTTTTAGTCTCGGTTTTCAGGGTTACCAGTGTCCTCAGTTTTGACAGATCCAGTCGTCAAACAGACATGTAGCCATCTTGTTATCCTCGAAAAATCGTCTGCAAAATCGTCTGCAGTGTCGCCTTTATATGGTTTCGTTTGTGTCCGCCAGAGAGCCACTCTTACATTTTTGGCCTCGGAAACTACGCAGAGACGGAATAAAATTAACATGGCGGCTAGACACGTCGGTTCTTGTACATGGTGTGAGTAATTTCGCATCGTACCGTGCTTGATTCCTGATCAGAAGCGTCATTTACATGCCGTATGGCATTTCTTATGTGCCAGCATAACTGCATTGCAAAACGGACGTAAAGTTTCCTTAAATAGGTCGCAGAATTTAGGATAAAAAAAAAAGGACATGACCTCCATGTCAATCTCCGTCATACAGTGGTCTGAAAGGAGAATGATGGCAAGTCTTGTGGCTGGCTATTTCTTAGTTCTAGTTTTGCATAAGATTATGGATTTATCATTAAAAAGATACAACTGGAATTTCCTTTTACATCCCAACTTCTGCATCATGGTTTGCTTCACCTTCAAGGAGTGTTTCAAGGGGCTGATGTTGACACATCATAACCGGATCTGTTTGACCTTTAGCACACCATGTAGTACTGTTTCCTCAGCAGCCATATTGTTTTCTATAAAATTAATATGAGAGGTGGATTTTATCAAAATTTGTGGACAACTTGAGTATTTACTTCATTATTGTTATGCAAGAAAATGGCCCCTTTGAGTAAAATTGAGATCGGACCAAGACAGGTACTTAGTAAGCTAACTTTTACATTCATTGCCATTTTGATTACATCATTGAGCAACCAGCGAACCATTCTTTGATTCTTGGGTAGTGTTTTTATAACCCAAATTAAAGGTACTATACTACTAATAGACTTAAATAACATTACCTTTAAAGTGCCTTTTTTCTTTATACTGTGTGTTTGTACAGATATATATATATATATATATATATATATATATCAGAAGAAAAAAAAGTATATGTTGCATCTGTTCACCAGAATGGAATTAAATGTCTGCACATTAAGCTGGCATTTTTAGGAAGTTTTAGTGACATTTGGTAACTGTGAAGATTTGGATTTCCACAAACCAGAGGAAAGTGCTTTTCTCAAATCAGACTGACACAGGTAACAGTTACACTGACGACTGTAGAGCTGATGTCTTCCAGCTGCACTGCTTTGCTTTTGTTTCCACTTTTTTCTTTGCATTAACTGGACCACAGTTTAGATAATGTTTACAATCCAGAGTAGTAATAATAATAATAATAATGGATACTTACATAGCACACTATCCAGAAATCTGCTCTAGGTGCTTTACAAAAACGCTTTTGTTAACATAAAACATTATATCTATGTTACATACACACACCAAAATGTGACCACACACACACACACACACACACACACACACACACACACACACACACACACACACACACACACACACACACACTGCATACATACATTTTAACATACATGTGTATCTAACAGCTACCCTAACACATACGCACACATAGGCAGGCACAAACTTACATAAACACACGCACACACAATACACATTCAACAACATGCATGTAGTTATGTACACATACATATGTATACACACATAGTCAAGCACACCTAATGAAAAGGAAGTGGACCTGCCACAATTGAACTTATTAGTAAGCATAGTAGTAAGCATAAATCAGTGCTTCAGCATTGCAGAATAAGAACAAAGTTTAGTATTGACTGGTGTATTTTTTATGTTCATCATGAAACAGCGAACGTTATCACTTAGCCTCTTCACACCTTCAAAAACACACCATACACACATACAATATTTGCATAAAATCCATTTTAAATACCAAGGAGTATGGTGGACAAAGTACAATTTCATTTTCAAAATTTTTTTTGTGGGCGCTGGGGGCAGGAGTAGGAGGTGGTTTTCCCTGACCCATTAATTTTGTAAATGACCCATTGGACAGAAAAATAATAAAAAGAAAAGGGGGAAAAAAAAGAAGATAAAACTAGGCAATCATAAATGAGTAAATTGAAAAACAAAATAACCAAGGCTTGTTCAGTGAAATTTTGTATGTACAGACAAGCTTGCATAAGCTCGCTCACTCACACACACACACACACACACATAGTGTATGGACATGACTATCTAACACTTGACAACAGACACATTAGACAAGTGGATTGAATTTTGTGCACACATACACATTAAGCACACATTATGTGTAAATCCCAGAAACATCTGAAGCATACGTGTAGATTTGCACAGCGGCACACATTCCTAAGTGTCACAGTCCACACACATGGGCAATTGCACAGTTTTGCCACTGTATCCAAACACCTACAATGCAATTGCTGCTTCCGTGTCATGTGCACAACCAGCATATTTCTTCAGTATTTTGCATTTGTGAAGACCAAGAAGGAACCTTTTAAAAAAACGTGTCTCCTTATTCAAGTTATTGGTGGTTTGCAGATGATGCCAATGTTTTGTTCCAAATATTTATTTACTTTCCAGTGTCTCAGCCACCTCTTGTTTTTTTCTACTTTGAGAGTGCCAGTTTTACTGTGGGTGTTTGAAATACGTTTTATTTGAGTTGATTGTAGGAGGAGGTTTTGAAATGTTTTGATTTAGTTGATTGCAGGAGGATGTTCTAAAATGTTGCAGGAGGATGTTTTAAAATACAGTTTATGTTTTTTTGTTTATTTAATTTAGTTAATTGCAGATGGCTGTGTTGAGAGAACAGTGGAAGGCTGCAGCCCAGATGCTGACTGCTGTGTCTGTTCCCACTGCCCCCAAATGTGCAGTTCATGCATCAGCCACATCCAGACCTACCAGAACTGACAAGAGTTGTACAACCAGCCGTCATAGTCTTTGGGCCACCGCCGGTATGTATTGTCCAGCATCATTGGTTTAAAATATTGTAAATATAATCAGTGTACATATTACGAGCATGCATGCACATGTGTGTGAATTTGTGTATCACTATATTATATGTATTTGGTTGTTGAACAATATAGATTGAGGTAATTCTCTGGAAACGTATACCACTTCTGTGACATACCAGTCCAAAAATGAACTTGTGTTTTCTGACTGAAAAGCACACTGAAGGAAGGAAGAACATCTCCTGCAAACATTTCCAGAAAATTAGAGCTGGCCATGTTTTGGTTTTTGTGTAATTGATGATGGACCAGTGTTAGTCCGTAACATCCCCTGTGTGTTATGGACGTTATGTATGGCGGTAATTAAATGAACTTGTCAAAGATTTTGTTGTTTTTTGTATAGCTTTGAGCTTCTGCTTAAAATCCATTGATACAACCACTAAATTGATACCAAAATCATATATTTTTTTTATTTGCATGTGTGCTTGTGAGCATTTTTCTTTTGGGTGACGTGACTGTAAGGTGGTTGGAAACAGATGTCAAACAAGACGATGTCTGCTACACATGAGATGTCATTCTGCACACTTGATCGGTTTTCTCTGAATTGCGGCAAAATCAGAACAAACTCGGGAAAACAGTTCCTCTCATAGCACTGTGGTAAATGTTGTAATCACTTGTCAGCCAGAACTTACATCCAGAAATGGAGAGATTGAGTGTAAATGCCCACAAGAAAGCCTGGCCGAGTTCAGAGCGTTTCACAAGCAAGTTATTCCAGTCTTCTTTAGCTGGGTGCTAACAACTTCAGTGGCGACAAAGGAACACTAACTGAATGAATTAACATGCGCAAAATGATATACTTTTATTTGAAGTAACTTAAAAGTGTGCATTTTTTTCCCCCCCAGATCCAAAGGTTAGGAATGATGTGATTCATTCATTTAGTAAAATACACTAGTGATATATTTATCATGATATATTTTAGTGCTTTGCCGCTCCTTCAATTCGTCAGATTAATATTTGTGTGTGTGTGAGGTCAGGTAGTCCCATGTCACAAACTGGCAGTTGGCTATGACCATATTTTCACATGGAAATTATTGCAAACACACAAATGATGGACTAGAAACTGACACTGTTTTGGTAGTTTATACAATGCAGTAACTATAAGGAAATTATGTGATGCAATTCCAATGTAGTTCAAGCTGTGCATTGATCAGGGCAACCCCCCAAGTGGTATACGTTTCCAGAGAAGGACCCATTTATCCTCTTGACATGCCCATGTACTTGAAAAAGGATACTTTTTGCAGGGAGGCAAGTGACAAAATGATTTGGCCTGCTGACCTTTGATGGCACAGTCTTTCCACTTGTGATGGACCACATGATCCCGGAACTGATGCCGGTCTCTGGGGATGCTGTTGGACGGCAGGATGATATGGTGGAGATGGGGGTTGAACCTGTGTCACCTTCATACTGTGGATAAATGGAATATACTGGGACTGCCAGTATGGAACAAACTGCTTACAGCTGCCCAAGTCACATGTATGCCCCAGGTTTGACAGTTTTAGTCACCTCTTTGTAAAAAAAAAAAAAAAAAAAAAGCCTGGAATTGCATGGTGTGTTAAAACTTTATCTTTGAACTTGAAGAAATCTGTTTACTGTGCACAAAAACGTGGCAGGTTTTTCACATGAGAAAAGAAATCTGATGTGTAGTGCTTACCGTGCACAGCCACTTCAGTAGCAGTCATTCTCATTTCCAGATGGTGACCACCACCATCAATGGAAACGGGTACAAGACCTTCAGATGCATCTGATGGAAATAGGTGTGATGTCACTTCATCCGCTTCATAACCAGCAGACAACCTTGACTGAAGGGAGATTGGGATCCGTTCAAAGCCTGGCTCAGTCTCCAGGGCAGTCATTCTCAATTGCTCAAATGTTTCGGCCCCCACCTTTCAGACTTGGTATTATTTAATACGCACATTTAAATTAAAAAAAAATTTTTTTTATAACTTTCTGGAAAAGGTCAGAGTTCATGACAAAGTGGTGTGACCTTGGGGGAACAAGTAGTTTCATACAAGCACCAAAATGGAACTTTATCTTTGAAGCAATCTGATTGCTATGCTCAAAATGTGGCCTGTTTTGCATATGAGAAGAGAAATCTGACGAGGTGTTGTGCTTACCATGCACAGCCATTTCAATAGCAGTCCTCATTCTCATTTCCAGATGGTGATCTTTTCAAAATGCCAAGACAGAAGCGTGTCTTGGCAGACAGTCACCACCACCATCAGTGGAAACAGGTACAAGACCTTCAGGTGCATCTGATGGAAATAGGTGTGATGTCACTTCATCCACTTCATAACCAGCAGACGACCTTGACTGAAGGGAGATTGGGATCCGTTCAAAGCCTGGCTCAATCTCCAGGGCAGTCATTCTCAATTGCTCAAATGTTTCGGCCCCCACCTTTCAGACTTGGTATTATTTAATACGCACATTTAAATTTTTATTTTATTTTATAACTTTCTGGAAAAGGTCAGAGTTCATGACAAAGTGGTGTGACCTTGGGGGAACAAGTAGTTTCATACAAGCACCAAAATGGAACTTTATCTTTGAAGCAGTCTGATTGCTATGCTCAAAATGTGGCCCGTTTTGCACATGAGAAGAGAAATCTGACGAGGTGTTGTGCTTACCGTGCAATCCTCATTCGCATTTCCATGTGTCATGTTGGAATTGGCAAGCAATGAAATGATAGGTGTTTGATAAGCTTGGGAACACCCTCTGACAATTTATTGATTTTCACAGTGCAACAAAAAGTGTTCATAACCCAGTTATCACACCAGAAGTGAAGTCGGTGTTTCAACATCAATTTTTGCACATTTTTTTCTGTTGATTTACACTGCACAGTACATTTTGAAATACGTATGATATGTTGTTGACTTGATATTAATTCGCAAGCTTTTGAAAAATAATTTTCTTGAAAAGGTCCGAGTTCATGACAAAGTGGTGTGACCATGGGGGAACAAGTAGTTTCATACAAGCACCAAAATGGAACGAAATGCTATAGCTGCACGAGTCCATGCATGTCCCAGGTTTTACAGTTTCAGTCACCTCCTTTTAAAAGAAATGCCTAGAATTGCATGGTGTGTTAGAACTTCATCTTTGAAGCAATCTGATTACTGTGCACAAAAATGTGGCCCGTTTTGCATATGAGAAGAGAAATCTGGCGAGGTGCAGTGCTCATCATGCACAGCCATTTCAATAGCAGTCCTCATCCTCATTTCCAGATGGTGATCTTTTCAATATGCCAAGACAGAAGCGCGTCTTGGCAGACAGTTACCACCGCCATCAGTGGAAACAGGTACAAGACCTTCAGGTGCATCTGATGGAAATAGGTGTGATTGCACTTCATCCACTTCATAACCAGCAGACGACCTTGGCTGAAGGGAGATTGGGATCTGCTCCAAGCCTGGCTCAGTCTACAGGGCAGTCATTCTTAACTGCTGAGATGTTTCAGCCAACCTCAAATAATGCAAAACATTTCATTAAAAATTCCTGACAGTCAACACAGGCATGGGAAGCCACAGAGGCGGAGTCACAATAACAGTCATGACAGTCAACACAGACATGGGCAGCCACAGAGGTGGAGTCACAATAACAGTCGTGACAGTCAACACAGACATGGGGAGTCACAGAGGTGGAGTCACAATAACAGTCGTGACAGTCAACACAGACATGGGGAGTCACAGAGGTGGAGTCACAATAACAGTCGTGACAGTCAACACAGACATGGGCAGCCACAGAGGTGGAGTCACAATAACAGTCGTGACAGTCAATACATACATTGGTGTATGGAAAGGTGAGGTCACAGTAATATTCGTGACAGTCACTACATACATCGGGCGGCTGAGACAGTGGACATCTGTAGCTGTTGCTTGTTTGAGGAGTTGAGACAGGCAATATCTGTGCCTGTTGCTTGTTTGAGCAGTTGAGACAGGCAATATCTGTGCCTGTTGCTTGTTTGAGCAGTTGAGACAGTGCATATTTTTCTTCAGCACCTGGTGGACCAGGTGTTCGGCTACAGGGTCTGTCCCCAATCTCTGGACCAGCTGGCTGACGAGTGGAGCAGTCATTGAACGAGATCCTCCCATCTGTTGTTAAGAGCTGTAAGGAGGAGCCTGGCTCAGTCTACAGGGCAATCATTCTTAACTGCTGAGATGTTTCAGCCAACCTCAAATGATGCAAAACATTTCATTAAAAAGTCGCGATGAAGTCTGTATGGTTTCTGTAAGAATTGCGCCAGTATTGATGTTCGTAAAATTCAGACAACAAAGAACATTTGCATTCTATGAAAGCAGTGCAATAATTTCAGCTGCCCAGCTAACAGCCATGTCAATTCTATTCTTTTATATTCTATAACTAACAAAACCCAGCAGGTATGGCACTTTTGAAAGTTTATTACTTCCACAAAGTCCATTACGAAAAAATATACCATCTCTATTGGCAGCGTCTGGGGCCATATGTCATGTTCAAATTGGCAGGCAATGAAATGATGGGTGTTTGATATGCATGGGAACAGAAATGCAACACACTGGACTATTTATTGAGTTACATTGTGCAAAAAAAAAAAGCTTTCGTAACCCAGTATCACACCAAAAGTGAAACCAGTGTTTCAACATATTTTTCCACATTTTTTCTGTCACTTTACCATGTTTGCAGCTGGAGATAATCCACAGAATAAAACCACCAAGTTTGCACATGGAGTTTGGAAAACGTCAACAACAATGTTTGATAGTTAATTTCATATGTGTATTACAGTCAAAATCACAAAATTCAAACAAAACTGGTACAAAATAATGTTTCTGCTGCAGGAAACAGCCAGTGGTTAGTTCCTGGGCCTCTTGTGGTATGCAGCAGCAAAGCAGCCTGGGCAGAGTCCCACATCACAAGCACGGCACTCCCAGCTGGAACGAACACGTGCGTCATGTCCTGCCACACAGTTTCTTTTCCTTTCAACTGGGAGCTTGACCAGGTCATGTCCTTGCAGGGGATGAGAGGGACCAGGTTGAGGGGCTGGTGGTGCCACTTGGGGTTGGGGGTTGTCTCTGGCAGCCCTGATCTCAGCAGCTGTACGCCTCCTGCGCACAACTTTCCGTGGCGGGTGATAGTTTCCAGCCAGGCTTTCCACCACAGACACCATGAACATGTACCTGGACAGCTTAGGGGCATCACTGGTGTTCTGCTGGTACAGCAGGTAGCTGTTGAGCACAGCCCTGCCAAACAGTGAGAATGCCACTTTTGTTGTCCGCTTCATTGTCTTCCTCTCCGCCAAGTACTGGTAGAGTTGTGCATCGCCGAGATCCACCCCTCCCATAGTTTTGTTGTACAAGACAACAATGTTGGGCTTCTGGACCATGTTGCCCCTCCTGTTCTGAATCTCTGTGAAGCCTGCTGTGGCAGTTGTTGACAGCATAACAGGCTTTTTCTTGCCATCCTGGTATGCCACACACAGCAGTGGACCCTTTTTTCCGTTCGGACACCTCCCTGTTCCTCAGCCTCCTCCTCATGCTTTCATGGGGAAGGTCTCTTCTGTGTGTCCTCACAGTTCCAGTGGCAGTCGTATGTTGCTCATACAGAGCCTGGAACAGCACTGGTGAGGAAAAATAATTGTCCAGGCAAAGATGGTGGCCTCTGTTCAACAAATCTGCTTCACGCATCAGTCGCATGACAAGGGCGTATGTCGCTCCATGTACATTTTCTACATCCAGTGGATCATGGGCCCCTTTGCATACCTCAAACCTGCAAAGACAGCCATTTGTGCTATCTGACAGGCACCACAGCTTGATACCAAACCGGGCATGTCTTTTGTTTGGCATGTACTGGTGAAGGTGAGGCGTCTTCCCCTTATAGCCAATCATACTCTCATCAGTGCTGATGTCTTGATGAGGGTGGTAGTGATACAAAAATTTATTTTGGAAGTGTTCAATTACTGGCTGGATTTTGAACAGCTTGTAGTTTGGATCCTGTCTGTCAGGCACATTTTCATTATTTGCAAAATGTAGGAATTTCAGCAGCAGTTGAAAACGGTCCCTTGAAAAATGTTCAGTGAACCATGGCGTGGATTGGCTTTTGTGGGTAGAATCCCAGTATGCCTGCAGATTGGGTTTCTGGGTGAGTCCCATGTTCAGTATAATGCCAAGGAAGGCCCTCATCTCTTCTGTGTTGGTCTGGCCTTGTTTTATCCACATGTGGACCCGTGACCGTGGACTGTCTTGCAGATGCTGCTGATGATCCGCCACCCACTGATCTGCATAATTGTTAGTCTCATTGACTATGGTTTCCACAAAATTTTGAGTGAAAAACAAGTTCACATAGTCAATGGGTCTGGCATCATGTGGGGGGGGGGGGGGGCATGCTTGGGACAAGGGGAACTGAGGTTGATTTTGAAGCGATGGGTTTGCCTCTCAAAAATGGCATAGAGACGTTTGTCCCAGTCAGGCCTTCCATAATCCTCCCAACGGATGTTATTCGTTCATGATTGCCTTAAAAAAAAAAGAGAGTGAATGGTGCCCCAGTTGTTGGCGAAATCTCTCTGATTTCTGGAGCAATGTCTCCTTTGTTGAAATCAACTGCACCACCCAAATCTAGTTTTTGCTTTTTTTTTGTGTGTGTGTGTCCCCACAAATGGAGATAGATGGTATGCCATGAGCCATGGTGTTGAATGGGGATTAGACATGTCACATGACTGGGAGTCTTCAGCATTGCGGATACTGTCCAGGGAGGATGTTGACCCTCTGGAGAAAAATGACCTGCGTCTTGGTTTTGACATGAGCCATGACTTTGGACGGAGGTAGACCTGTTACACGACTGGGAGTCATCACCATGGTGGATACGTACTACGGTCGATGAGGAACAGAGGTAAGATGACTTGTGTCTGGGTGTGACATGAGCCACTCGGAGTGGCCGGTAGAGACTGAGGCAACATGAACAGAACTTGGCCTTTGACAGCATGACTGAGAGATGAAGTCGCAGAAATATTCTCGGCAGTCAACACAGACATTGGTTGCTGGAGAGATGAAACGGTAATGTTGATGACAGTCAGTATAGACATTGGTGGTCGGAGAAGTGAAGTCACAATAGTATTCATGGCAGTCCATGCAGACATTGGTAGCCAGTGAGTTGGTGTCACAGAAAAAGTCATGGCAGTCTAGACAGACATTGGCAGTCAGCGAGTTGGTGTCACAGAAAAAGTCATGACAGTCAACACAGACACTGGTTGCTGGAGAGATGAAACGGTAATGTTGATGGCAGTCTATATAGACATTGGTGGCCGGAGAAGTGAAGTCACAATAGTATTCATGACAGTCCTTGCAGACATAGGCAGCCAGCGAGTTGGTGTCACAGAAAAAAGTCATGGCAATCTAGACAGACACTGGCAGCCAGCGAGCTGGTGTCGCAGAAAAAGTCATGACAATCTAGACAGACACTGGCAGCCAGTGAGTTGATGTCACAGTAAAAGACATGACAGTCAACACAGACATTGGTACCAGCGAGTTGGTGTCACAATAAAAGTCATGGCAATCTAGACAGACACTGGCAGCCAGTGAGTTGATGTCACAGTAAAAGACATGACAGTCAACACAGACATTGGCAGCCAGTGAGTTGAAGTCACAGCAGAACTTTTGACAGTCAACACAGACATGGGCAGCCACAGAGGTGGAGCCACAATAACCGTCATGACAGTCAACACAGACATGGGCAGCCACAGAGGTGGAGTCACAATAACAGTCATGACAGTCAACACAGACATGGGCAGCCACAGAGGTGCAGTCACAATAACAGTCATGACAGTCAACACAGACATGGGCAGCCACAGAGGTGGAGTCACAATAACAGTCGTGACAGTCAGCACAGACATGGGCAGCCACAGAGGTGCAGTCACAATAACAGTCGTGACAGTCAGCACAGACATGGGCAGCCACAGAGGTGAAGTCAAAATAACCTTCATGACAGTCAACACAGACATGGGCAGCCACAGAGGTGGAGTCACAATAACCGTCATGACAGTCAACACAGACATGGGCAGCCACAGAGGTGGAGTCACAATAACAGTCGTGACAGTCAGCACAGACATGGGCAGCCACAGAGGTGCAGTCACAATAACAGTCGTGACAGTCAGCACAGACATGGGCAGCCACAGAGGTGGAGTCACAATAACAGTCGTGACAGTCAGCACAGACATGGGCAGCCACAGAGGTGGAGTCACAATAACCGTCGTGACAGTCCATACATACATTGGTGTATGGAAAGATGAAGTCACAGTAATATTCGTGACAGTCACTACATACATCGGATGGTTGAGACCGTGGATATCTGTAGCTGTTGCTTGTTTGAGCAGTTGAGACCGGGAATATCTGTGCCTGTTGCTTGTTTGAGCAGTTGAGACCGGGAGCATGTGTGCCTGTTGCTTGTTTGAGCAACTAGTTGAGACAGTGCATATTTTTCTTCAGCACCTGGCGGACCAGGTGTTCGGCTACAGGGTCTGTCCCCAATCTCTGGACCAGCTGGCTGACGAGTGGAGCAGTCATTGAACGAGATCCTTACATCTGTTGTTAAGAGCTGTAAGGAGGAGTCTGTATTGTGCACATTGTGCACAGGGCATGCTTTTCTCACTGATGGCCTCGGTGGTCAGCAAGGCTTTAAGCACCATGATTTGATTTGATTTGACTTTTCTCACTCACTCTTAACTTGTTAAGGCCAGACACGGTAGTACAAAAACGTATGAAATAAACTTGAAGTTTATGGCTTTCTGTGACATGGTATGCAAAGATATTGGACTAAACATGTCTAAAAAGGTCATTTTGTGCAATTTGTCGTGACGGTTTCCATGGAAGCGAATCCAAAATGGCCGACAAACAAAAAAATTAAAAGCTTATAACTTCGGTACCTTTATAGATATGTTATTTCTGTTTGTTTTATTTGATTTATTTGTATTTGTTCTTTATTATAGTGCAGTGGCATTTTGGAATTTGAATAAATACATTTATTGTTGTTGTTTTTGTTTTTGAAATGAGTATTAATTCCTTGACATAATTTTTTTCAAATGAGTGTATATTCATTCTTTTACTAGTACTATACAAACCACTGCTCTATAATAAAGATGAATACACAAAGAAATAAAGTACTAAGTTTGAACATGCTATCTTTTAAAGTTTTTGAGCATTAGCATTTTGAAAAATGGTATTACGAGGACAAAACACAAAACTGAGAAAACAGGAAAAGAAAGAGATGTGCTTGTAATCACAAGAAATCACACATGTTGATGCTGTTTAAAGCTTTATTTAAGTGAATATAGTACCCAGGTGAAACGGACTATAAAGATTAGATGTTGAAGAAGGAAATTATGCGAAAAAACGAAAATCACAAAAAATCATGATTTTGGTCAAAATTTCACGACCGTGTCTGGCCTTAAGTGTTTTGAGAGGAGGCCCCTTCGATGCATTCCCTGTGGCAAGCCTCTCACTGTGCAGCATGTGGTCATTGACTGCTGATGCATGACATTAAACACAGACATTACATGGCGGATTTTTCTGAAGATTTTGATTCGTGATGTCCCTCTGTGGTTGCTGGTGGACTTCTTGTAAGGAGTGAACATTTTTAATCCGATTTGAATGTTTTAAACTATGGATGATTTTAAAAAAAAACTTTTGGAATGAAAATATTGAAGTGGTGGTTTGGTTTTATTGTACTTTTTTGTTTTAATATTTTTTACCCTAGGCTTGAAGTAGATTACCAGTGTAACAATAGCCTTGAGATGGCCTTAGTTGTCGGCAGACAGACAGACAGACAGAGAATACTTACGCTTTATTCCTTCTAGAAGACATGTCTCGTCCCCCAGAATGTCCAAAACGACATCATGCCACCACGGAATGTCAGGAAGAGGACCGCCACCCGTGGGAGGGTTTTTCAGTTCGCTGCGGAGACGGATGGCATTGAGTTGAAGATCGGACCATTTTTTTTTCACTTTCTGGGTCGGCCTGTGTGTTTTTCCTCTGGCATTGACACAGTTTGCAATATCCTCCCAGAGTTGTTGCTTTTTTTTTAACCGTCACTGTGTTGTTCAGTTTGCAGAACAAGGCTGAAGCATGTTCTTTAACAAGCTCCAGCAAACAACGAATCTCCTCTTCCGTAAAATTTGTCGTCCTCTGTCTTGAGCTTTCAGTTTGGTCTTCCATGTTAGCAAGAGCAAGAGGACGAGATGTGCAGCGGAAACGGTTTTCCCGTTCGCTTTAGCTATTTTTAGCTTAACGTCATACGTACGCTTCACAACGCACGACGTAGCTCCGCGAGCAACTAAGTATGTGTCATGACCACACATTTACGCTTTTGCGGAACTACGTCGTGCGTTGGCTTTCCGCGTTCGTAAGTTGATGCGTAACTGTCTTGATGTACGCATCCGACAAGACCTCGGCCCCTGATGTTGGGTGTTTGCTCGTTTAAATCAAACAACCTTGTTCAGATCCTTGCTTTGCACGTGCGTCGTCGCCAGCACCTCCACGAGAGGTGATCAGCACAGGCCTTATCTTTATGATATTTGAAGCCACCAACAACAAGTACTTTACCACCTCGATCATGGGCAACCAGTTTGGCGGCCATGTTTCACGCCTAGCTTGAGGGAGTGACCGAGATCCAAAAGCAAAAACTCTGCAGCCTGGTTTCTTGTCCTCTCATCGAAGTGTCCGCTGAAATATCTCAGTGGAATGTCTCATTTTATAATTTGCATAGCTAAGTGTTCTTATCTTTTTTTTTAATCTCTCTTTTTTAACAAAAAAGGGAGATTAATTGATTTCGCGAGAGGGGGAAATGTTCGTCTGTCCGTCTGTCCGTCTGTGCGTCTGTAGACAAAATGTGTCAGCAAGGTTTTCTCAGCTGTTTATGAATCGATCTTTACAAAATTTTAACCGAAGGTCGGGACCTATGAGGACTCGCGAATGCGTAAGTTTGGACCCAGTTGCGCCATTTGTGACGTCACAATCGCGCAAATTGTCAAAATCTTTGAACATTAATAACTCAGCTGTTTACCAAATTTTGTTTACGTGTTCACTGTGACAAATGCTATTCATGGTGTAAGTACTAATTATGTTAATTGATTTGATGACGTAAAGCGTGTTCTATTTTTAGAACGCGCTTTTCGATGATTTTTGAACAAGCTTTTCTCGGCTGTTTATGAACCAATCTTAGTAAACTTTGGATCAAAGCTCGGGGGCTATGATGTCTACCGAATGTATGAGTTGAGACCCATTTGCGTCATTTGTGACGTCACAGTGGCGCAAATTGCCAAAATCTTTGATCACTAATATCTCCACTGTTTATCAACGGATTTCCTCCAAATTTCAGTTACGTGTTCATTATACTAGGGACTATAAACGGTATAAGTAATAAGCTCACGATGACGTAAATCATGTTCTATTTTTAGAATGCGCAGTTCTCTACGCAAACAAGCTTTTCTCAGCTGTTTGAAAAAAAGGTCAAATTTGAAACAAAGGTCGTAGCCTATGAGGATTCGCGAATGCATACGTTTGGACCCAGTTGCGCCATTTGTGACGTTACTGTGACCCAAATGTCAAATAAAAAGGGAGATTATTAGTATGGCTTGCCCATCTTGTTTTGTCTTTTTTGTGACAAAAGACGATCCGTAAACGGGTCGGCACAACGGGTCGGCGGCATAGCGGGTCGGCGGCACAACGATACGCTCCCAAAATTTCACGACCGTGTCTGGCCTTAAATGTTTTGAGAGGAGGCCCCTTCGATGCATTCCCTGTGGCAAGCCTCTCACTGTGCAGCATGTGGTCATTGACTGCTGATGCATGACATTAAACACAGACATTACACGGCGGATTTTTCTGAAGATTTTGATTCGTGATGTCCCTCTGTGGGTGCTGGTGGACTTCTTGTAAGGAGTGAACATTTTTAATCAGATTTGAATGTTTTAAACTATGGATGATTTTTAAAAAAAAACTTTTGGAATGAAAATATTGAAGTGGTGGTTTGGTTTTATTGTACTTTTTTAAAATTTATTTTTTACCCTTGGCTTGAAGTAGATTACCAGTGTAACAATAGCCTTGAGATGGCCTTAGTTGTCGGCGAGGCTCTAAGCACCATAATTTGAATTGGTTTGATTTAACAGTGGATATCTGTCTTTCTCTAGCTCCTGGTGTACCAAATGTTCAACTACAGGGTCTGTTCCTAGCTTTTGAACCAGGTGGCTGATGGCCAGGCTCCTGGTCCCTGAGGAAGTCTAGGTGTTTGCCACATGCCAGCTTACAGTGCGTAACACAAGATGGCAAAAGTCGTTGACAACCAGTGACAAAGATGGTCAGCTCACTGAACACACTGACTCTCCTAAGTGAAGCAATCACAACACAGGAAAGATGATTTTGTGATTTTGATTCTCCATTAAGGGGGTGCTTAAGGTAGTTTTGGGGGCAATTTTGTTTCTCAGCTTCTATAGCGGCTATAGTCCTAAAATTTGGCACACTTCAATTATATAATAATACCATTCCATGCACACTCTGGACAGTATGAGTGGTTGTGACTCATTATTGTTTAGAGTATGGAAGAAACTGGCCCACACTGCCCTCTCCATACCTTCCAGGTCTCCAACGTTGTCTTTGATGGCACGGCCGTAATAATTGGTGAGCTTCTTGATACGGAGGTCAGTCGGATTTCCCCGCCCACCGATTGGCTGACTCATGGATTTCTGTTTCTGCACTAATGCCCGCAGTGCAGTCCCCATCCTCTTGGTGCCATGATTGATGCACTCAGTCTTCTGGATGGGGTAACCACCATATGGATCTGCCTCCAAAAGACGTTTGTATGTCTTTGCATCCCCATCCCCCAACATTTCAGTGTACCTAAACCCATGTAGTTCCACTGAACGCTGAAAAATCTTGACAGCCCCCTCCATCTCCATGGCATTTGATGAACAATCAATGTTCTTCTGGCACTTGGGTCTGTGATTCTCCAGCCACTCTCCATAGGTTGGGTCATCTGGTTTGGGACCAGTCTCACACACAATGCAATAATTGCTCAATGCAATATAGTCGAGAATCAGCCCAGTCATGATGTCCATCACCGTCACCACTCCACTGTGTGAAGAGTGTCCTCGCTTTTGCCAGCTGCCATCAATTGACACTGACACATTGAGAATACCTTCACGGTCAGGAACTCCAATGTTCATGTCAGCATATGTCCTCCGCACTTCAATTGCAGTAGATTACCAGTGTAACGGGGTCGGCCCGCTATTGCGCGGGCCCGCTATTGCGCGACAGTGTAGACGCAGCCATTTTTTCTTCTGTACTCTTCTCTGCCCGAGTCTTCAGAACTCCTTCCTTTCAGATCTTTTTTTTTTTTTTTCGGTCCTCAATGAGGACCGGACAGGAGAATATTCTTCTTCTGAGTGGTAGTCATGATGACGGCACCGTCTTCCTGAAGTTTTGTGAGATGATCTTTCTTTTTCTGAAGAACTCTCCTCGTCAGAATAATAGTGGCGGTGATGATGTTTCTTTGAATGTCTGGAACTCTCTCTTGGTGAAGAATGGCGGCTGGTTTTCGGCCGTGGACTTTTCTTTTGAGGAGACGACCGTCTTCCCTGAGAAAAGTAGTGGTTGCTTGAGGAGTCGCTCAATTCCGAATCCTCGGACGAGAATTCAGAACTTCTTCCTCTTCTCTGTCTGAGGGTTTGCATTTTTCTCTCCTTGCGCTTTCTCTCCTCGCGTGGCAGATGGCAGGGATGGGGCAGATGACAGGGATTTGGCACATGGCAGGGATGTGACAGTGGCAGATGGCAGGGATGTGGCAGATTACAGGGATTTGGCAGATGGCAGGGATGTGACAGTGGCAGATGGCAGGGATGTGGCAGTAGTATATGGCAGGGATGTGGCAGTGGAAGATGGTGGGGATGTGGCAAAGGGCCAGGGTGTGGCAGTGGTAGATGGCAGGGATGTGGCAGTGGCAGATGGCAGGGATGTGGCAGTGGCAGATGGCAGGGATGTGGCAGGAACAGCAACTGTATTCCAGACAATGTGCCCTGTATCATCCGAAACAATCAGAATGGGCATTTCTTCCAGTGTTGTGTCAGGATTTGGTGGAAGACTGATGGAACACCCTGAAAGAGAAATACAAATTCAAAGCAAGGAGAAATACAAATTCAAAGCTAATTGAAGACCTATTTTATTTCTATTATTTGTCCAACAAATAAGACTAATTTAAAAAGAGAAGTGAATATCTTCCTGAGGCCATTAGGTTTTAGAGGCAGTGTTAATGTGAATAATGAGGTGTTTAACAAATGAGTGATCATGTCACCCCTCTGACAGGGTTCTATTGCTTTTATTCCTTGGCAGCAAACCTGATACTCAAACACTCGGGTCCCGAGAAGAAATGGTAGTTGAAGCACCTTTTACTTATGATAACAACAGCATGGCGTTAGGCAGAATCAAACCTGGAGCCTTTTGTTTCCAAGTTCAACAATTTAAACCCTCTGCCATGTCATCTCACATAAATGATGAATATTTCTTTATTATTATATTTCACTGGTATAAGCTGCCTTTTTTAATGTTCCTTATTTTGTTGTTGTTGTTATTGTTGTTGTTGTTTAATGTTCATTCATTTTACTTGTGGCATTGGATAACTGGATATAGGACTAAATTTGTTTCAGCAAGAGCATCTTCATATAATAGGTTACTTTTTTTTTTATATTACTTAGTCAGAAAATTTCAACAAAGTAGAAATCAAATCACACACACACACACACACACACACACACACACACACACACACACACACACACACACTTCTCAAAGATTCACATGAATCTCAAACTGTACATGGTAAACTTGCTGTTAGAACTGATGTACACATTGTGGAAAATATGAAACTAATGTTAAAAAAAATAAATTAGAGAGTGGGGATGGGGTGGGTGTAGGGGTTTGGAGTTGTGGTTTACCTTACTCATTGTGTTAACTACTGTATGTCTCCTTGTTACTATGGGCCATATGGCCTGGAAAGACTGAATAAAATTATTTGTTATTTTTATTGTTTTTGTGTTATTGTGTCACACACACACACACACACACACACACACTAGCACATCTCCAACCTTTATCCCAGTAATAGGCCTTTTTTTTCCAAATTGTATGTAGTGTGACACCTACAGACGTTGTGTTACATAATATGTAATCCAACACCCCACCCCCCACCCCAACACACACACAGATGCATGACAGCGAAATGAACATTCTTTGCTTAAGTGTGTTTTCCCCTGCCCAAATCTCCAAATGGATAAGTCATCACATACCTTTAATTTCACCTTCTCCGGAGTCAATGCTGCCTTCCTTGATTCCTTCAATCAGTGCTGACCCCTCAAATATATCAGCCATAATGTCTAAGTTAGGCATCTCCTCTGACTTTCCAGAGCCGGTAGGAGGGTTTTTCCGGGCTCTCAGTTGTGATTTGGCCTCAGTAGACAGTTTTGACCATTTCTCTTTTAATTCACTGACAGTTCTTTTCACTGTGCTTACTGCATTCACTGCATCCGTGATCTGCTGCCATGCAGTTCGTTTGTTTTTGTTTGAAAGAGAAGCACGCAGCTTGCTTTGAAGTATCTCCTTTTTGTTTTTGAATTCTTCGATCAAAGTCAACGTCTCGCTTGCTGAGAAATTGGCCTTCCTACTCCTAGGTTTTTTAGCTGCTGGTGTTGCCTCCATCTTGTTGAATCCAACAGTGTGAAATTCTCGGCAACTGAAAGCAGGCCTACGTGCTTCTTGGAAAAAAGAAAGGAGACGCTTCCAGGAAACGGGGCAAATTTATTTTCGGAACGGGATTTCCCAATGAAACGGCCTTAGCTGGACAGGTAGCTATCTGCCCAGTTAAATTTGCTTGTGC
Organism: Babylonia areolata; assembly: GCF_041734735.1. Classification (NCBI taxonomy): domain Eukaryota; kingdom Metazoa; phylum Mollusca; class Gastropoda; order Neogastropoda; family Buccinidae; genus Babylonia; species Babylonia areolata. Next base: position 27,221,130 of record NC_134910.1, on the reverse strand, counting down.
AACGCAAATCTTTTAACTGGCCAGCTACGGCTGGTCCGCTAAGCTAACTGCCCAGATAAGAAGCTGATCAGCTAGGCGTTAGAGGATCAGTTTGTTGTGCAACCGGCCCCAGGTCTCCAACGTTGTCTTTGATGGCACGGCCGTAGTAATTGGTGAGCTTCTTGATACGGAGGTCAGTCGGATTTCCACGCCCACCGATTGGCTGACTCATGGATTTCTGTTTCTGCACTAATGCCCGCAGTGCAGTCCCCATCCTCTTGGTGACATGATTGATGCACTCAATCTTCTGGATGGGGTAACCACCATATGGATCTGCCTCCAAAAGACGTTTGTATGTCTTTGCATCCCCATCCCCCAACATTTCAGTGTACCTAAACCCATGTAATTCCACTGAACGCTGAAAAATCTTGACAGCCCCCTCCATCTCCATGGCATTTGATGAACAATCAATGTTCTTCTGGCACTTGGGTCTGTGATTCTCCAGCCACTCTCCATAGGTTGGGTCATCTGGTTTGGGACCAGTCTCACACACAATGCAATAATTGCTCAATGCAATATAGTCGAGAATCAGCCCAGTCATGATGTCCATCACCGTCACCACTCCACTGTGTGAAGAGTGTCCTCGCTTTTGCCAGCTGCCATCAATTGACACTGACACATTGAGAATACCTTCACGGTCAGGAACTCCAATGTTCATGTCAGCATATGTCCTCCGCACTTCAATTGCAGTAGATTACCAGTGTAACAATAGCCTTGAGATGGCCTTAGTTGTCGGCGAGGCTCTAAGCACCATAATTTGAATTGGTTTGATTTAACAGTGGATGTCTGTCTTTTTCCAGTTCCTGGTGTACCAGATGCTCAATCACAGGGTCTGTTCCTAGCTTTTGAACCAGGTGGCTGATGGCCAGGCTCCTGGTCCCTGGGGAAGTCTAGGTGTTTGCCACATGCCAGCTTACAGTGCGTAACACAAGATGGCAAAAGTCCTTGACAACCAGTGACAAAGATGGTCAGCTCGCTGAACACACTGACTCTCCTAAGTGAAGCAATCACGACACAGGAAAGATTATTTTGTGATTTTGACCCGTATCCCTTTCCCCCCGGTCCCCTTCATGACCGTTTTACTGGAATGAGCGTCCCCTCCGCGATCAGCGTCTAAAGACGCATCGCCGCGGTCCCTATCGGGAGGAATCATGAGCTCCAGGCCTGGGAGAGTCTCTTGCCGAGTATCAGTCCCAGCATCATGATCCCTGCCTTTGTAGGATGGCATACGAGGCATGGTACCGCGCGTAGGCACCCAGCGAAAATTCGATCCCCAACAGAGAAAGGAAAGACAGGATCGACTCAGAGGTAGAAAAAAACGAACGAATGGGGGGGGGAATTGTCCTTTCATTATTTTTTCTCTCAAATTTTCGCCCACAGTGCTTCCTCAGGAGAGTGTCTTGTTCATCAGCCCTGAAATGGCCCCTTCTGTGGTGGGCTGGGCTGTAAGCAACATGATTTCGTTTGATTTGATTTGAGTCTGAAACGAGCAAGCTCCAGTTCCATCAACAGATCCAGATGGGCTGACGACCCTTTGTTGAAGCGCAGGATGGCGATGAACAGAGCAGTTTCTACAGTTCTCAGGTTGGCCCATTTTTCCTTGGGGCTTAAACTCCACAGCACAGAGTGAAAGCTGTCTTTAGAGTTGTGTGTTTTGCCTGCTAGACAACGACGTAAAAGTTGAGGGTCACGCTGGAAAAAACACCATGAGGATGGGCCTTTGGGACAATAGTCATGGTTGTGTGAGTCATCTGTGCTTGAAGTAGATTAACAGTGTAACAATAGCCTTGAGATGGCCTAAGTTGCCGGTGAGGCTCTAAGCACCATAATTTGAATTGGTTTGATTTAACAGTGGATATCTGTCTTTCTCTAGCTCCTGGTGCACCAGATGCTCAACCACAGGGTCTGTTCCTAGCTCCAGTTCCATCAACAGATCCAGATGGGCTGACGACCCTTTGTTGAAGCGCTGGATGGCGATGAACAGAGCAGTTTCTACAGTTCTCAGGTTGGCCCATTTTTCCTTGGGGCATAAAATCCACAGCACAGAGTGAAAGCTCTCATTAGAGTTGTGTGTTTTGCCTGCTAGACAATGATGTAAAAGTTGAGGGTCACCAAGTCATTGGTAGATGGGCTTGAGGGCCTGGTCGGCACTAGCTGGAAGAGGTCTTTGATGTGGTGGAGGAAGGGCATTTGTTGCGATGGCACGATGGAAAAAAACACCATGAGGATGGGCCTTTGGGACAGTAGTCATGGTTGTGTGAGTCATCTGTGCTTGAAGTAGGTTAACAGTGTAACAATACCCTTGAGATGGCCTTAGTTGTCGGTGAGGCTCTAAGCACCATAATTTGAATTGGTTTGATTTAACAGTGGATATCTGTCTTTCTCTAGCTTCTGGTGCACCAGATGCTCAACCACAGGGTCTGTTCCTAGCTTTTGAACCAGGTGGCTGATGGTCAGGGGCCTGGTCCCTGGGGAAGTCTAGGTGTCAGCTTACAGTGCGTAACACAAGATGGCAAAAGTCGTTGACAACCAGTGACAAAGATGGTCAGCTCGCTGAACACACACCAAGTTTTAATCAAATAGCTTGATCAGATTAAAAGTTATGAATATGTGACCTTTTGGAAAGGGTAGCCCCAATTTGCGCATCGGATCTCACAAAAGCTCCCTCACTAAGAAGTTTTAGATGTTACAGAGTTTTACATCAGTGATCAGAGAGTGCACAAGTCACATAAGTTCTTTTATAAGCTTCAAACTGTTTATTCACCACACAATGAAAGAAGGGGGCGAACATTTTCTAACAATGATTGTCTTCTCGTTGTGCCGGAAGCCTGTTTAGCAGTTGCTGTCTTGGAGACAGGACGTATGCAGCGTTCATCACCATCAGCTATTCACTGCATGCTGATGCTAATAATTAATTAATACAAACTGGGTGTCCAGGACCTTTCAGTTGGTCTGGACCTTGTTCAGCAGTTGGTGACTTGAAGTAGGTACTAACGTGGAGATGGCCTTTGTGGTCGGCGAGGCTCTGACTCTGAGCACCATAATTTGATTTGATTTGATTTGAGCAGTTGCTGTCCTAGAGACAGGACGTTGTTCAGGGTTGTCTCCCCCATGATCAATGCATGGCATGCTTTCTGTAAGAGTGTAACCTCCTTCTTCACCCATGCCTTCCATTCCTTCAACTGACTTTGATTTGAAAGGTGATGCGAAATAACATTGAGTCACCAAAATTATGGGTGTTTGCGAGCGTAAGTTTGTGTGTCCTCTTGGAATTGAAAAACCACCACATTGACCTCACAAGCATTGGTGTGAGCTGACAAAAGAATGTCACAGGCCTCTGTGTTGTAATCCTTTTCAAAGAGGAATCGGCACACTCCCATGACAACGTCTTGACTTTCTGTTGCAAAGTCTTCACAGGTATCTCTGTGAGTAACTACTTCACGCTAATTTATCATCATGCTAAAATATTCTATGTCCTAACAAGAACATGGTAGAGGTCACACATACCTGTAAACATATTGCAGGTTGCTAGCGCAGGCTCGGAAGAGCTGAAGAACTGTTTTTCTCTCATACACTCATACACTCAGCATATACCTCCTTCTACAGATGGCCTTAGTGGTTGGCGAGGCTCTAAGCACCATAATTTCATTTCATTTCAGGTGGCTGAATTTAAAGCAACACATTTAGTTGCAGCTACATTATTCTTGGCTTCATGCTAATTTATCATCATGCTAAAATATTCTATGTCCTAACAAGAACATGGTAGAGGTCACACATACCTGTACACATATTGCAGGTGGCTAGCGCAGCCTCGGAGGAGCTGAAGAGCTGAGGGTGTTGGTTGTAAGAGAGACTCGGTAGAGAGCTGAGGGTGTTGGTTGTAAGAGAGACTCGGTGTGAGAGTGAGAGGTCACACATACCTGTACACATATTGCAGGTTGCTAGCGCAGGCTCGGAAGAGCTGAAGAACTGTTTTTCTCTCATACACTCATACACTCAGCATATACCTCCTTCTACAGATGGCCTTAGTGGTCGGCTCAAGGTCCGCCAGGATGGAGTATTTGTTTTTTGACATAAATTTTTCGGATTCCGACCGGGTCGGAATATCCACCGCAAGTGGAGGAGCAGGGGGTAGCGATGGAATAGGCTGCTGCTTTATTTTTTTTTAAAAACCTTTTTAATGGCAGTGATCCACTGGAATATCCGGGGATTCTATGCCAACTTCCAGGAACTCCAGCTGCTTTGTCGTGCTTTGAAACCTTCAGTGCTGGCACTGCAGGAGACTCTGCAAAGAGATGGCAAGGTTTTATCTCTCTCTGGTTTTAACTCCGTTTTTAAACCCGCTCAACCGAAGCAAGAGGGGTTGACGGGAGGTGTCGCTCTTTTTATTCGAAAGTCCCTTTTATACAGTACAGTTCTTTTAAGCACCCCTTTACAGGCGGTGGCAGTCAGAGTCACGCTCGAGAAAACCATCACTGTCTGCTCTCTCTACCTTCCCCCTTCCGTCCGTGTTCTGAGGCAGGACCTCATGAACCTGGTCGACCAGCTCCCACGTCCGTTTTTACTGTTGGGCGACTTCAACGGACACTCCCCGCTCTGGGGAAGTGAGATGACATCAGCCCGAGGTCTTCTCTTAGAAAACCTTCTCTCTGACATGGACTTGTGCTGTCTTAACGACAAGTCTCCCACTTACCTGCATCTGTCCTCTGGAAAGCTCTCGTGTTTAGATCTGTCGGTCTGCGATCCATCGTTGGTCCTGGACTACGAGTGGAAAGCGCACGACGATCTGCACGGGAGTGACCACTTTCCTGTCGTCCTCCGCCCCACAGATGGAGAAGGTGACTCTCTGCCTGACCGCCTGTACTACGACAAAGCAGACTGGAGTTTTTTTACCACCAAGATAAGAGCGGAGCTGCAGGAAGAAACAGTATTGAAAAGCAAGGACCCTGCTGACGCTCTGACTCGGATCGTTTTAGATTGCGCCAAAGCAGCAGTCCCATCGTCTACCTCCAAGCCTCAGGTCCCTAGAACGCCCTGGTTCAACGCGGAATGTCGGGAGGCCCGCAAGTCTCGGAAGAGAGCGCAGCGACGCGTCTTTCGGAGACCGGAGTCCGATAGCGTTCGAACCCATCAACAGCTGAGGGCGAAAGCCAGGTATGTTTTTAAAAAGAGCCAGAGGAAGTCTTGGAGAGATTTCTGCTCTTCCTTAACCTCCAACACACCCAAGAAGAAAGTGTGGAGGGTTTTAAAAAGAATTAAGGGCAAAAACGCATGCCCGACCTTCCACCATCTTAAACTTTCAGACGCTCTGGTCACAGAGAAGAAAGCAGTTGCCAATTTGCTTGCCTCCACAATAGAACAGAACTCGAGATCTGCTAACAAATCTGCTCGCTTTCTTAAAACCAAAAACCTGTCAGAAAAAACACCATGTAACTTCTTTTCCGACAACACAGAGAATTACAACCTTCCTTTCACAATGAACGAACTTAAATCTGCCCTTCAGACCTGTACGGATTCCTGTCCAGGAATGGACGAAGTCCATTATAAACTCCTAAAGCACCTTCCCCAAACCTGTCTGGACACCCTGCTTAAAGTTTATAACCACATCTGGGTCACAGGCTTCTTTCCACCCTCCTGGCGGAAAGCCCTCATAATCCCGCTGCCGAAACCGGGAAAAGACCCCTCGAACCCCTCCAACTACCGCCCAATTGCACTGACCAGCTGCGTCTGCAAACTGATGGAGAAGATGGTCAACGGTAGACTGATGTGGAAACTAGAGACCGACGGCCTTCTGGCGAAGGAACAGTGCGGTTTCCGCAAGCATCGCTCTACCGTTGACCATCTGGTTCGTCTGGAAACCACGATAAGAAATGCTTTCGTCAACAAACAACATGTGGTGGCCATATTTTTTGACCTGGAGAAAGCTTACGATACCACGTGGAAATTTGGTATTCTTTCCGACTTGCACAAGCTCGGCTTCCGAGGACACCTGCCTCAGTTTATCCACAATTTTTTACAAGACAGACAATTCCAGGTGAGAGTCGGCACCACCCTGTCCGACATTCATGAGCAGGAGCTGGGTGTCCCGCAGGGGAGCATCCTGTCGCCGGCTCTGTTCAGCATCAAAATTAATGACATCGTTCAGAAAGGATCGGACAGCTCGCTGTTCGTGGATGATTTTGCCTTATATGCAACCGGCAGCACGTACGCCAGCATCCAGCGACGGCTTCAGCTCTGCGTCAACAAAATCCAGTGTTGGGCAGAGGAGAATGGCTTCACATTTTCGTCCTCCAAAACTGAATGCATCCACTTTCATAATTTTCGCCAATTCTGTCAGGACCCTGAAATCCGTCTGGGAACATCCACCATCCCGGCGGTCAAGGAAGCCAGATTTCTAGGGGTCGTCTTCGATCAGAAGCTGAATTTTCTCAGCCACATTAAACAGCTGAAAATATCTTGCCTAAAAGCCCTGAACATCATCCGAGTTGTGGCACACACGAACTGGGGTGCTGATAAGAGGACTCTCTTGCACCTCTACAGAGCCCTGGTCCGGTCCAAACTGGATTATGGAAGTGTTGTATACGGCTCGGCCAGACCGTCCTACCTGAAACTGTTGGACCCTGTACACCACCAAGGGCTCCGTCTCAGCTTAGGTGCTTTCCGCACCACCCCTGTGCACAGCCTGTACGCAGAGGCGGGGGAACCGCCTCTTTCCAACCGCAGACTGAAGCTGACCCTGAACTATTATTTGAAATTGTTTTCGGAACCTACAAACCCTGCTTACGATGCTGTATTCAACAACCCTTTCGATAAGAAATTTACAGACAACCCAAACTGCATACCTCCTCTCGGACTCCGCATTCAGCCGCACTTGGAAAATGCCGATCTGGATGTCGGTGGCATCTCAGATTTCTCTAAGTTCCCTGACAGCCCCCCGTGGACCTTTACAACACCTGAGGTCCGATTCGATCTGGCCTCGTACCGTAAGGACACCACCAGTTCTCTGGCCTACAGAACCTACTTTTCGGAACTGTGCCACAAATTCCCCACCTTTCAAGGCATCTTCACTGACGGTTCCAAGTCAGAGGACGGAGTCGCCGCATCTGCGTTCTGTCCCGCCTTTCCTGACCGGCCCTCAACGGAACACATCCTGTCTGACAGCTCGGTATACACCGCGGAACTGACCGCACTGGTCCTGGGGTTAAAAATGGTTCTCTCTTCCAAACAGAAGAGATTCATGATCTTTTCCGACTCCTTATCAGCCCTGGAGGCGATCGCCTGCAGGAATATCACTCATCCCAAACTGCTGGAATTTTATGAAACTTTTACTCTCGCAACGAAGAAAGGATACGAGGTTGTGTTGGCCTGGGTTCCCGGACATGTTGGCATTCGTGGTAACGAAAGGGCGGACCTGCTGGCCAGGAACGCTGTAAAGAAAGAATTGTCCAGATCCTTGGTACCCTATACAGACATGAAGCGGAAGGTCAATACTTACGTTAAGGATCTTTGGCAAGAGAAGTGGAACACCCAGATGGACAACAAGCTCTTCCAGATCCGTCCGGACCTGGGGGAGACCCTCCCTTCGGGGGTGAAGAACAGAAAGGAGGAATCTGTGCTGTGCAGACTGCGTACGGGGCACACTTTTTTTTACTCATTCTTACTTGTTGAAGGGGGAGGAGGCCCCTCGATGCGTTCCCTGTGACGAGCCTCTCACCGTGAAACACGTGCTCCTTGACTGTTGGGATCTGCATGACGTTAGACGCAGACATTACACGGCGGTTTCTTTGAAGACTTTGTTTCGTGATGTCCCTCCGTGGGCGCTGATGGACTTCTTAAAAGAAGTGAACCTTTTTAACCAGATTTGAAGGTTTTAAATTATGGAAGTTTTTTTTTTTAACTTTGGAGTGGAAAGTTTGAAGTGGTGACTCGTTTTAATTGGTTGTTTTTTTTTAGCCTTGTAGTAGTAATTGACGCGGCGATAGCCTTGAGATGGCCTTAGTGGTCGGCGAGGCTCTAAGCACCATAATTTCATTTCATTTCATTTCCTTAGTGGTCGGCGAGGCTCTAAGCACCATAATTTCATTTCAGGTGGCTGAATTTCTAGCAACACATTTAGTTGTGCACACATTATTCTTGGCTTTCTATTTAGCATTGCTAAAAATTTTATACAAGATGGTAAGTCACTCTAAGCACATATTCTTCATGTAGCTGAGGTGAGGCGTAAGAGAAACCGTGTGAGAGTAGGGTCACACTACCTGTACACATATTGCAGGTGGCTAGCGCAGGCTCGGAGGAGCTGAAGAGCTGAGGGTGTTGGGTCGTAAGAGAGACTCGGTGTGAGAGTGAGAGGTCACACATACCTGTACACATATTTGCAGGTGGCTAGCGCAGGCTCGGAGGAGCTGAAGAGCTGAGGGTGTTGGTCGTAAGAGAGACTCGGTGTGAGAGTGAGAGGTCACACATACCTGTACACATATTGCAGGTGGCTAGCGCAGGCTCGGAGGAGCTGAAGAGCTGAGGGTGTTGGTCGTAAGAGAGACTCGGTGTGAGAGTGAGAGGTCACACATACCTGTACACATATTGCAGGTGGCTAGCGCAGGCTCGGAGGAGCTGAAGAGCTGAGGGTGTTGGTCGTAAGAGAGACTCGGTGTGAGAGTGAGAGGTCACACATACCTGTACACATACTGCAGGTTGCTAGCGCAGGCTCGGAAGAGCTGAAGAACTGTTTTTCTCTCATACACTCATACACTCAGCATATACCTCCTTCTACAGATGGCCTTAGTGGTCGGCTGAATTTCTAGCAACACATTTAGTTGCAGCTACATTATTCTTGGCTTCATGCTAATTTATCATCATGCTAAAATATTCTATGTCCTAACCAGAACATGGTAGAGGTCACACATACCTGTACACATATTGCAGGTGGCTAGCGCAGGCTCGGAGGAGCTGAAGAGCTGAGGGTGTTGGTCGTAAGAGAGACTCGGTGTGAGAGTGAGAGGTCACACATACCTGTACACATATTGCAGGTGGCTAGCGCAGGCTCGTAAGAGCTGAAGGGCTGAAGAGCTGTTTTTCTCACACACACTCACTCACTCAGCATATACCTCCTTCTACAGATGGCCTTAGTGGTCGGCGAGGCTCTAAGCACCATAATTTCATTTCATTTCATTTCAGCAGATGGCATCAAGTTTGCAGCGCTGAATATCCCTATCGATTCTGATGTCGTCCTGCTTCTGCTTATTTCCATTGTGATTTTCATCCATTATTTCCCTTGTGCTGAGAGAAACGAGGGCTGCCATGGGCAACTAGTTTTATAGAATGTTGATTGAGGTTTATGATTTAGAATACTTGTAACTGTGCGTTTGATTGATGGAAGATAAATTTGATGGGAACACCTGCACATAGTGAAATACACTGACGAAGTGTCAGGTCTTAAGAAGGTTTGGATTTTATAGTCCAGAACAATGATCTTTGTGTGTGAATTGTTGCACAAGCTGTCCTGGAGAAAAAAAAGGACATTTATTGTGTGTGTGTGTGTGTGTGTGTGTGTGGTTGAACATGGAGAACAAATAAATTGTAAAGACTGAAATGGTTTTCATTGTGATTGTGTGTGCGTGTGCGTGCGTGCGTGTGTGTGTGTGTGTGTGCACGCACACAGAGAGCAGTGGTTGTTCGTCAGGAGTTGTGGCGCAGTGGTAAAGCGTCTGCCTAAGAAACCAGAAAATCTGAGTGCACAGGTTTGAATCTCACACCTGCCAGTATTTTCACCCCCTCCATTAGACCTTGAGTGGGGGTCCGGATGCTTGTCATTTGGATGAGATGGTAAACTGAGGCCCACTGTGTAGCATGCATGTAGCACAGGCAAAAGAACCCATGACAATAACGGGGTTGTTATTGGCGAAATTCGTTAAAAAAAAAGAAAAAAGAAAGAAAAAAAAAATCCACAAGAATTTGTAAATAGCTCACTTGCAGCAGAAAAAATTGGAAGCAATGCAATGCAATAGAATACATTGCAATACAGATCGAGTCGTTTTAGTTTCCTTTTTGATATTGTTTTCACATTCTGTGTTGCACAGTTTTGCCATTTTTATGTTTTGTATTTATCAGTGACGCTGTTACCATTCGGCAATGCCATTCAGTCAGTCTGTTCATCGATGGCAAGGCGGCAAAAGGGGACAATGGTAATTCATCGGAGACCACTACTGCAAGCAATCGTTGGTCAGTTCTGATAGAGTTGTCTCCCATGTTTCATCTGCATTCCTCCTCTCTCTCGGTCTCTCAAACACACACACGCGCACACGCACATACACTTTCATATGCACGCGTGCATTCACACACACACACACACACACACACACACGCTCATTCAATAAGCAAGACTATGGTGATAAATGTTTGAACCAAGGTAGGGTAAAAAAAAAAGAAAAAAAAAGGCCAGTTGGTTTCAAGGTTAAAAGTTTTTATTACGTTCACATCCCTCGGACTATAAAGAAAAAAAAAAAGGAAAGAAACAGAAGCATGAAATGGATGAATAACTAAACAGGCAGGATAGGTAAGTCAGTGGATGAATAAACACACTCGATGATTCAATTCCACTAAAACTGTACAGTGACACGCGAGATGGATGAATGAACGCATCCAATGATTTACACATGGCTGTAACACCTAACCACTAACCAGGCAGTACAGATAGATAAATAAACACATCCGATGATTCCGGCAATTCCATTAAAACTACACTGACTAGGAACGGATAGATAAGTAACCAGACAGATAGATAAACGCATCCAACGACCCCGGTAAATCCAATTAAAACTGTATACACTGACATGAGTGGATAGATAAGTAACCAGATAGGACAGACAGACAGGTAGATGAATAAACGCATCCAATGATCCTGTTGCATTATAACTATACAGTGACACGAACAAATGAATAACTAACTAAACCTTTCCACCCTCCTGGCGGAAAGCCCTCATAATCCCGCTGCCGAAACCGGGAAAAGACCCCTCGAACCCCTCCAACTACCGCCCAATTGCACTGACCAGCTGCGTCTGCAAACTGATGGAGAAGATGGTCAACGGTAGACTGATGTGGAAACTAGAGACCGACGGCCTTTTGGCGAAGGAACAGTGCGGTTTCCGCAAGCATCGCTCTACCGTTGACCATCTGGTTCGTCTGGAAACCACGATAAGAAATGCTTTCGTCAACAAACAACATGTGGTGGCCATATTTTTTGACCTGGAGAAAGCTTACGATACCACGTGGAAATTTGGTATTCTTTCCGACTTGCACAAGCTCGGCTTCCGAGGACACCTGCCTCAGTTTATCCACAATTTTTTACAAGACAGACAATTCCAGGTGAGAGTCGGCACCACCCTGTCCGACATTCACGAGCAGGAGCTGGGTGTCCCGCAGGGGAGCATCCTGTCGCCTGCTCTGTTCAGTATCAAAATTAATGACATCGTTCAATCCGTTCAGAAAGGATCGGACAGCTCGCTGTTCGTGGATGATTTTGCTTTATATGCAACCGGCAGCACGTACGCCAGCATCCAGCGACGGCTTCAGCTCTGCGTCAACAAAATCCAGTGTTGGGCAGAGGAGAATGGCTTCACATTTTCGTCCTCCAAAACTGAATGCATCCACTTTCATAATTTTCGCCAATTCTATCAGGACCCTGAAATCCGTCTGGGAACATCCACCATCCCGGCGGTCAAGGAAGCCAGATTTCTAGGGGTCGTCTTCGATCAGAAGCTGAATTTTCTCAGCCACATTAAACAGCTGAAAATATCTTGCCTAAAAGCCCTGAACATCATCCGAGTTGTGGCACACACGAACTGGGGTGCTGATAAGAGGACTCTCTTGCACCTCTACAGAGCCCTGGTCCGGTCCAAACTGGATTATGGAAGTGTTGTATACGGCTCGGCCAGACCGTCCTACCTGAAACTGTTGGACCCTGTACACCACCAAGGGCTCCGTCTCAGCTTGGGTGCTTTCCGCACCACCCCTGTGCACAGCCTGTATGCAGAGGCGGGGGAACCGCCTCTTTCCAACCGCAGACTGAAGCTGACCCTGAACTATTATTTGAAATTGTTTTCGGAACCTACAAACCCTGCTTACGATGCTGTATTCAACAACCCTTTCGATAAGAAATTTACAGACAACCCAAACTGCATACCTCCTCTCGGACTCCGCATTCAGCCGCACTTGGAAAATGCCGATCTGGATGTCGGTGGCATCTCAGATTTCTCTAAGTTCCCTGACAGCCCCCCGTGGACCTTTACAACACCTGAGGTCCGTTTTGATCTGGCCTCGTACCGTAAGGACACCACCAGTTCTCTGGCCTACAGAACCTACTTTTCGGAACTGTGCCACAAATTCCCCACCTTTCAAGGCATCTTCACTGACGGTTCCAAGTCAGAGGACGGAGTCGCCGCATCTGCGTTCTGTCCCGCCTTTCCTGACCGGCCCTCAACAGAACACATCCTGTCTGACAGCTCGGTATACACCGCGGAACTGACTGCACTGGTCCTGGGGTTAAAAATGGTTCTCTCTTCCAAACAGAAGAGATTCATGATCTTTTCCGACTCCTTATCAGCCCTGGAGGCGATCGCCTGCAGGAATATCACTCATCCCAAACTGCTGGAATTTTATGAAACTTTTACTCTCGCAACGAAGAAAGGATACGAGGTTGTGTTGGCCTGGGTTCCCGGACATGTTGGCATTCGTGGTAACGAAAGGGCGGACCTGCTGGCCAGGAACGCTGTAAAGAAAGAATTGTCCAGATCCTTGGTACCCTATACAGACATGAAGCGGAAGGTCAATTCTTACGTTAAAGATCTTTGGCAAGAGAAATGGAACACCCAGATAGACAACAAGCTCTTCCAGATCCGTCCGGACCTGGGGGAGACCCTCCCTTCGGGGGTGAAGAACAGAAAGGAGGAATCTGTGCTGTGCAGACTGCGTACGGGGCACACTTTTTTTACTCATTCTTACTTGTTGAAGGGGGAGGAGGCCCCTCGATGCGTTCCCTGTGACGAGCCTCTCACCGTGAAACACGTGCTCCTTGACTGTTGGGATCTGCATGACGTTAGACGCAGACATTACACGGCGGTTTCTTTGAAGACTTTGTTTCGTGATGTCCCTCCGTGGGCGCTGATGGACTTCTTAAAAGAAGTGAACCTTTTTAACCAGATTTGAAGGTTTTAAACTATGGAAGTTTTTTTTTAAACTTTGGAGTGGAAAGCTTGAAGTGGTGACTCGTTTTAATTGGTTGTTTTTTTTAGCCTTGTAGTAGTAATTGACGCGGCGATAGCCTTGAGATGGCCTTAGTGGTCGGCGAGGCTCTAAGCACCATAATTTCATTTCATTTCAACTAACTAAACGGGACAGATAGATAGGTAAGTAAATAATCGCATCCAATAATTCAATTGCATTAACTCTCTCCATACGAACGGCGAAAGAGAAGACGTTAACAGCGTTTCACCCCAATTACCACCATCAAAACATTGCAAGTTGAAGGCTCTCATACTGAAGAGATGAATGTTGACAAAGAATACCACAATTCTGACGACGGAAGCTAAAGGTAGGGTCATTCAGACACCCACTGCACATCCGAGGGGTCTGTGTAGAGGAGAAGAGAGGACTGGCCGTACTGAGTGAGTTAAAACTATACAGTGACACGAATGGATTACGAACCAAAACCAGGCAGGACAGATAGATTGGTAGATAAGAAAAAAGCATCCAATGATTCAGTTCCTTAAAACTGTACACTGACACGAATGGATAAATAACTAATCAGACAGGGCAGATAGATAAAACTTAATCCAATGATTCAGCCACATCGAAACTATACAGTGACATTCGAAACTGCTCGCCTCCACTTTTCTTTTTTTTTTCTTCTTCTTTTTTCCCCCTCTGTCCTCCAATTTGTCATACTCAGCGTAGATCATGAAGTATAACGTCATTCTCGACGACAACAACAACCAAAAAAAAACAAAAAACAACAACAACAAAAAACAACCCCCAAAAAATGAAAACAAAAAACTGACAACCTAAAATTTGATTTTGAAATATAAAGAACAAACAAACAAAAGCAAAAAATAAGTGATTTTGATGAACAAATATTATATTACGATGATTAAAAGAAAGGCACCGAAACAAACGACACTGGAACCTGATTTAAGAAAAAAGAACTACAACGAATAAATACACATATACAAATAAGTAAATGGGTTAGAATAAGGAAGAAGGAAAAAAAAAAGGGAAAAAAGATACAAAGTATATCCAAAACAACACACACCACCAAAACAGTTAAAGAAAGCGCAGGGGGGAAAAAAAATCTAAATCTCAAGAATGGAAACATTTCGACATTAACAAAGCAACTAAATAAAGATAAAAAACAATAAAATAAAACAGAAAAAAAGGAAGAGAAAGAAAGAAGAAAGAAAGAAACCAAATAAAGATAAAAAGACAGTAAAGTAAAACAGAAAAAAAGAAGGGAAGAAGAAGAAGGAAGAGAGAGAGAGAGAGAGCCATGAAAATCAGCTCCGAACTGGACACCATGCAAGCAAGCCAATGGCGAAAACGGACCCAACTGTTGTAGTGGCAAAACATGCGGCTGTGCAAGGCAGCCTCTGAAGGAAGAGGTCCAGTCCAAGGCTTCTAGCTGGCCATGGTTTCAGTTTCAGTTTCAGTAGCTCAAGGAGGCGTCACTGCGTTCGGACGAATCCATATACGCTACACCACATCTGCCAAGCAGATGCCTGACCAGCAGCGTAACCCAACGCGCTTAGTCAGGCCTTGAGGGAAAACAACAACAACAAAAAATTTTTTAAAAAAGAAGTAAAAATAACAACAACAACAAAAAAAAAAGGCCATGGGAGCAGAGATACCGAGTCGGCGAAATACACATGAGCACACAGCTGGAGCGTTAGCATCTGTGTTGTTTGTCAGGGCAAAGTATTTGACAGTGAGCTCATCAGGGAGGAGTATCAACTGGATGAAGTCCCGGCGGCCACAGTATCAGTAGCTCAAGGAAGCGTCACTGCGTTCGGACAAATCCATATACGCTACACCACATCTGCCAAGCAGATGCCTGACCAGCAGCGTAACCCAACGGGCTTAGTCAGGCCTTGAGGGAAAAAAACCAACAAAAAAAAAAAAAAAGAAAAAAAAAGTAAAAAAAAAGAAGAGTAAATAACAAAACAAAACAAAAACAAACAAAAAACAACAATAAAAATAAAATTAAAGTAAAAATAACAGTATAAAAAAATGAAATTAAAAAAAAAAGAGAAAAAAAGAAAAGAAAAGAAAAATAAAATACATAAAAATACTACTACTACTACTATTTAAAAGGCGCCCATCAGTATCAGCTTGGTGAAGTCCTAGCCACGACTGTGAGCCTATCAGGGAAGAGTATCTGTGTTGAGAAGGATGAAGTCGGCTGTCCATGTCCATGATTGTGGGCCCATCAGAGAAGAGTTTCTTTGCTGACTGGAGAAAGGACTTGACTGTGAGCCCATCAGGGAAGAGTTTCTTTGCTGACTGGAGACAGTACCACCAGGGAAGAGTTGCTGTCAGTATCGGCAGGATGGACTGAGTCCATGACTGTGACCACATCAGAGGAGAGTTTCTTT
>NC_134910.1:27177953-27180453 GCF_041734735.1 Babylonia areolata | reverse complement strand
ATAAACCGAGGTACCGTGTGCTAGCAAGCGCTTAGCGCACGTAAAAGAACCCACGGCAACTAAAAGGGTTGTTCCTGGCAAAATTCTGTAGAAAAGTCCACCTCAATAGGAAAAAAACAAATAAAACTGCACGCAGGAAAAAATACAACAAAAAATGGGTGGCGCTATAGTGTAGCGACGCACTCTGCCTGCTCCAGAGCAGCCCGAATTTGATTGATTGATGTGGATACTTATACAGCGCCTATCCTCGGTCAGAGACCCAGCTCTAAGCGCTTTACAAACACGGGGTCATTTGCACCACAAGCTGCCTACCTGGGTAGAGCCGACTGACGGCTGCCACTGGGCGCTCATCATTCGTTTCCTGTGTCATTCAATCAGATTTCAGACGCACACACATACACACTCAGACAGACATATAACATTTTACGTGTATGACCGGTTTGTTTTTTTAAAAATCTATTTACCCCGCCATGTAGGCAGCCATACTCCGTTTTCGGGGGTGTGCATGCTGGGTGTATTCTTGTTTCCATAACCCACCGAACGCTGACATGGATTACAGGATCTTTAACGTGTGTATTTGATCTTCTGCGTGCGGATACACACGAAGGGGGGTTCAGGCACTAACAGGTCTGCACATATGTTGACCTGGGAGATCGGAAAAATCTCCACCCTTTACCCACCAGGTGCACCGAGATTCGAACCCAGGACCCTCAGATTGAAAGTCCAGCGCTTTAACCATTCGGCTATAGCACCCGTCACACAGAGAAATCTGTTGTGATAGAAAGAAATACAAATATAAATACAAGCAATTCCCTTCTGCTCGTTCTTGTCCCCTGTTCATTAAAAAAACAAGAGAAGCAAGGCCTTCAAGACTCACTTGTGATAAATTAAGTCCCCTAGCATTAATTACAGAGTAATTTCCCTTTTTTACTATCTGCACCAAAACGTTTGCAAAATAAATAAAAATTCCATGCTTAGCAAAAGAAGTTCCTGTTTGAACAAAAAATGATAATAATGACTCCTCTTGTTGTTGTGTCAGAATAAGAGGTCAAAGTGCCAAGTTAAGAGAATACAAAAAATATAGATAAAATATAACAGTAAATGCAGTTTGCATATAATTAGGCTTCATTAAAAAATTTTTTTCCCCATCCCAGATGCGCAATATTGTTTTAAACAAGATGACTGGAAAGAACTGAATTTTTCCTATTTTTATGCCAAATTTGGTGTCAACTGACAAAGTATTTGCAGAGAAAATGTCAATGTTAAAAGTTTACCACGGACACACAGACACACGGACACACACACACACACACACACACACACACACACACACACACACACACACACAGACAACCGAACACCGGGTTAAAACATAGACTCACTTTGTTTACACAAGTGAGTCAAAAAGGGTGGCGCTGTAGTGTAGCGACGCGCTCTCCCCGTGGGCAGAGCAGCCCGAATTTCACACAGAGAAATCTGTTGTGATAAAAAGCAATACAAATACACATACAGACAATTCTCTTCTGCTCGCTCTTGTCCCTTGTTCATTAAAATAAAAAAGAAGGAAAAAAAAAAAAGAAGAAGAGAATTTATTCAAATAACTCACCTCTTCTCACTTTAAAAAAAAAAAAATTCAAACTACAACTTTCACTCAGAATGTCTCTCAGTTTTCCGCGAAGAAATGAAGACGGTGGACAAAGTTCTCCAACTTCTCAGCCGACCGACGAAGGACTGGGCAGTTTTTCTGGTTGAGTTTACAAGAACCACCACTCCTTGCTCGTCACACCAGTGGTCAAACCAGATTAGAGTGACTCCCCCTTCTGGTTTGGCAGCATCGTTGATGCTTGTTCGTAGCGTGTTTATTTACCTGGTCTGCATCTGTAATCGTTTGTCATTTCGCGTCAGTTTGGGTGTGTCACACACACACACACACACACACGCGCGCGCGCACGTGCACGCACACACACGCGCGCGCTCTCCCGATACGGAAGTTTTATTCAATACAAACAATAGCGCTACATAAAGGGGTGGTGTTAACAAACATTTCAGAGAGAATTATTATGTATAGGTATGTTAAATGATAGAGATGAAATCAACAACAACATCAATGATGATGATGATAACTTCTTCTTCTTCTTCTTCTGCATTCGTGGGCTGCAACTCCCACGTTCACTCGTATGCACACGAGTGGGCTTTTACGTGTATGACCGTTTTTACCCCCGCCATGTAGGCAGCCATACTCCGTTTTCGGGGGTGTGCATGCTGGGTATGTTCTTGTTTCCATAACCCACCGAACGCTGACATGGATTACAGGATCTTTAACGCGCGTATTTGATCTTCTGCGTGCATATACACACGAAGGGGGTTCAAGCACTAGCAGGTCTGCACATATGTTGACCTGGGAGATCGGAAAAATCTCCACCCTTTACCCACCAGGCGCCGTCACCGTGATTCGAACCCGGGACCCTCAGATTGACAGTCCAACGCTTTAACCACTCGG
>NC_134910.1:27167953-27170453 GCF_041734735.1 Babylonia areolata | reverse complement strand
GAGAGAGAGAGAGAGAGAAGAGAGAGAGAGAGAGATTAAAAAACTTTATTACTCAAGGATAAAGATTTTAGGCATTGCCTAGTCTTCCAATCTGTCCTTGTGACAACAAAAACAGTAACGATAAGACACAACAATAATAACAATGGTAAATACTATCACTACCACTACTACTACTACTACTACTACTGATAATTATAATACTAATCAACGGACCACCATCATCATCATAAAAATATAATGAAGGGAACACTGTCACACACTCACACCCACCCACCCACCCACATATGCACACACTCATCCCCAAACACACACACCCTTATGCAAAGACATATTTGCACATATACCCACATGCATGCATATGTCTACATGTACATACAGATATGTATGCATATGCATACATAAACATAATTAGGTATCAAATCATATTGTAGTACATTACAGATCATATTGTAGTACAATAGCAGATATTGAAAAAAGAAAAGAAAAAAATCAAGAAGTAAAAGGGTTATTAGACTGTCAAATTAATCACCACACAGAATACAGGAAAGAGGCACGACTGAAATGAAAATATATAAACAGAGCAGAGAAATATAGTTATATCACTGTACATATACAACAGTGATGAGAAATCTGACGCTGATGTGGCAGGCAATAACATCCAATCAATAGCTTGCATGTAATACATGAAAATCACAAAAGTGTATGTAAAGGAATAGACAGCGCATACATTTCACAAAAAGGGCATGATGTTTTTAGGCTGGTTATATTTGGTTTGGGGGTCTATTATTTGTGGAGCAGAAATTTTCGTACCCTTGATTTGAAGGACGATAATGAATCGCCTGTCTTGACGAACGCAGGAAGAGAGTTCCAAACAGATGGTCCAAAAAATGCAAAGCTAGATTTGTACAAGTCAATGCGCACACGAGGCAGAATATAATTATCTGAATCGTAACGCTCTGTTGCCATTTGAACAAATTCACTGAGGTACGGTGGTGACATGTGGTTGTGTACTTTGAACATGAGGACCATTCTATTGTATTCAAATTGCTTGTACAGTGGTGATATTTCCAGTTTAGTTAATTTCTCATCTGTTGATAGTAAGTGGTCGGGTAGAATAAGTTTAGCTGCTCGTCTATGTAATGAGTCAATTTTTTTTTAGCTGGTTGTGACTGGCATTGCACCAGATTGTAGACGCATAATTGATATGAGAAAGACAATGTGCCCCGAAGAATAATTTACGGGTTGGAGCATCGACACAATGTCTAAGTTTATTGAGTAAGAACAGATTGCGAGCTAACTGTTTGCAGACATGGTTAATATGAACTTGCCAGTTTAGTTCTTTATCAATTATTACCCCAAGAACGCGGTGCTCACAAACTTGTTCAACTGAGAGAGAGAGAGAGAGAGAGAGAGAGAGAGAGAGAGAGAGAGAGAGAGAGAGAGAGAGAGAACCCTGGATTATCGAGACAGACAGACAGACAGACAGACAGACAGAGAGAGAGAGAGAGAGAAGGGAGGTGGTGGTGGTGGTGGTGGTGAACCTTTCAAGAGGGGTGGTGGTGGTGGTGAACCTTTCAAGAGGGGTGGTGGTGGTGGTGGTGGTGGTGGTGAACCTTTCAAGAGGGGTGGTGGTGGTGGTGGTGGTGGTGATGAACCTTTCAAGAGGGGTGGTGGTGGTGGTGGTGGTGGTGGTGGTGAACCTTTCAAGAAGGGTGTGGTGGTGGTGGTGGTGGTGGGGAACCTTACCTTACAAGAGGGGTGGTGGTGGTGGTGGTAGTGGTGGTGCTCCGGAAGTCAGAGGTCGTGGTCATTCACAGCAGGGTGAGTGGTTGGGTGGTGGTGGTGGTGGTGGTGGTGGGGAACCTTTCAAGAGGGGTGGTGGTGGCGGTGGTGGTGGTGAACCTTTCAAGAGGGGTGGTGGTGGTGGTGGTGGTAGTGGTGGTGCTCCGGAAGTCAGAGGTCGTGGTCACTCACAGCAGGGTGGGTGGTTGGGTGGTGGTGGTGGTGGTGGTGGTGGTGGTGGTCGAGTCACGTCCCTTCGTCGTTCGTCAGTCTTATGTTTGTGCTTCGTATTGCTGTGAGTGGCGGTTGGGGTGAGGAGGGGTGGGGGTGTGGGTGAGGGTTGGGGTGTGGGTGTGGAGGGATGGGGGTGCGGGTGGGGGTGGGGGTGTGGGTTTGGGTGTGGAGGGATGGGGGTGGGGGTGTGGGTGGGGGTGTGGGTGTGGGTGTGGAGGGATGGGGGTGGTGGTGGGGGTGAGGGTTGGGGTGTGGGTGTGGGTGTGGAGGGGTGAGGGTGCGGGTGGGCGTGGGGGTGTGGGTGTGGAGGGGTGGGGGTGAGGGTTGGGGTGGGGTGTGGAGGGGTGAGGGTGTGGAGGGGTGAGGGTGCGGATGGGGGTGTGGGTGTGGGTGTGGAGGGGTGGGGGTGAGGGTTGGGGTGGGGTGTGGAGGGGTGAGGGTGCGGGTGGGGGTGGGGGTGGGGGTGTGGAGGGATGGGGGTGGT
>NC_134910.1:27130453-27142953 GCF_041734735.1 Babylonia areolata | reverse complement strand
TGACACAGATTGACAGATGCCAACACCTGGCAGCTGGCATGAACACGATGAAGGTCACATTGCACAGCTCTGATACTGGATTTTTTTTTTTACATGCTGTTTTGAATTTGACAGTACTCGCATAATTTGCGTCCGAACTTTTAGAACATTTTGCAGACTTGTTGATGATACCCTAAGGTTACTGTGTGAAAATTTTTTATTAATGAATTCGGTTTCTCTATCACTGAGAAAATACTTGTTAAAAAGCGGTTCACTTTTTTGGGGGGACACCCGAGATTTCTAAAATGAATAAATATATATTTAAAATGAATATATATATATATATATATATATATATATATATATATATATATATAACATACCAATGGCAGTTCCATTGACAAGTGTTTCATGTATTGTATTGTATTGTATTTCTCTTTTTTGTCACAACAGATTTCTCTGTGTGAAATTCGGGCTGCTCTCCTCAGGGAGAGCGCTTTCGCTACACTGAGAGAGCCACCCATTGTTTTGAATGTCTGTGGCATGGTGTGATGATCTGAAACACCTCCAACTGTCCCATATCTGTTTTCCATTTGAAGGATACCCCAGAACTGCATGTCTTCCTGTGCATCGGGTACCCCAGTTGAATGGTTGACTGACTGATTGATTGATTGTTTGATTGATTGATTGACTGATTAATATGTATATTAAAGAGGGTTTTTGCAAGACACAACCATCTTGTTGCTGTGGGTTCTTTCACGTAAAATGCATTCTACACACGGAATCTCAGTTTTTCGTCTCATCCGAATGACTAGCGTCCAGACCACCACTCAAGGTCTCAGTACCGGAGGAGGGGAAAAGACTGGCGAGTGTCTGTGTAGGAATCGATCCCATATACTTCTGATTCTATCGCTTCTCAGTTACCACCAGGCCAATGTTTCACAATCAAAACCTGTTTCCGTGTCTTCCACTGACTTCCCTACCCTTCCACTGACCCTCCACTGTCTTCCCTGTCCATCCACTGACTTCCCTGTCCATCCACTGACTTTCCTACCCTTCCACTGACCATCCACTGACTTCCCTGTCCATCCACTGACTTCCCTGTCCATCCACTGACTTTCCTACCCTTCCACTGACCATCCACTGACTTCCCTGTCCATCCACTGACCATCCACTGACTTCCCTGTCCATCCACTGACTTCCCTGTCCATCCACTGACTTTCCTACCCTTCCACTGACCCTCCACTGACTTCCCTGTCCATCCACTGACTTCCCTGTCCATCCACTGACTTCCCTACCCTTCCACTGACCCTCCACTGTCTTCCCTGACCATCCACTGACTTCCCTGTCCATCCACTGACCATCCACTGACTTCCCTGTCCATCCACTGACTTCCCTGACCATCCACTGACTTCCCTACCCTTCCACTGACCATCCACTAACTTCCCTGTCCATCCACTGACTTCCCTGTTCATCCACTGACCATCCACTGACTTCCCTGTCCATCCACTGACTTCCCTACCCTTCCGCTGACCATCCAATGTCTTCCCTGGAATCCCACTGCCAGCCTTTTGACTTCCATAGTCTAGGCCTTCGTTGGCTGCTGCCGCCTGCCGCTGCCTTCCGTCACCAGCGTTCTCTGGCCTGATGCTCGGCTGTCTGGGTGCTCTCCGTTTTCGTCGTCTTCGTCGTCACTGTTCTTCGTCTTCGTCGTCACTGTCTTTCGTCTTCGTCGTCACTGTTCTTCGTCTTCGTCGTCACTGTCTTTCGTCTTCGTCGTCACTGTTCTTCGTCATCGTCGTCTCTGTTTTTCGTCTTCGTCGTCACTGTTCTTCGTCTTCGTCGTCACTGTTCTTCGTCTTCGTCGTCACTGTCTTTCGTCTTCGTCGTCACTGTTCTTCGTCATCGTCGTCTCTGTTTTTCGTCTTCGTCGTCACTGTTCTTCGTCTTCGTCGTCTCTGTTCTTCGTCGTCACTGTTCTTCGTCTACGTCGTCTCTGTTCTTCGTCGTCACTGTTCTTCGTCTTCGTCGTCACTGTTCTTCGTCTTCGTCGTCACTGTTCTTCGTCTTCGTCGTCACTGTTCTTCGTCTTCGTCGTCACTGTTCTTCGTCGTCACTGTTCTTCGTCTTCGTCGTCACTGTTCTTCGTCTTCGTCGTCACTGTTCTTCGTCGTCACTGTTCTTCGTCTTCGTCGTCTCTGTTCTTCGTCTTCGTCGTCACTGTTCTTTGTCTTCGTCGTCACTGTTCTTCGTCGTCTCTGTTCTTCGTCTTCGTCGTCACTGTTCTTCGTCGTCACTGTTCTTCGTCGTCGTCGTCTCTGTTCTTCGTCTTCGTCGTTTCTGTTCTTCGTCTTCGTCGTCACTGTTCTTCGTCGTCACTGTTCTTCGTCTTCGTCGTCTCTGTCTTTCGTCTTCATCGTCACTGTTCTTCGTCTTCGTCGTCACTGTTCTTCGTCTTCGTCGTCACTGTTCTTCGTCGTCACTGTTCTTCGTCGTCACTGTTCTTCGTCTTCGTCGTCTCTGTCTTTCGTCTTCGTCGTCACTGTTTTTCGTCTTCGTCGTCTCTGTTCTTCGTCTTCGTCGTCACTGTTCTTCGTCGTCACTGTTCTTCGTCTTCGTCGTCTCTGTTCTTCGTCTTCGTCGTCACTGTTCTTCGTCGTCGTCGTCACTGTTCTTCGTCGTCTCTGTTCTTCGTCTTCGTCGTCACTGTTCTTCGTCGTCACTGTTCTTCGTCGTCACTGTTCTTCGTCTTCGTCGTCACTGTTCTTCGTCGTCACTGTTCTTCGTCGTCACTGTTCTTCATCTTCGTCGTCTCTGTTCTTCGTCTTCGTCGTCTCTGTTCTTCGTCGTCACTGTTCTTCGTCTTCGTCGTCTCTGTTCTTCGTCGTCACTGTTCTTCGTCTTCGTCGTCACTGTTCTTCGTCGTCACTGTTCTTCATCTTCGTCGTCACTGTTCTTCGTCTTCGTCGTCTCTGTTCTTCGTCGTCACTGTTCTTCGTCTTCGTCGTCTCTGTTCTTCGTCTTCGTCGTCACTGTTCTTCGTCTTCGTCGTCTCTGTCTTTCGTCTTCGTCGTCACTGTTCTTCGTCGTCACTGTTCTTCGTCTTCGTCGTCACTGTTCTTCGTCGTCTCTGTTCTTCGTCTTCGTCGTTACTGTTCTTCGTCTTCGTCGTCTCTGTCTTTCGTCTTCGTCGTCACTGTTCTTCGTCGTCACTGTTCTTCGTCTTCGTCGTCACTGTTCTTCGTCGTCTCTGTTCTTCGTCTTCGTCGTCTCTGTTCTTCGTCTTCGTCGTCACTGTTCTTCGTCTTCGTCGTCTCTGTTCTTCGTCTTCGTCGTCACTGTTCTTCGTCTTCGTCGTCACTGTTCTTCGTCTTCGACGTCTCTGTTCTTCGTCTTCGTCGTCACTGTTCTTCGTCTTCGTCGTCAATGTTGTTCGTCTTCGACGTCACTGTTCTTCGTCGTCTCTGTTCTTCGTCTTCGTCGTCTCTGTTCTTCGTCTTCGTCGTCTCTGTTCGTCTTCGTCGTCACTGTTCTTCGTCTTCGTCGTCTACGTCGTCTCTGTTCTTCGTCTTCGTCGTCTCTGTTCGTCTTCGTCGTCTACGTCGTCACTGTTCTTCGTCTTCGTCGTCTACGTCGTCTCTGTTCTTCGTCTTCGTCGTCTCTGTTCGTCTTCGTCGTCACTGTTCTTCGTCTTCGTCGTCTACGTCGTCTCTGTTCTTCGTCTTCGTCGTCTCTGTTTTTCGTCGTCACTGTTCTTCGTCTTCGTCGTCACTGTTCTTCGTCGTCTCTGTTCTTCGTCTTCGTCGTCACTGTTCTTCGTCTTCGTCGTCACTGTTCTTCGTCGTCACTGTTCTTCGTCTTCGTCGTCACTGTTCTTCGTCGTCACTGTTCTTCGTCTTCGTCGTCACTGTTCTTCGTCTTCGTCGTCACTGTTCTTCGTCGTCACTGTTCTTCGTCTTCGTCGTCACTGTTCTTCGTCGTCTCTGTTCTTCGTCTTCGTCGTCTCTGTTCTTCGTCTTCGTCGTCACTGTTCTTCGTCTTCGTCGTCACTGTTCTTCGTCTTCGTCGTCACTGTTCTTCGTCTTCGTCGTCACTGTTCTTCGTCTTCGTCGTCTCTGTCTTTCGTCTTCGTCGTCACTGTTCTTCGTCGTCACTGTTCTTCGTCTTCGTCGTCACTGTTCTTCGTCGTCACTGTTCTTCGTCGTCACTGTTCTTCGTCTTCGTCGTCACTGTTCTTCGTCGTCACTGTTCTTCGTCTTCGTCGTCTCTGTTCTTCGTCTTCGTCGTCTCTGTTCTTCGTCTTCGTCGTCACTGTTCTTCGTCTTCGTCGTCACTGTTCTTCGTCGTCACTGTTCTTCGTCGTCACTCGTCTTCGTCGTCACTGTTCTTCGTCTTCGTCGTCTCTGTTCTTCGTCTTCGTCGTCACTGTTCTTCGTCTTCGTCGTCACTGTTCTTCGTCGTCACTGTTCTTCGTCGTCACTGTTCTTCGTCTTCGTCGTCTCTGTTCTTCGTCTTCGTCGTCACTGTTCTTCGTCTTCGTCGTCACTACTTCATCATCATCGTCGTGCTTGTGTTTCCATGTCACTCTACACACATATTCACACACTCACACACGCATGTGCTATTCGTTTATTTTCCTTCCAGAAGTGAATTTATTCACTCATGAGCCCATTGCCCTCTGCTTTACATGTCTCTTTTTCGTTAGTCGGTAAGTCCGCATGGCAGACAGCAGGATCCCGAAGATGCTATTGTAAGGCCAGCTGAAGGAAGGCCACCGTGAACTTGGAAGACCCTGCAAGCGCTCCAAGGATACCTTGAAGACAAACTTCAAAGCCTGTGACATAGACATCGCTACCTGGGAAACTGATGCCCTTGACCGCTCTCACTGGAGGATGCTGTGCTCTAGTGGCACAAAGACGTTTGAAAACAAGAGAACGCTGGCCATTAAGGAGAAGCGTGAGCGAAGGAAGCAGGGCTCAACTTCTGGAGACGTTTTCCCTTGCAACACCTGTGGGAAGTGCTGCGCATCCAGAATCGGCCTCTTCTCCCATATGAGGACACACACCGACAGATAAGCCTGCCTGCCTACTCATCCGTCGGTCCGACGGGAGGCTCCATCATCAAGTTCTAAAACTTCTTCTCCGAGAGAGTATGGATGTAACTTGGGCAAGACACTCCACTATAATCAAATTCTAGCCCAGATAGTTGGAACAGTAGTTACCTCCTCTGCCGTTCTGATGGTCATAGTCGGACACGACTGACTATCATACCTACACAAGTCACGGGCTGTTTTTCTGAAACGAGGAAGTTGGCAGAATGGTTAAGACGCTCATCTGCCGATACAGAATGCGTAAAGGTCTGAGGGTTCCAGTCCCGCTTTCGATTCGCTCCTTTCTCCCAAGTAATTAACTCTCTCCATACGAACGGCGAAAGAGACGACGTTAACAGCGTTTCAGCCCAATTACCATCATCAAAATATTGCAAGCGGAAGGCTCTTATACTGAAGAGGTGAATGTTGACAAAGAATACCACAATTCTGACGACGGAAGCTAAAGGTTGGATCATTCAGACACCACCGTATGAAGATCGCCCACACTGATGAGTGTCCATGTGGCACTGGACCCCAGACCCCTGAACACATCCTCCAACACTGCCCAACCCATGAAGCTCTACGGCGTCAAACCTGGCCAGGGGGCACGGAGCTACAGGCGCAGCTTTGGGGAGACCGCCACGACCTGGAGAAGACCGTGGGCTACATCGTGGCGACGGGGGTGACCGTCTGACGCAGCCAAAACATCGAACGCAGAAGAAGAAGAAGAAGAATTCAGACACCCACTGGACATCCGAGGGGTCTGTGTAGAGGAGAAGAGAGGACTGGCCGTACGGAGTGAGTTAACAGGAAAATCAAACTGAGCGTCTAGTCATTCGAGTGAGACGATAAACCGAGGTCGCTGTGTGCAGCACGCACATGGCATACTTAACCCTTTCACCGCCAGTTAATTTAGAGTACAAAATTCCCTTGTGGTATAAACACAGAAAAGACAGTGGCTAAGAATAGCTAGGGATTCCCCGTGCGATGTATAGAAAATATGGCCTGTCCTACCACCGATTATTAAAAGCAGTAGGTTCATGGATAACAGACCAATGAATGGACACCTTTCAGTGACATGGGTCCTCTACCACGCCTGTGCATAAATGCGAGCTTGGCGGTGAAAGGGTTAAAAAAAAGAAAAGAAGAAGAACAAAAGAACCAATGGCAGCAGAAGTGTTGTCCTCTGGCAAAGTTCTGTTGCCGAAGAAACCCAATGTGAATGGTACACAAATATATATACATGCACGCACTCAAGGCCTGACTAAGCTCGTTGGGTTACGCTGCTGGTCAGGCATCTGCTTGGCAGATGTGGTGTAGCCGTATATGGGCTTGGCCGAACAGCAGTGACGCCTCCTTGAGAAATTGAAACTGAAACTAAAAACATATCTGAAAACATTTCTAACCGGCTCATAGTCATTCGCGTGGAACGATTAACCGAGGTCCCGTTGTGCAGCACGTATGTAAAAGAACCCACGACAACAAAAGGATTGTCCCTGGCAAAATTATGTAGAAAAATCCACTTTGGTAGGAAAACAAATGCTTTTGCAGGCAGAAAACAAAAACAAAACAAAACAACAACAACAACAACAAAAAAACAAACAAACCCAGAAGGAAAATCCATATGGGCGGCACCCCACTGTAGTGATATGCTCTTCCTGAAAACAGCAGTCCGAATTTCACACAGAGAAATCTGTTGTGACGAAAGAATAATGCAATGCAATGTAATACAAAACAACGCAACACAACACAATACAATACAATACAATACGATGCAACACAAGGCAACGCAATACAACGCAATACAATACAATACAATACAATTCTTTTTCAAAAACCACCTCTCCCCCACGGGGGAAAAAACCCCCAAACTGAACAAAGTTTTAAGTGTGATGAAGACTTTGCCTCGTAAGTCAAAAGAAGCAAACAAAGAAACAAAGCTTTGTATGGGATGAAGATGAACAAGTTGCCTCGTTAGTTAGAACAAAGAAACAAACAAAGCTTTGTGTGGGAAGATGAAGAAGTTGCCTCGTCAGTTAGAACAAAGAAACAAACAAAGCTTTGTGTGGGAGGAAGATGAAGAAGTTGCCTCGTCAGTTAGAACAAAGAAACAAACAAAGCTTTGTGTGGGAAGATGAAGAATTTGCCTCGTTAGTTAGAACAAAGAAACACACACACAAAGCTTTGAGTGGGACGAAAGTGAAGAAGTTGACTCGTTAGTTAAAATAAACAAACAAACAAAGAAACAAACAAAGCTTTGTGGTTGACTTGTTAGTTAAAACAAGCAAACAAAGAAACAAACAAATAAAGCTTTGTGTGGGATGAAGATGAAGAAGTTGAATCGTTAGTTAAAACAAAGAAACAAACAAACAAAGCTTTGTGTGGGATGAAGATGAAGAAGTTGACTCGTAAGTTAAAACAAGCAAACAAAGAAACAAACAAAGCTTTGTGGTTGACTCGTTAGTTAAAACAAACAAAGAAACAAACAAAAACAAAACAACAACAACAACAAAACCCAGAAGGAAAATCCATATGGGCGGCACCCCACTGTAGTGATATGCTCTTCCTGAAAACAGCAGTCCGAATTTCACACAGAGAAATCTGTTGTGACGAAAGAATAATGCAATGCAATGTAATACAAAACAACGCAACACAACACAATACAATACAATACAATACGATGCAACACAAGGCAACGCAATACAACGCAATACAATACAATACAATTCTTTTCAAAAACCACCTCTCCCCCACGGGGGAAAAAAACCCCCCCAACTGAACAAAGTTTTAAGTGTGATGAAGACTTTGCCTCGTAAGTCAAAAGAAGCAAACAAAGAAACAAAGCTTTGTATGGGAGGAAGATGAAGAAGTTGCCTCGTCAGTTAGAACAAAGAAACAAACAAACCTTTGTGTGGGAAGATGAAGAAGTTGCCTCGTCAGTTAGAACAAAGAAACAAACAAAGCTTTGTGTGGGAGGAAGATGAAGAAGTTGCCTCGTCAGTTAGAACAAAGAAACAAACAAAGCTTTGTGTGGGAAGATGAAGAATTTGCCTCGTTAGTTAGAACAAAGAAACACACACACAAACAAAGCTTTGAGTGGGACGAAGGTGAAGAAGTTGACTCGTTAGTTAAAATAAACAAACAAACAAAGAAACAAACAAAGCTTTGTGGTTGACTTGTTAGTTAAAACAAGCAAACAAAGAAACAAACAAATAAAGCTTTGTGTGGGATGAAGATGAAGAAGTTGAATCGTTAGTTAAAACAAAGAAACAAGCAAACAAAGAAACATGCAAACAAAGCTTTGTGTGGGATGAAGATGAAGAAGTTGACTCGTAAGTTAAAACAAGCAAACAAAGAAACAAACAAAGCTTTGTGGTTGACTCGTTAGTTAAAACAAACAAAGAAACAAACAAAAACAAAACAACAACAACAACAAAACCCAGAAGGAAAATCCATATGGGCGGCACCCCACTGTAGTGATATGCTCTTCCTGAAAACAGCAGTCCGAATTTCACACAGAGAAATCTGTTGTGACGAAAGAATAATGCAATGCAATGTAATACAAAACAACGCAACACAACACAATACAATACAATACAATACGATGCAACACAAGGCAACGCAATACAACGCAATACAATACAATACAATTCTTTTCAAAAACCACCTCTCCCCCACGGGGGAAAAAACCCCCCCAACTGAACAAAGTTTTAAGTGTGATGAAGACTTTGCCTCGTAAGTCAAAAGAAGCAAACAAAGAAACAAAGCTTTGTATGGGAGGAAGATGAAGAAGTTGCCTCGTCAGTTAGAACAAAGAAACAAACAAACCTTTGTGTGGGAAGATGAAGAAGTTGCCTCGTCAGTTAGAACAAAGAAACAAACAAAGCTTTGTGTGGGAGGAAGATGAAGAAGTTGCCTCGTCAGTTAGAACAAAGAAACAAACAAAGCTTTGTGTGGGAAGATGAAGAATTTGCCTCGTTAGTTAGAACAAAGAAACACACACACAAACAAAGCTTTGAGTGGGACGAAGGTGAAGAAGTTGACTCGTTAGTTAAAATAAACAAACAAACAAAGAAACAAACAAAGCTTTGTGGTTGACTTGTTAGTTAAAACAAGCAAACAAAGAAACATGCAAACAAAGCTTTGTGTGGGATGAAGATGAAGAATTTGCCTCGTTAGTTAAAAAAACACACAAAGAAACATGCAAACAAAGCTTTGTGTGGTATGAAGATGAAGAAGTTGACTCGTAAGTTAAAACAAGCAAACAAAGAAACAAACAAAGCTTTGTGGTTGACTCGTTAGTTAAAACAAACAAAGAAACAAACAAAAACAAAACAAAAACAAAACAACAACAACAACAACAAAACCCAGAAGGAAAATCCATATGGGCGGCACCCCACTGTAGTGATATGCTCTTCCTGAAAACAGCAGTCCGAATTTCACACAGAGAAATCTGTTGTGACGAAAGAATAATGCAATGCAATGTAATACAAAACAACGCAACACAACACAATACAATACAATACAATACGATGCAACACAAGGCAACGCAATACAACGCAATACAACGCAATACAATACAATACAATACAATACAATTCTTTTCAAAAACCACCTCTCCCCCACGGGGGAAAAAAACCCCCAAACTGAACAAAGTTTTAAGTGTGATGAAGACTTTGCCTCGTAAGTCAAAAGAAGCAAACAAAGAAACAAAGCTTTGTGTGGGAAGATGAAGAAGTTGCCTCGTTAGTTAGAACACACACACACACACACACACACACACACACACACACACACACACACACACACACACACACACAGAGCTTTGTGTGGGAAGATGAAGAAGTTGCCTCGTTAGTTAAAACAAACAAAGGTTTGTGTGGGATGAAGATGAAGAATTTGTCTCGTTAGTTAAAACAAACAAAAAAACAAACAAAGCTTTGTGGTTGACTCGTTAGTTAAAACAAAGAAACAAACAAACAAAGCTTTGTGTGGGAGGAAGATGAAGAAGTTGACTCGTTAGTTAAAACAAACCAAAAACCAAACAAAGCTTTGTGGTTGACTCGTTAGTTAAAACAAAGAAACAAACAAACAAAGCTTTGTGTGGGAGGAAGATGAAGAAGTTGACTCGTTAGTTAAAACAAAGAAACAAACAAAGCTTTGTGTGGGATGAAGATGAAGAAGTTGCCTCGTTAGTTAAAACAAAGAAAGAAACAAACAAACAAAGCTTTGTGTGGGATGAAGATGAAGAAGTAGACTCGTTAGTCAACACAAAGAAACAAACAAACAAAGCTTTGTGTAGGATGAAGAAGAAGAAGGTGCCTCGTTAGTTAAAACAAACAAACAACAACAAAAAAAAACCCACCCCAAAACAGACATACAAACAAAGCTTTTGTGGGGGATGAAGATGAAGAAGATGTCTCGTTAGTTTAAAAAAAAAAAAAAAAAATGAAGGGAAGAAAGAAAATGCGTTGACTGTCACGAGCGCCAACATGTCACAGAAATGCAGGTTGCCGTTTCGTTGACCTAGATGTCGCATTCCTCGAGCCACTGCCTTCACTGTCGTCTCGAGCTTTTGATGATGTGGGTTTTCTCCATCTGTCACACCGTGACACTGTTTCGGAGCGGAGTGCAGAGACAGGGGGAGGGGGGGGGGGGGGAGAGAGGGGGGTAGGGGCTGGGGGTAGGGGGTGGGGGTGAGGGGGTGAGGGAGCAAAACGTGGGATGGGGCTAGGGTGGGGGGTGGGGGGGGGGGGCGGGGGTTGGGGAAGAGGTGTGGGGTGTTGCTGTGAGAGGTGGGAGGGGGTTGGGGTGTGATGGTGGTGGTGGTGGTGGTCTTGCTTTCTCTGTGTGTGTGTGTGTGTGTGTGTGTGAACTCCGTTTTTCGTTTTGTTTTTGTAGCCAAGCGCTCAGCTGACTACAGATGACTGTGGCTCAACTCACAGCACAAGCTGAAAGCTGAGCTATAGCAGACGCCTTTTTCGCAACTAACACGCCAGTCTCCAACGGCTCGCGCAGAATGTGTGACGCCATTCCTGGTTTGAATGCAAAGTCCATTCTAAACCTATTCTCTGAACATCTATTAAATCAAGTCTCTGTAACGTTCACTGCAATATTATATTTGTTGTGCTTACACACACACTTGAATCAGTTAGAAGCATTTTTTATTTCAGTTTAATCGTTCGTCAGTTTAAGGATTTCAACTGATGCTAAGCTTACGTCATTTTGCCCTTCTCAAGACACATAATGCTACAGTTACAATTCTGTATGTGACTGCTGTTGGAAACTAAAACCACATT
Organism: Babylonia areolata; assembly: GCF_041734735.1. Classification (NCBI taxonomy): domain Eukaryota; kingdom Metazoa; phylum Mollusca; class Gastropoda; order Neogastropoda; family Buccinidae; genus Babylonia; species Babylonia areolata. The sequence goes on along the minus strand of NC_134910.1, from coordinate 27,131,586 downwards.
CTTCTAGTATCTGGATGAGAATAAATCAGGCATTTAGAAGATACAAAGCCAATTTTCATTGTCGACACTGAACGACAACCACTCCACAACTAGTGTCGCTGTATGCCACTGGGTGAGCTGAAAACTGTGCTTCTGACACGCCGTATTTAATTAAATATCTCTTTTGTCGGATCAAATAACTACAAGTATTATATACTGGCAGAATTGTCGCAATCCCATCTTAAAATCTATACCATTTGTGTTTGCCTGCATTAAACTGATTTAACGCAGTTTGTAATTTTCAGCGACAAGCTCACTAAAACCGACCCTTTTCAGGTGACTTAAATCAAGATTGTAAATTAATCTTAAATAATCAACATTCATTTTATACTCATTAGAAAGTAAGCGTTGAGTTGTTGTTTTTGCGAGCAATCTTCTTCTTAGATAACTGCCTGCCTTCAACTAGTTCTGGCATAATAATTTTGGGGGTTCCAGTTTGCTGCTCTATAAGGAATGCAGTCAGTGTTAGCCTATCAGGGGGGGTGGGGTGGGGGTGGGGGTGGGGGTGTGTGTGGGGGGGGTGAGGGTAAATGGAGTAGGGGCCACGACACTCACTATTTCAGGCCTCTTGGCAGGCAGAGGTAGGCCCTCATTTGTTGTGGGTGGGAAGGGGAGGGAAAATGTGGGGATGGGGACTGGATGGGTGGGGGTGAGGGGGGCGGGGGGAAACAGGGAACTGGGTGCGGGGGTGGGGGGTAAGGTCATATGACGGATTTGAGGCCCACCACTGAGGCTGATGTTGCTGCCTCAGGTGGGAGCTTGTTGAACTCCTTGATGGTACGTGGGAAGAAAGAGAACTGCCTGTAGTTCTGGGTAGCAGGACTCTGTGGCTTACCGGTATTCTCGGGGGGCCTTGGGTGTTATGTCCTGGATGTTGGTCACTTTTCACTTGGCCAGTCACTGGCCAGAGCCTGCTCTCTCTCTCTCTCTCTCTCTCTCTCTCTCTCTCTCTTTCTTGCTGTGTCGCACACAGAGTGTGTGTTGTGTGCGTTGTTGCAACGGCCGGCCAGTGTCATCGCCATATCGTTTGCATTGTCTTCTCATCTTCTTTATTCTTCTCTTCTTCTCTTCTCATAACTATTGTAAATAAAACA